>NC_136791.1:2283469-2753469 GCF_951216825.1 Electrona antarctica | reverse complement strand
GAAGGGACAGACGTGGCCTCCTTCCATGGGCACACCAGGACAGGCCTTCTGCTGAAGGGACAGACGTGGCCTCCTTCCAAGGACACACCAGGACAGTGTCTCTGCTGAAGGGACAGACGTGGCCTCCTTCCAAGGACACACCAGGACAGTGTTCTGCTGAAGGGACAGACGTGGCCTCCTTCCATGGACACACCAGGACAGTGTTCTGCTGAAGGGACAGACGTGGCCTCCTTCCATGGACACACCAGGACAGTGTTCTGCTGAAGGGACAGACGTGGCCTCCTTCCATGGACACACCAGGACCAGGACAGTGTTGCTGGACTCCATGGGCACACCAGGACAGTGTTGCTGGACTCCATGGGCACACCAGGACCAGGACAGTGTTGCTGGACTCCATGGGCACACCAGGACCAGGACAGTGTTGCTGGACTCCATGGGCACACCAGGACAAGGACAGTGTTGCTGGACTCCATGGGCACACCAGGACCAGGACAGTGTTGCTGGACTCCATGGGCACACCAGGACCAGGACAGTGTTGCTGGACTCCATGGGCACACCAGGACCAGGACAGTGTTGCTGGACTCCATGGGCACACCAGGACCAGGACAGTGTTGCTGGACTCCATGGGCACACCAGGACCAGGACAGTGTTGCTGGACTCTCTCTCAGGTCATTTACAGACCAGTGACTGGCACACACCTGCCAGCAGGTGCATGGCTCAAAACGAGAGCGATTACAAACAGCTGTGTTGCTCGAATTCCACGATACTTAGAAGTTATACCTTGTTGTAAAGATGACTAATCGATGAAAAAATGATATAACAAACAATTGGAATTATTGAAGGGGTATAGTCTCGCGTAGCCAGAAAACTATTCCACAATCTCTGAATACTATATAGTCCACTCTCTACACCTCCCGAAGCTGCTTTTTCCTTTCCGTTTCCGTATTTTTACATTTTATTTATTTTATTTTATTTCCCTTTCTGCTAAGCAGCGAGCTATATATGCTTAGATGATTTCTAGTTATATTAGGACACATTTGCGTGACTGTAAAGACAAAAACGGAAGTGGGGATGAGGCTCCACTTTCGCTTTATCCCATTTTGGGGCGGGAACCCCTTTTGGTGTTAGCATTATGTTATGCTTTAGCTATTGAAAAATAGCAGATCTACAAGCTCATAGCGCACCACCGAGTGGCCCGCTACGAGCTTGTGGGTCTGCTATTTCTGCTATTTTCAGGTCTGCTATTTTCAGAACGACTGACATAGAAACATAGCTTTTTCAGAAAACTGTCAGAATGTGTTAGAATCTGATCTCAGGTCAAAATGGCTTATATTTTACTCATGAGAGAGCTCCAGACTGAATCGCGAGAGGCAACAGTCTGGCAACGCGAAACTATTTAAGGGGAGAAACATCAACCCAAGTTACTTTTCCAAACCGTCGGGTGAAAGTGTTCTAACCTCCATCACATTAGTTGGGCTTGGCTCAACTCTCTTGAGGTGTGAGGTGTGAATTGAGTTTTGGGGGCGAGCATCCAGTATTTTAGCCGTGACGTGAGCCCCCCCTCCAGAGATACTTCCGGGTCCTACTTTTGTGTCGCTTTTGTGTCCCCATAGGAGTTATACTGTGACGCTCCGTCGGACTAAATCTGAGACAAAAACAACCACGAAAGTCTCATTTTACCGCTTTCCTCGCAACAAACAACAAAGCTGCTGCTCTCCCAAATCTGGCTGTGACAGGCCGTCTGCCCCACACGGAATACTATCGCCATTTTATTTCATTGTGTCAACTAAATCCTCATTAATTGCAAACTAGATTCAACATACTCAAGCCTGCACACATTCTAAATATGCCCGCGAAATACTGTACTGAGCAAATGGACTGTTACCACCTTCAATAATAATAATAGTCTTTATTGTCTCCACATCATATATTTTCTTTGTCATGGACACTTGTATAAAACATTAATAATTCTACTCGAGTTGGAAGCATTAAGAACCATTTTAACCCTCAATGGCTTCCTTTCTGAAAAATAACATCCATTGCAAAAAGATTCACGCGTTTAGATATTCTATTTACAATGAGCTGCGGACGGGAGCTGGTGCCACTTGGACCCGGACGTAACGCAGCACTACAAAATGACGTCGGACTTAAATACTGAATTGGCTCTGGCAGAAACAGGCCGTCTCTACAGCTCTCTCTATCAATCATACTAGTGTGCACAGGATACGACATGAGAATAACCTTTTTTAAAACAGCAATGTAATCTCATGCATTTCCATTGTGAGTCAAACTGTTGAATAGTTAAACTTTCTGTACCCAAAGAATCAAAGGCAATTCAGTGGTGTATAGCAAGGGTTAAGTGCTGAGAAATTAATATCATAAAAGGTCATGAAATGCTATAATGATGAAATATGATATTACACTGCCGACAGTCTAGAAGCTAATGGAGGTTAACCCATTTTGGCGGGAACCCCTTTTGGTGCATCGTTATACTTTAGCTATTGAAAAATAGCAGATCTACAAGCTCAAAGAGCTTGTAGGTCTGCCATTTTTGAAAAATCGAAGAACGACTGACATAGAAACATAGCTTTTTCAGAAAACTGTCAGGATGTAGAAGACATTTTTAGAATCTGATCTCGGGTCAAAATGGGTTAAACACTGCAAGAATCAAGGCAGCTTTTTCTCTCCAAATATGATTACAGCATGTTAAGTATTTGGGGAAACAAAGAAACTCCGAAGATTCATTTAATTCCCCTGCACAACATTTTAAGGAGATCTTCAACGACGGGTGAGGAGGATTCTGAGGAAGCAGAACGCAGCCACTCCTGTGATAGTAGCAGGTGTGTCTCTATCTCAACCACTCCTGAGATAGTAGCAGGTGTGTCTCTATCTCAACCACTCCTGTGATAGTAGCAGGTGTGTCTCTATCTCAACCACTCCTGTGATAGTAGCAGGTGTGTCTCTATCTCAATGCAGTAAGACTTTTTCTCTCCTTTCAATTTTCTCTCCCCAGTTCTATCGGTTTCCTTTTCATTTAGTAAGAGGCTGCTCTTGAATCCATCCCATATTAATTACCTTTCCTTTCCCACGTGCCCTGTAGCCAATCTAGGAGGCTGAGGATGAATAACTTTGCATTCCAATTCTGCCTCGGATACAGAATTCAAATTCTGTTTACTCTGCTCTCGGTCATTTTAGACCCACTAAAGAGCCAAGGAACTTCTTTTTTTTTTTTTTAACTCAAGCGCTCAGCCTGAGAATTAACATAATTAGCCATACAAATATAGGCATTGTGCAAAGGCCTTTAAATACGTGAGGAAATGCACAAGCTATAATGTGCATTGTTGTGCGATCTATACACTTATTTACACATAGGTCAAGAAACACGGTTTGACCACATTCTTACTCGTCAAATTGACCAATTCTGGGCGGGAACCCCTTTTGGTGTCAGCATTATGTTATGCTTTAGCTATTGAAAAATAGCAGATCTACAAGCTCGTAGCGCGCCACTCGGTGGTGCTACGATTTTTGAAAAATCGAAGAACCACTGACATAGAAACATAGCTTTTTCAGAAAACCGTCAGGATGTATAGAAGACATTTTTAGAATCTGATCTCAGGTCAAAACGGGTTTTAAAAGATTTGAAACAGACGGGGGGCAACACAATAAAAATGAAAATCCTTCGTGTTCATTTAGCTCAGCAGAGTGTACAAATGGAACCAAATGGACCTGTAAAGGTTATGTATACACTGCCTCTAATGTGTCCACAACATTCCACCCATGAAATACCACTTATTTCTCACCCAGACAGAATGCAAATACACAGGAGGACCGAATGTCAAATCCATAAAACTCTATTCATCAAACAACCTGAAGTTATGGCAACATCATCATGTGCCGCCCAGGCATCATGACAGTGGCCTTTTGGCTCTGGTGTCACGTTGCATCATGCATGATAAGATAACGGGTCTTTCTACATGGACAAACACGGGCCTCAAAATAGGTTTATTGTTCATATTATGCTTCAGTTGCCTCGGCACCGCTAGTCAAGACGGTTCGATCGTGGTCTCTCCGAGCACGACTTCAACGCTCACTTCACACACATATTCAGAGCCGTGCAGCGCACACGCTTTAATTAACGTGCTGGACAGTCAGAAACCAAAGTGCCATGTTGTCAATAATGAAGAAGACCTCTTAATTAGCAGCTGTGACAGCCGCTAATGAGTTCCAGTAGGCTGTCATGAATAAAACACCGATGCTCCTGGGCTCCTAAATGCCATAACAGTCTCTGGCTAAGCACATAAGCATGTCCATCTCATCTCCTCGCTGTTGCACACAATGTCCAAATGACATTCAGATCCCAGTTGCATCTGAACGTCAGTGAAAGAGCTTCCACAACGTAATCACATCAAATCAAACCAATATCTTAAGTATAGAATCTGGTACACTTGGCAATCGGAAATATAGGTCCATTATTACCAACACCACGAATGTCACCTACATCACAATACTGCAACATCTATAGTGAGAATTCAGAAGTCATTGCATGAATCATGATGCAGCACATTATTTGTCTGCATAGGACATTTGGCACCAACTCAACATGGAAAGTGATATCATATGGGAATAAAATTTAAAAGGCATATCGGTAACATTTCCGCCCCCACGTCCGTCACTTAACCCATTTTGACCTGAGATCAGATTCTAAAAATGTCTTCTACATCCTGACAGTTTTCTGAAAAAGCTATGTTTCTATGTCAGTCGTTCTTAGATTTTTCAAAAATAGCAGACCTACAAGCTCGTAGCGCGCCACTCGGTGGCGCGCTATGAGCTTGTAGATCTGCTATTTTTTCAATAGCTAAAGCATAACATAATGCTAACACCAAAAGGGGTTCCCGCTCAAAATGGGTTAACTTCAGGATCATTACACCTGCTTAGATGGCTGTTGGTGCCATTCCATTCTAAATAGCTGGAAAATATTGAATATAAACAACAGAATCTACATTTACTATGCCTTCCATCCCCTCAAGGCAGCCGAGTCCGTTGCAGAGGACTTGCAGTGACACCAACTGGTCAGAGAAGTGAACTGCAAGCAAAGAGGACCATTTTAACCTTTTGTCTGAAGCCTCTTGTTGTTGGTGTTAAATAAATGAAGCCACGTCTCCAACTCTGTGAACTCGGTGTTAGGTATTCTGGGAAATATATGCAAGTTCAGCAGTTTAACTACAAGCCACTTGGCAGAAAACAAAAAAGGAGGTAGCTGAAAGCTAGACTAATGTAATCAAACAAAAATGATAGATTGCTAAATTGGAAAGGATGGCATGGAAATGCAAGATAAGCAACAACATATATCTAGTGGCAATATAGCAAAGACAACAATAATTGTTTACATCAGATTAAAAGATCGACGTCCTTCCAAGATTTTCAGATTTTGCAAAACAGAAGCTTTTAGTTTCAAGTTGTTAATTTTCAGCTACACAATACTAGTACACATGCAGGAACATGCTCAGTGATTGTTTAACCCATTCTGTGCAGGAACCCCTTTTGGTGTTAGCATTATGTTATGCTTTAGCTATTGAAAAATAGCAGATCTACAAGCTCATAGCGCGCCACCGAGTGGCGCGCTACGAGCTTGTAGGTCTGCTATTTTTTGAAAAATCGAAGAACGACTTGACATAGAAACATAGCTTTTTCAGAAAACTGTCCGGATTTAGAAGACATTTATAGAATCGTTCCCAGGTCAAAATGGGTTAACTCTGAGTGTAAAAAATGGACCCGTAGTGTACTTTGTAAATTGATTCCTTTGCATAATTAAAAACAAAAAGTGGAACAAAGCTGCTCTACATACAGGTCTTCTCCTGAATGACATTGTGCCAGCTCTGCTGTCATCAACTCCTTTCAAAGCACCACGCAACTAATTGAAACCAAATAAGCTTTTGCGAGTGAAGCGACCCATTATTATTATTATTATTATATCGGTCCCAAGACAATTACTCAAACGGTCTGTGGTTTGATTTTCATATACCAAACAAAACTGATTCTTTAAAAGAATGGTAGGTACAGTATCACATCCCAGCCAGAAAACCCCATTAAAATGCCAGTGATAAGTCACACTCCTACTGACTTCTAAAAGCGTACTGGAGCCAGCCAAGATACCTGAAAGCAGGCATCACACAGAGCCATCTGTTACACTTAGCCGTGCGCGCGTGTGCATGCGTGTGCGCAACTGCGCATGCATGCGTGCGTGCGTGCGCTCGCATTAGTAGAATGATTTGTGTGTGTGTGTGTGTGTGTGTGTGTGTGTGTGTGTGTGTGTGTGTGTGTGTGATATCATTCAATGTTCTGCATTTCCAAAAGCTAGAGGATTTTGATTTGATCTGCCCACATTTGTTCATTTTACGGATGACATTTAGTTAAATGTATGATGGAGCTGCACCAACAGACCTTCAGAATGCTCTTGGTCTCCGCCCATTGGTTAGTCCACTCCTTGGTAAGCTCCAGGACCTGAGAGAGAGCGTCAAGGACAGAGGGGTTTTGTTTACTGTGGGGGAGACAGACAGACATCACAACATATCTTCTAGTTCAGTGGAGCAAAATTCACCTTGGCCTCCTTGCGGTGCAGCTTCTCTGCTACCTTCAGAGGGGAGGACGGGTCTCCACGGGGAGCCTAAGGAGACAGACCTCAATGACCTCCTTGATACAGTTTTTTGAGTGGTGCAACAGCAATGTCTGTGACCTGTGACTATGTGTGTGACTCATGTGTGACTCATGAGTACCAGTAGGGGCGCTGTTGTGCCAGAGACAGAGACAGAGTTGCCTGCTAATATATGAGAGAGCGAGAGAGAGAGAGAGAGAGGGTGGGGGGGATTTGCACCACTCAGTTCACACGGGTGTGGTTTTTATAATACGTGATGGGTTTTAGTATGGATATTAGGTCCTTATCCCTTTGTAGGATGATGTGCGCACCTTGTGGTCGGCTCTCTCCAGCAGTCCTCGGAGCTTGGCGATCTCCGCCTGCAGGTCTTTGATCACCGTGATGGTTTTGTCTTCGTTCACCACAGGCGAGTTCACGATGTCCTTAGCTCTGCTGGCGTAGCGCAGCGTGCTCAGGGTCTCACTGTAGTTCACATCAGCAGGAGAAATGGCTGCAAGCACACATCAAATAGCACACACACACACACACACACACACACACACACACACACACACACACACACACACACACACACACACACACACACACACACACACACACACACACACACACACACACACACACACACACACACACACACACACACACACACACACACACACACACACACACACGCACACGCACACGCACACGCACACGCACATTTTATGAATATTTTTGTATACATACATAACACTTTTAACATGGTATAATTCTTTAACATCTATTCCTATTTTCTTTTTAATGATTTTTTTGTGGCTTGCGCCTTTATTTTGTATATTGTATGGAGGGACAGACAGTAGGCTGACAGGAAATGGGGAGAGAGATGGGGGGAAGACATGCAGTAAAGGCCGTCAGGACACACTGCCAGACTGGATTACCAGCCAAGGTGCCTGGACCACTGAGCCATGGCCCAGGCCATCTATTCCTATTTTCGAGATACCGACCTTTGTGTTGTAAACAGTGAAATCCTCTTTGTTACTTTATCCATTGGTAAGCGATTGTACAAATGTAACCAAATTGGCCCATAAGGGTCCATTTGGTTACATTTGAGTTAAATGATTAAGTGTTTAATTCAGATGTACATACTTGCTATCATAATAGTTTTGGCGTTTCCACCCAGACTGTCTTTCAGGAGCCATGTCAGCACAGAGTCTCTGTAGGGGATGAAGATCACTTTCTTCTTCTTCTTCTTCTTCGTCGTCTCGTGGCCCTCACTGAGATCGGCTGGGAGGTCACAGAGAGGTCACAGGGAGGTCACAGAGAGGTCACAGGGAGGTCACAGGGAGGTCACAGAGAGCCAAACGCTGACTCAGGTTAGGGCATAATTTGACTCATGCATGTTATTCATCATTGCGTGTGGGAAAATAAAGTGTTACTTGATTAGCATGATCAATCGCCATGTGTGCACGCGTCGAAATATGAGAACAGATGGGCACATTTTTAGGAACCTTAAGAGGGTAATGATCAGTAGGCTGCCCTGAAGAGATGATTGACCTTGAGTTTGATGTTTGCTTGAATTTTCGACCCAAAAGTGAATGTTTAAAATCCCATAACAGATGGACGTGGCCAGACGGCAGCCTGGCCTCGCCTGATTGTGAATCCAATAGGCCTAACACTACAGGGTCAGTTAGTCAACCTTTAGTAAGGGGTATAATGTTATGGTATTCATTCATTTATTTATTTTCAGGAGGTGCAGAACAACTTCATCAACAGATTGTCAGCTGTAGTCTGTGCAGTCTGTTTGGACTTTTAACACCTAGGCCTGACTCACACGTGCACAACAGATTGATGTATAGCTGATGCATGAGACTTATTGACTGATGCAAGCTCGCAATTAATTTCCAATGGGAGTCACATGGTTTGACACATTTGTGTTGTATGAGGGGGTGGGGGGGCAGTCGAAACACAGCCGAAAGCCGTACAACACAAATGTTGTGTCAAACCATGTGACTTCCATTGGAAATGCATTGGGGCAAGTTGTAAACAAACCCTTTCTTTACATCTAGCATGCATCAATGTTGTATGCTAGATCGAAAGGTGTGAGTGAAGCCCTAGTCAGGACAAGGCCTTATAGGTGACCAACCCTGTTGACTGTTTTTATGCTCAGGCAGAATAATCTGGTTGACATGTTTTGACTACTAAAAAACACTGCATGGGGGCAGCAGTGTTCCTGGGATGATTCTCTCCCCCCCCCATGCTGTAACCTCCATTTAAAGGTAAGTGTCATGGTTCATGGTCCATGCTGTAACCTCCATTTAAAGGTAAGTGTCACGGTTCATGATCCATGCTGTAACCTCCATTTAAAGGTAAGTGTCATGGTTCATGGTCCATGCTGTAACCTCCATTTAAAGGTAAGTGTCATGGTTCATGATCCATGCTGTAACCTCCATTTAAAGGTAAGTGTCATGGTTCATGATCCATGCTGTAACCTCCATTTAAAGGTAAGTGTCACGGTTCATGATCCATGCTGTAACCTCCATTTAAAGGTAAGTGTCACGGTTCATGATCCATGCTGTAACCTCCATTTAAAGGTAAGTGTCACTGTTCATGGTCCATGCTGTAACCTCCATTTAAAGGTAAGTGTCATGGTTCATGGTCCATGCTGTAACCTCCATTTAAAGGTAAGTGTCATGGTTCATGGTCCATGCTGTAACCTCCATTTAAAGGTAAGTGTCATGGTTCATGGTCCATGCTGTAACCTCCATTTAAAGGTAAGTGTCACGGTTCATGATCCATGCTGTAACCTCCATTTAAAGGTAAGTGTCACGGTTCATGGTCCATGCTGTAACCTCCATTTAAAGGTAAGTGTCATGGTTCATGGTCCATGCTGTAACCTCCATTTAAAGGTAAGTGTCATGGTTCATGGTCCATGCTGTAACCTCCATTTAAAGGTAAGTGTCATGGTTCATGGTCCATGCTGTAACCTCCATTTAAAAGGTAAGTGTCACGGTTCATGATCCATGCTGTAACCTCCATTTAAAGGTAAGTGTCATGGTTCATGATCCATGCTGTAACCTCCATTCAAAGGTACGTGTCATGGTTCATGATCCATGCTGTAACCTCCATTTAAAGGAAAGTGTCACGGTCCATGGTCCATGCTGTAACCTCCATTTAAAGGTAAGTGTCACGGTCCATGGTCCATGCTGTAACCTCCATTTAAAGGTAAGTGTCACGGTTCATGATCCATGCTGTAACCTCCATTTAAAGGTAAGTGTCATGGTTCATGATCCATGCTGTAACCTCCATTTAAAGGTACGTGTCATGGTTCATGATCCATGCTGTAACCTCCATTTAAAGGAAAGTGTCATGGTTCATGGTCCATGCTGTAACCTCCATTTAAAGGTAAGTGTCATGGTCCATGGTCCATGCTGTAACCTCCATTTAAAGGTAAGTGTCACGGTTCATGATCCATGCTGTAACCTCCATTTAAAGGTAAGTGTCACGGTTCATGATCCATGCTGTAACCTCCATTTAAAGGTAAGTGTCACGGTTCATGATCCATGCTGTAACCTCCATTTAAAGGCAAGTGTCATGGTCCATGCTGTAACCTCCATTTAAAGGTAAGTGTCATGGTTCATGATCCATGCTGTAACCTCCATTTAAAGGTACGTGTCATGGTTCATGATCCATGCTGTAACCTCCATTTAAAGGAAAGTGTCACGGTCCATGGTCCATGCTGTAACCTCCATTTAAAGGTAAGTGTCACGGTCCATGGTCCATGCTGTAACCTCCATTTAAAGGTAAGTGTCACGGTTCATGATCCATGCTGTAACCTCCATTTAAAGGTAAGTGTCATGGTTCATGATCCATGCTGTAACCTCCATTTAAAGGTACGTGTCATGGTTCATGATCCATGCTGTAACCTCCATTTAAAGGAAAGTGTCATGGTTCATGGTCCATGCTGTAACCTCCATTTAAAGGTAAGTGTCATGGTCCATGGTCCATGCTGTAACCTCCATTTAAAGGTAAGTGTCATGGTTCATGATCCATGCTGTAACCTCCATTTAAAGGTAAGTGTCACGGTTCATGATCCATGCTGTAACCTCCATTTAAAGGTAAGTGTCACGGTTCATGATCCATGCTGTAACCTCCATTTAAAGGCAAGTGTCATGGTCCATGCTGTAACCTCCATTTAAAGGTAAGTGTCATGGTTCATGATCCATGCTGTAACCTCCATTTAAAGGTACGTGTCATGGTCCATGCTGTAACCTCCATTTAAAAGGTAAGTGTCACGGTTCATGATCCATGCTGTAACCTCCATTTAAAGGTACGTGTCACGGTTCATGATCCATGCTGTAACCTCCATTTAAAGGTAAGTGTCACGGTTCATGATCCATGCTGTAACCTCCATTTAAAGGTACGTGTCATGGTTCATGATCCATGCTGTAACCTCCATTTAAAGGTAAGTGTCATGGTTCATGATCCATGCTGTAACCTCCATTTAAAGGTAAGTGTCACGGTTCATGGTCCATGCTGTAACCTCCATTTAAAGGTAAGTGTCACGGTTCATGGTCCATGCTGTAACCTCCATTTAAAGGTAAGTGTCACGGTTCATGATCCATGCTGTAACCTCCATTTAAAGGTAAGTGTCATGGTCCATGCTGTAACCTCCATTTAAAGGTAAGTGTCATGGTTCATGGTCCATGCTGTAACCTCCATTTAAAGGTAAGTGTCATGGTTCATGGTCCATGCTGTAACCTCCATTTAAAGGTAAGTGTCATGGTTCATGGTCCATGCTGTAACCTCCATTTAAAGGTAAGTGTCACGGTTCATGGTCCATGCTGTAACCTCCATTTAAAGGTAAGTGTCATGGTCCATGCTGTAACCTCCATTTAAAGGTAAGTGTCATGGTTCATGGTCCATGCTGTAACCTCCATTTAAAGGTACGTGTCATGGTTCATGATCCATGCTGTAACCTCCATTTAAAGGTAAGTGTCATGGTTCATGGTCCATGCTGTAACCTCCATTTAAAGGTAAGTGTCATGGTTCATGGTCCATGCTGTAACCTCCATTTAAAGGTAAGTGTCATGGTTCATGGTCCATGCTGTAACCTCCATTTAAAGGTAAGTGTCATGGTTCATGGTCCATGCTGTAACCTCCATTTAAAGGTACGTGTCATGGTTCATGATCCATGCTGTAACCTCCATTTAAAGGTACGTGTCATGGTTCATGATCCATGCTGTAACCTCCATTTAAAGGTAAGTGTCATGGTTCATGGTCCATGCTGTAACCTCCATTTAAAGGTAAGTGTCATGGTTCATGATCCATGCTGTAACCTCCATTTAAAGGTAAGTGTCATGGTTCATGGTCCATGCTGTAACCTCCATTTAAAGGTAAGTGTCACGGTTCATGATCCATGCTGTAACCTCCATTTAAAGGTAAGTGTCACGGTTCATGATCCATGCTGTAACCTCCATTTAAAGGTAAGTGTCATGGTTCATGATCCATGCTGTAACCTCCATTTACCCAGAGCTGAGATCACGCTGCCCAGGGTGACCAGGGATTTGTTGATGTTGGCGCCTTCCTTAAGCCGGGCGCCTGTGGTGTGCGTGGCATCGGCTCTCTCGCTGCCTGCCAGGTCTACCAGGTGGATTCTACTCAGCATCTCACATGGCAGCTCTGCGTGGAACTGAGCCTGTGGCGTGGATAACATTAGAGATCTTTGTTTGGTTCAAGAGGAGGCGATGTCACAGAGGAGCACTTTGCAATATAGTTAAGTATCAAAACAACAGTGCTACTTGGGATGTAAAAAAAAATGGATATGGCTTTGAAGATGGTACTTCTCTCAAAGCAAAAATGCATCAAATAGATAAACAACAATGTGCAAATTAGAGCTCCTCAGGGCAGATGATATAAAGTTTGCACTTTGCAGTAAGACTTTTCTACATGTTTACCACAACTACATACACTACACTACATGAGGCATCAGTAATAATAATGAATTGCATTTTGTAACGCTTTTCCAAGTGCTCAAAGCACTTTACAATGGTTCATTCATTCATACATTGGGAGGTGAAGCGGCGAACAGTCGACGCCAGCATCCTCACTTCCCACATTCACACACCAATGGTGGAGGAGCCGGGATTCGAACCGCCGACCCAGGGATCATTGGACGACCTGCTCTACCTCCTGAGCCACAGCCGCCCTACAAATATAAAAGGTTATAAGAATATAAAAGGTTTTTGAAGTTTGAATGTTGTGAGCTTGTAGATGGCTTATTTGCGACGTACGACGCCATCATACGACGCCATGAACCAGGCGATACAGAATGGATGCGTGCTGCCGTTCACCTGCGTGAAGTTTACGGTGAAGATGGCATGCGAGCGGCTGCTGACGTCATTCATGGCTGTGCTGGCCGTGGTGCGGTTGCTGTTGCCCGCGGTCATCAGTTCCTCTACGTCACGGTAGTCGTGTACACGGTGCTTGGACAGGCCTGGACACATTGTTTTGGTGGTTTATGCCTTAACCCATTTTGACCTGAGATCAGATTCTAAAAATGTCTTCTACATCCTGACAGTTTTCTGAAAAAGCTATGTTTCTATGTCAGTCGTTCTGAGATTTTTCAAAAATAGCAGACCTACAAGCTCGTAGCGCGCCACTCGGTGGCGCGCTATGAGCTTGTAGATCTGCTATTTTTCAATAGCTAAAGCATAACATAATGCTAACACCAAAAGGGGTTCCCGCCCAAAATGGGATAGAGTATATATTAATAGAGACGGCACCCGGAGGAAACCCTGAGGCGAAATGGACATAGTGGCCGAATTTGTCATTGCAGCTCGAGCCCGTTGACTATCATTGCGCAACGTTCATGTTATTGGGCCCATGACACGTGAACGAATGTTTCATACGTGAACGCAGCGCAAACGGCGCCATGATAGTCAACGACCAGCGCATTCATGTTAATGGGGCAATCCATCCCAGAATGCCCTCTGTCTGTTCCTACCCAGAAGGAGGAGTGAAATCGCCTCATGCGCTTTTGAGCAACTTAAAGGAGAATTCCATACTAAAAGGCTTTCTTACCTTTCTTTGTAGTCGTTACGTCCCCACCAAAGAGGTCCAGGTGTTATTTTGTGCAATAGCTCCTTATTGGCTATTTCCCCTACCATAAGCCCTCAATGAATTGCATTGAATGGAATGGGAATTGAATGGGGCTATGGGGTTATGGGCTATGGGCTAATTCGCTTATTTCCATCGCTCAAAATTATTATTTTTTTGTATATATCCTCTCTTCATAATGTAAATAATATCCCAAGCGGCACACTTTACTACTTATTTCGATGGAAATAAGCGAATTAGCACAACACCCCATAGCCAATTCAATTCCCATTCAATTCAATGCAATTCATTTTTGCACAAAAAAACACCTGGACCTCTTTGGTGGGGACGTAACGACTACAAAGAAAGGTAAGAAAGCCTTTTAGTATGGAATTCTCCTTTAATGCAAGTGGATGGGAGGAGGAATCCGGTGCCGTCTCTATTAATATATACTCTAAGGTTTATGCCGACTCTTCACCGAACACTCAATGATATCTTAGAAGTCTACTTAGCCAAAGAGGTATGAACTGAATAAGAAACCCGTCTTACTTACGCTCCACATAAGGTCCGTCCTGGGGATGTTCTCTCACTTTTAACCCGCCACAATCTGTGGGTTTGGATCTCCTGATGAGAAGGTCCTGCACACGTTCATTGTAGATCTCCAGGTAGCTGATGTCCAAAGAACAGAAAAGTATTCAACATAATGTATTGGAATTATGGAATAAAGGTTGTATCACTATATAAAATAAGTGAAGCCAAAAATAATCTACAATCCAGGACTTCTTTGAATAAAACATTTTCAAAACTGTAGAGTATGGTATGGGAACCGATGATGGTATGAGATAAATATAAAGACAAAACAAATGGCCTTAATTAAACTGTTTTTGGAGAAACCTGAAACTGCATAATAAGACTGGGGCATTGAAAATAAATGAAATGTATGGCAGGTGAAACCCATATAAATACAGCACAGTTTGTGATTACATCAAATGAATCTCCATCAGTTTGAGTTCATCATTCACAGGAATCTGTGGCTTAACGATATATATATATATATATATATATATATATATATCGGCCCAGTATGTTGAGAATCAATCAGACGACCCCATCAAAGCAAGTGAAGCATAAGTCCCACTGAGTGATGCAAATAGGTGCAATCAGCATGGCAACCATTTTTGTTGACAACCCTGTACACTTAAGTTCTATATCCATCCATCTATAAACGCAATGAAACTGTGCGAGTGTGTGCGTGCGTGCGTGCGTGCGTGCGTGCGTGCGTGCGTGCGTGCCAGAACTCGGGAGACATGATGAAAAGGGACTTCAGTTCACTGTAAGACCTAAAGTCCATATTGACAGAAGTCATTTCTGGTAAGGTAAACAGCTACGGCTCCAGAAAATTGTGACTGGGGGTGCTGGCTATTTCCACCAGAGGGGGCTAAAGCCCCCCCGTCCCGTCCCTGAAGGTAAATTCATACCTGCAATTTGTCCTCTGAATTTAGCCTATGATAATTAGGAGCAGTGGGTGAGCGCCCTTTTACCACTTTAGCAATTGTGCAGGGATTGAGTGAACTGGAATTATAATGTTGTACTCTTCTTTTCTAGCCAACACTGCATGTGATGTTGAGACATTTGATTTCTCTCTCCACTGACTTACATTAAAAGGTATATTCAGTGATTTCACTTCATTCAAATATCACTTATTTTCTTATTTTTTGGATAATCCTCCCTACTATAAAGTGTGCTGACCATATAAGGAGTTCCTCCCTGTCCCCAGTGAGCCCCTGGGGTCAAAATACCCTAGTTTCGGTTTGGGCTTTAGGTGGCAAAGCCTTCATCCAATCAGGATGAGAGGGGCCTTCCTCCAATCATGATCGAGTGGGGCGGGCCTTAGTGCACGTGCTGTTGTTGTACTTCCCCCCCACTGTAGAGCGTGTGCATGTGCACATCTTGTTACCGGGTGGACCGTTTTTTTTTCCAAATCACCCAAATCACTGAATGCTCCTTTAATTGCTGCTAACAAATGCCAAAAAGAATGCTGCCGTTCTATTCCTAAATAAATAGATTAGCTTTAATATTTAGATGGCACATGTGGTTGCCTGACTTGCCTCATAATTTCAAGACAGATTCCCAAATGTGTCCCAAACCCTCCTAAAGAAAACCTGGAACATAAACTCATGTACTGTATCTGTGACAAGCCCTTACCTGACCTTACCTTACCCCTATTGACCTTAAGCTATTGACCTTAAGCCCTTACCTAACCCTTACATAAACTCATGTACTGTATCTGTGGCAATAAGCCCTTACCTGACTTCAGCACGAAATGACACAGCATCACTCTCGTTTCTCTGTGACATCTTACTGAACAATCCTTCACATATACGTGGGATTAAGCCTTTATCCCCCTGGTAGAGAAAAAGAGAGAACAGTATGTACACAAAAGGACAACAGCATTTTGCTCCTGCTGTATTCTCTTAATGGGGTGTCTTTGACTATTTCTGTGACCAAAAGTTGGTACAAACTAAAGCCTGCTGAACAACACAAACATCATCTGATGCAGGGTTACTGAAGCATGAAAGCAATTCCACTCCGATTTGTGTGCCTCCTTGTTTTAATTACAACGTACAGTAACTGATAGTATTTATTAAGAGCTGTATAATTATCCAGGATGTTGACAGCAGCTCTGCTGATGACCTTGCATGTGTCCTGGTAGACAAGCAGATAATCTCATCAGCCATGTAGCTAATTCTGATGCCGTGCAAGGTGATAAAATAAAGGTGGGCATATCTTCCATCATCATATTTTCTGATTTGTACTAGAGACACACAGCATAAGACAGTGATTCTGAAATGCATTAGATTAGGACACGGACCTCGTAGCGCGGCGCGCTACGAGCTTGTAGGTCTGCTATTTTTGAAAAATCGAAGAACCACTGACATAGAAACATAGCTTTTCCAGAAAACTGTCAGGATGTAGAAGACATTTTTAGAATCTGATCTCAGGTCAAAATGGGATAACATATGCCTACCATACATATATTATATATATATATTGTAGGCATAGAGATAACAGTGAAAACTATGATCAAAGCCATTCTTGTATGTTCTCTAGTTGTATTTATTCTACTTGCACATGTAATAATAACTATCACTCATTTAGCTAGTGCCCTGGAGCAGTGGTTCCCAAACTTTTTCATGTCAAGGACCCCCAAATTGACACTCATAAGACCGCGGACCCACATTTGCAGCCAGGGACCTCCATAAGAGAAGATCTTTACGGCTCTAGCAGTGATTCTCAACCAGTTTAACTTCAAGGTCCCCCAGTTTGACAACGGGCCCCCATTTAATGGAAATGGAACCAGATTTGACTGAGAGCCTAGCCTGCCATCGCGCAAACTCCAGCTTTTCACCAGAGGAGAAAAACGTTTTTTGTTTTTTTTCCCAAAAAAAACGAGTTAATAGCACAGGCAGACTCTTCACATACTAGAGCATGTCTGACGCCAGGGCTCCACCGGACGCGTTGCGTTGCGTCTCCGTCGCGTCAAAAAACGCACCGGTTCAATTTTAATGCACGCGTCGCGTCTCCGTCAACGCGGGCAGTGGAGCCACCCTTCATTGATTAAAAAGGGAACATTCCCTGACGGTGACGGAGACGCGACGCTGACGCGCCCGGTGGAGCCCGGCCGTGAGCTGGAATTGACATGTATGAAATAAATGCTTAAACATGTAGGTAGGTGTAATGTTAGAGACCACAGAAGTGAACCTTTCAAGCCTGTTTTCTCAACTCGCTGTTTTCTGCAAGACATTACTCTATAAGCCATATCTCCAAAACTGGTGGGTCAAACTGAACAACCAATATGTCAATTTGAAGCTATGATTCCCTGCTTTCATAGGACATGAAAAAACGAAAATTCAAAAAAATCCAATGGCAGTCCCTCAGTCAAATTTAGTCACTTTGGTTCCATTTGTACACTCTCTGAGTTACAGACCCATAAGGTTCCAAACTATCATTTAGCTGGGTACCCCCTGGGAGTCCCTCAGGTACCCCTGGGGGTCCCCGGACCCCACTTTGGGAACCACTGCCCTGGAGCGTTCTCCAAGTCGAGGACCACTGGCTGAAGAGTAGGTACAGCTGCTGAGTTGTTGCCATACAAGATGGGTGTGTGTACTTCTAGGTGTTCACTGGGTGAACAGTTCAGGGACCGATACTGTACACTGTGCGCATCAGATGGGCGATCGTGACTGTCAAATTAGCATGCAAGACAACATTAGCCTATTCTATAAGCACATGGTATGAGGATGTTTGAAGAAACAGAACAGAAAAGGGACGTCAGTATATAATTACACATCTTGCATAGAAGGTGGAATATGAAAGGAGGCCTTACTTCATTTCCCATCATAGTGTAGGACTTCCCAGTGCCTGTCTGGCCATAGGCAAACACACAGGCATTGAAACCTTCAAAGGCCGCTTTAAGCACGTCGACACCTAAATCCTGAAAGATCTGATGGTAGAGAGAACAGAGAACAGAGAAGTGAGTTTGAACGTTTGTTCAAGTTAAGGGAAATGTAGTTTAAGTCATCAAACGGATGTAAGTAAAGGGAGAATGGTGCAGATATGCCCTTACTGTACTTCCAATTATTTGACTATAACTCTTCCATCAATGAAAGCCCCATTTAGGGCAGACATTTTGATTGGAGAGACGCATGTCTCGTCTGTCTGTCAACAACAGACTGTTCCACCCCTCCCATTCACAGAGGAGAAAAGGCTACAGATGCCTCAAGACTTCAACCACCAGATCCAGAAACTGCTTCTTCCCCTCAGTCATTGTCCTCTTGAACTCTCTGACCAAGAGATAGAGTCGTCCCCCCCCCCACCCCCGGTTCAAAAACATGAACTCTTCACTGACTGTACATACACTGTTATTTCTTACTGCTTTTTATTCTTGGTACCTACTGGGTGCTACTACTAACACATTATGATTACTTTTTGTACTGCTTTGGAGTGATGCCAACAGATCAATTTCGTTGTACATGTGTGTAAACAGTATTCAATGACAAAATAAAATCCATCCATCCATCCATCTAAATATAAGTTCAGTATAGTTTTAATTTGAATGAATACTGAGGATTTTACTGTTACGTTATCATTTCAATCCAAGTCACATCAACTCCTGAATACAAGTTAACAGTCTCTCTAGACAGTTAAGACAAATGGGATATTAGGGTTTTTGATTACCTTTTCCTGGGATGCGAAATTAGGGCTTCCTCCAGCTGAATCATAAGCCATATCAAAGGAGAAGGTCTTTTCACCGTCATTAGATCCATCCCCTCGTGTACCATTAGATAGAATCTGGATTCATTCAAATAAAACATGCACAAATCCTTTCAATTTCAATCCAAACGCCTCAACAGTTTCAGTGTAACCTGCCGAGTCAAAGCCTAATATTCTTTCCAATAGTCATAGCCTACCTTTTTATTCAGAATGGTGGTTGTGTTCCCCTTCATGTGGACGATCACTTTAGAAGATAACTGTCTCTCTCTATGGAAGCATTTGCACATTAAAACATATCATTTCTTAGCCGCAATTTGCAACTCTAGATTTTTTTATAATGGGATGAATCTAGAGTTGCAATACCCTCCATTGACTCCCCACTCATCATTTTGCGTTTGCGATCTGCTTGTCTTAAACGACATTAAACTCACCAACATTGCAGCTGTAGTCCAAGCTTGAATTATTCTCTTTCAATCTGCCGAGCTTGTTTTTCATAAAAATCCCCCATAGACATGTTATGAGCTACTTTCTGTCAAGAAATTCTGTGCAAGTGATTCTTTTTCTAAGTGCTGGAGTTTGGAAGCGCTCGTCGTAAGTCACTGAACGTCCCTGCATGCATCTGTTTCGCATTTGCACATAATGCAGGAGGCAGCAGCGCGACCCCTTAATACAAACGAGCGCTTCCAAACTCCAACATTCTTCTTCTTGACAGAAAGTAGCTCATAACATGTCTACGGGGGATTTTTATGAAAAACAAGCTAGGCAGATTGAAAGAGAATAATTCAAGCTTGGACTACAGCTGCAATGTTGGTGAGTTTAACGTCGTTTAAGACAAGCAGATCGCAAACGCAAAATGATGAGTGGGGAGTCAATGGAGGGTATTGCAACTCTAGATTCATCCCATTATAAAAAAATCTAGAGTTGCAAATTGCGGCTAATCATTTCTATAATATCAGTGGTTCCCAAAGTGGGGTCCGGGGACCCCCAGGGGTACTTGAGGGAGTTCCAGGGGGGACCCAGCTAAATGATAATTTAGAACCAAATGGACCCTTATGGGTCTGTAACTCAGAGAGTGTACAAATGGAACCAAATGGACCCTAACAGGCCCATTTGGTTCCATTTGTACACTCTGAGTTAAATTAGCATTGATTTTACAATATAAATTGGGGGTCCCAGAGATAGAAATGCCATTAAAACTGGGGGTCCTTGAAATTAAACTGGTTGAAAATCACTGCTAGAGACATAAAAATCTTCTTTTATGGGGGTCCCTGGCATATCTTTTCAAATGGGGGTCCGCGGGCTAATTAGTGCCAATTTGGGGGTCCTTGACATGAAAAGGTTTGGGAACCACTGGGATAATATATCACAATAATGAGACTGAGTCACTGTCTGAGCTCTGATTCATTGAATGTGAATTTAACTCAGAGGGTACACCAATATATTCTATGTAACATAATTAACGCTCAGAGTCAAGACGATTTAATGAAACGGTCAGTCAAGACAACTCAAAACTGTACCTTTTATCCAAGGGTCGAACTCGGACTGCCACTCGCACGGAAGCCATAATTATCTGGTCAAAATAAACCAGAGAATAACCTTACCTACTACCAGTGCGTTCACCAACTACGCAATAATATTAATGGGGTTTATTATGAACTGAGCAAACTGCAACTATTAGCCTGCTAATGTTCTATGATGCTCAGAGTCATCACACGGTCTACTAACTAATCAACTTGATGATAACCCCACCTGTGTTATTTCCTGTTCTTTATTATCTCGTGCGCTACACAACCTCGCCACTAGATGACACTATAAGTATGAGATATGTGTATTGTCCATAGGATCCACGCATAAACCAAGCACTGGAAATTATTATTATTCCAGTCTGGAATAATAATAATAATAATAATAATAATAATAATAATAATAATAATAATAATAATAATAATAATAATAATAATAATCACACCCATGTGAAGTGAGTGGTGCAACTCCGTGTGGGCCAGTATTATTAATAATAATAATAATAGTGGTAGTAGTGGTGAAAAAGTAACTAAGTATATGTGAAATGAAATGAAATGATTACTATATTTACCCAGGGTATCTGGGCTAAGCTCAAGAACTTGTTCAAGGGCACTTCAGCGGTGGTAATTTTAACGTGTCGGACCGCTGATTCGAACTGGCGACCTTCCGGTATCAATACCGCTCCGCAATCCGTTCGGCCACCGCTGCCAAGTACTCAAGTACTACTATTTTGACTTGACGTACTTTTAGTATTTCAAATTTTCAATACTTCTGCTCCAGAGATAAATATTTGTACTTTTACTCCACTACAATTAATTGAAAACTTTGGTTACTAGTTACTTCGTAGACATTATTAAAATAACATAGGCCTACATAAACCACTTCAGGCCTATTGGCTATTTTCAAAAGATTTCATACATTTTATGATTTTAGAGTAGACAGTCACATAAAGACATAATAGGACATTCTAATAATGACTACTTTTGCTTTTGGTAGAGCAAAAATAAATCAGCAACTGCTCCGTCGTTGCGACGGTGTCGCGCGTCGACAACGACCGCAGATCTACAATCTCGCAACGCGCCACGTCGTGAGCTTGTAGATCGGCGAAGTTTGCATTGAACCCAGAGTGAGAGTAGCGACACGCTATGATCTCGCCGCTATAGTTCCAAAGTTCCAAACATTGCTCCTATGGCTGGCCCATTGAGATAGAATGAGCACTTCCGCATTCCATTGTTACAATGGTAGTCAACGCTAGTGTCGCCACTCTCTTCATTGAACGCATCAAGTTTCCCATGATGCATCACGACTCCCACCCCCCCGGTCACTTTCAAAATGATGGAAGGAGAAGACGGAATAAACACGAAACGCAGAACAGCAGAGGATTTAAACGCTGCTGTTGTTGTTGTTGTTGTTGTTGACAATAATACTGCTGGTTCCGACAGCACCAAAATGTGTCTCTCATCAGAGGAAGATGGCGGAACAGTTACCGGTTCGTTAACTTTAGACCAGACACGTTTACAACAACTTCAGTCTTCAGTGGAAACTACAGGACAGCCACAGCAGGAAGACATCGTGTCCTCGAATCATGATGAAAATGTTTCATCAGAGAAGAATCAACTAGATTCAGAACGACTTGTTAAGAGCAGCATCACGGAAGACAAAGAAGAGAACACCACCATGTCTCCTACAGCTACTGCTGGTGGTGGTAAGTAGTTTTTAGTTTAGCCTTTAGCGACCTTAATAGCTCACGTTAAAGGGACACTTCTAGCCCAAATATTTAGATTCTCGTAGAGGTTTTAGTCTAAATGTTTGGGCTAGGACACTTCACCCTTTTTGCAAAAAAATATATGTTAATGACGTTTAGAAGCTTTAGAACACTTTCCTGGGGGTCTGTATGTGTGTAATATGTGGTTTTAGATATTTTAGATTTTAGCAGTGAGCCCAGTGTCTCTGATGTCATGGTCACTGGGCTCACTTACTTCCTGGACTAGACTGCTCTGTCTCAACTTTACGGGGGTCCCGAGAGGGGCTAGTCTGACTCAGACTGGAAGAATATGGAAAGCTGCATAATACATATGGACCCGGGCATTACTGCAGTTATGTCCATATTACTGTCCAGATATAGCTCAGATCAGAACCTAGTAGTCCAGATAGTATGGAGATCTCAGCTCTATCAGTATCACTCAGATGAACTGAATATGAAGGACCCCAATGGAAACAAGCCATAGTGCGTTCTTGGGTTATAAATCCTATTAGCAGACCTTTATTGAACAGTACTTTCCTGTGCTTTTTTCTGGAAACTGTTAAAGTATTCAATCAATCAATCAATCAATCAATCAAAACCAAGAGCGGAGTAGAGAGAGTCTAGTCCATTTGACCCCCAAACAATAACCAATGCTGTACTGAAACATGAACACATATTGATTGATAATAACCCGGACATCAACAGGCAAGCATGTTGTTTTAATACACTTGTTTACTGACATCTTTTCTACAGATGACTCTCAACAAGACGATGGCCTCTGTCCTATGGGTTACCGAACACTTACTGGTGTGGTGACATTGGAGCAGACCATCTTGTGCCAATCTTCAGTGGAAACTGCAGGACAACTTTCAACGCAGGAAGCCATCATGTCTCCTATTGATGATGATGATGTTTCATCAGAGAATCAACTAAATTCAGAAAAACGTATCATGGCAGGCAAAGAGAACACCACCGTGCCTTCTACAACCATAGATGGCGGTAAGTAGCTAACGTTAAGCTAATGCAGTTATATTATTTCAAGGACCCCCAAATTCGTATTATTTTTGAGGGGCACTAACTACTAGTAACTTGCTCCTCCAACAGCTGTCTTTTTTGGCAATGTGTTTTTTACTGGTTAAATAAAATGACAGATAGATAGATAGATAGATAGATAGATAGATAGATAGATAGATGTGGAAAAATGGCACAAGAACCCCCCTCCTAGGAATGTCTTAAGAGCTCATAACATGAAACAACTGTTTATTCCAGGTTATGCTTCGATTGGCAGCCACGTCTATGGACTTTTCACTTTTAATGCTTGTCTTATTCATACTCCCCCAAAAATAAACAGGGCCCCACTTGTGACGTCATGTGGCAGCCAAGTCTTAGCTTTAAGCAGCAGTGACATCATGTGGCTTGTGTCCATATCACACCAGTGTGATATGGACTTTGATTGATTGATTGAAATATTTATTAACAGTTTGCAGAATTACAGTACATTTCAAGCACAAACTCAATACAAAAGACTGTTAACTGTGAGTGGACAACCCAATTAAGCATTACACTTGTTTACAAGAGGGTCCACCTTGTTCAATTCATCATAACATTTAGAGACGTACAAATAGACACTTCTATATAGTCAAAGAACAGAACAGGAATTCATCATAAAGGAGGTAAAAAGGGAAAAGAAACACATACAGTGAGGGGAAAAAGGGGTGGGTGGGATTCAGATTTTACGGGGGCCAGTATCGAATTGCAGCCGTCCGTAGGTGCCCTTTGAGAGCGGTTTTGAAGGAGTCAAGGGATTTGCATGTCTTAATGACTGTTGGTAGGGCGTTCCACATTTTGGTGGCATAGGAGCGAAAATAATTTAGTCCCTTGTTTGTGCCGAATCTGGGTTGTACATGGTTCGTTGCACTCCCTCTGGTGTTGTGGGTGTGACATAACTGACACCACCATAATGATGGCAAATAATTACGGAGATCCCCGACATCAGTGCAAAATCTGAAAATCAGCGTTGTTAGCCAATGGTTTCTATTGTGTGTGTGAAGGTAAACCAACCAGGTGGGGAGGAGGAAGGGAGAGCCTGACCCACACACAATAACCAATACTACACTACAGTACCGACATCCGAACACGCTGATCACTGTGTCAATTTCAATGTGTACAATAACCAATACCTGTTATAATGAAAAATGAACGTACTGACATATTTTCTACAGATGACGCTCCACAAGGGGATGGCATCTGTCTGAACGATTCCATTTCCGGTTCAGTAACTTTAGAGCTGGCTATCTCATGCCAATCTTCAGTGGAAACTACAGTACAGCTCTCGATGCAGGAGGTTATCGTGTCTTCTAACGATGAAGATGTCTCCTCTGAGAATCAACTAAATTCAGAGCAACTTGAGAACACCTCCTTGCCGTCTACAACCACAGATAGTGGTAAGTAGCTATTGTTAACTAAGCTAATGCTGTTAATATTATCCTGTTGACCAGTGGATGGATTCCCCAATGTTTTAAGGACTATTTGATTAGACACTGGGGACCCCAATCTTGTGAATCTACAGGAAATCCTCGATATTAATTTAACTCTGAGGCCCCTTTTCCACCAAAACAACTTCTATTCTATAACTCCTGCATCTTCCAACCTGAATACGGACATGCCCACTTTGGTTCCCACTTCAGGGCAAGAAGAAGGAGGTTCCAATTCCGAACCAAATTTTAGGGATTTGGACCAATTAATTTGGTTCAAAATTAGGCGGGGGGAAAAAAGAACGGAACCGGTTCAACCCCGGTGAAAAAGGGGCCTCACAATTCCATTTGGTTCCATTTGTACACTCGGAGAGTTTCAGACCCAAAAGGGTCCATTTAGTTACTAATTATGAAAAGGAATTAGCCTAACATCTTTCTATTCGGTACAGTTGAAGTTGAAGACAATCAGAGCTGTTAGTTAGGCAAAGGTTGTGTGTTCTGTTGTGTTAAACCAGAACTTGATCAGAGAGAGGGAGACCTATTTTATCAACACAATAACCAGTGCTGGGTAGCAACACCTGAACACGCTGATGATCGACTAAAGTGGGGTCCGGGGACCCCCAGGGGTCCTTGAGGGAGTTCCAGGGGGGACCCAGCTAAATGATAATTTGGAACCAAATGGACCCTTATGGGTCTGTAACTCAGAGAGTGTACAAATGGAACCAAATGGACCCGTTAAATAAGCATTGATTTTACAATATAAATTGGGGGTCCCAGTCCCAGAGATAGAAGTGCCATTAAATGGGGGTCCGTAGACTAATGCATGACAAACTGGGGGTCCTTGAAATTAAACAGGTTGAGAATCACCGCTAGAGCCGTCAAAATCTTCTCTTATGGGGGTCCCTGCCATATATTTTTCAAACGGGGGTCCGTGAGATAATTAGTGTCAATTTGGGGGTCCTTGACATGAAAAGGTTTGGGCACCACTGGACTAGAGCAATAACCCTGGACTAGAGCAATAACCCTGGACTAGAGCAATAACCCTGGTCTAGAGCAATAACCCTGGTCTAGAGCAATAACCCTGGACTAGAGCAATAACCCTGGACTAGAACACTGGTCTAGAGCAATAACCCTGGACTAGAGCAATAACCCTGGACTAGAGCAATAACCCTGGACTAGAGCAATAACCCTGGACTAGAGCAATAACCCTGGACTAGAACACTGGTCTAGAGCAATAACCCTGGACTAGAGCAATAACCCTGGACTAGAGCAATAACCCTGGACTAGAGCAATAACCCCTGGTCTAGAGCAATAACCCCTGGTCTAGAGCAATAACCCTGGACTAGAGCAACAACCCCTGGACTAGAGCAATAACCCTGGACTAGAGCAATAAGCCTGGACTAGAGCAATAACCCTGGACTAGAGCAATAACCCTGGACTAGAGCAATAACCCTGGACTAGAACACTGGTCTAGAGCAATAACCCTGGACTAGAGCAACAACCCTGGACTAGAGCAACAACCCTGGACTAGAGCAACAACCCTGGACTAGAGCAACAACCCTGGACTAGAGCAATAACCCTGGACTAGAGCAATAACCCTGGACTAGAGCAATAACCCTGGACTAGAGCACCACTGGACTAGAGCAATAACCCTGGACTAGAGCAATAACCCTGGACTAGAGCAATAACCCTGGACTAGAACACTGGACTAGAGCAATAACCCTGGACTAGAGCAATAACCCTGGACTAGAGCAATAACCCCTGGACTAGAGCAACAACCCTGGACTAGAGCAACAACCCTGGACTAGAGCAATAACCCTGGACTAGAGCAATAACCCTGGTCTAGAGTAATAACCCTGGTCTAGAGCAATAACCCTGGACTAGAACCCTGGACTAGAGCAATAACACTGGACTAGAGCAATAACCCTGGTCTAGAGCAATAACCCTGGACTAGAGCAACTAACCCTGGACTAGAGCAACAACCCCTGGACTAGAGCAATAACACTGGACTAGAGCAATAACCCTGGTCTAGAGCAATAACCCTGGTCTAGAGCAATAACCCTGGACTAGAGCAATAACCCTGGTCTAGAGCAATAACCCTGGTCTAGAGCAATAACCCTGGACTAGAGCAATAACCCTGGACTAGAGCAATAACCCTGGTCTAGAGCAATAACCCTGGACTAGAGCAATAACCCTGGTCTAGAGCACCACTGGACTAGAGCAATAACCCTGGTCTAGAGCAATAACCCTGGTCTAGAGCACCACTGGACTAGAGCAATAACCCTGGACTAGAGCAATAACCCTGGTCTAGAGCAATAACCCTGGTCTAGAGCAATAACCCTGGTCTAGAGCAATAACCCTGGACTAGAGCAATAACCCTGGACTAGAGCAATAACCCTGGACTAGAGCAATAACCCTGGTCTAGAGCAATAACCCTGGACTAGAGCAACAACCCCTGGACTAGAGCAATAACCCTGGACTAGAGCAATAACCCTGGTCTAGAGCACCACTGGACTAGAGCAATAACCCTGGACTAGAGCAATAACCCTGGTCTAGAGCAATAACCCTGGACTAGAGCAATAACCCTGGACTAGAGCAATAACCCTGGTCTAGAGCACCACTGGACTAGAGCAATAACCCTGGTCTAGAGCAATAACCCTGGTCTAGAGCAATAACCCTGGTCTAGAGCAATAACCCTGGTCTAGAGCAATAACCCTGGACTAGAGCAATAACCCTGGTCTAGAGCAATAACCCTGGTCTAGAGCAATAACCCTGGTCTAGAGCAATAACCCTGGACTAGAGCAATAACCCTGGTCTAGAGCAATAACCCTGGTCTAGAGCAATAACCCTGGACTAGAGCAATAACCCTGGACTAGAGCAATAACCCTGGTCTAGAGCACCACTGGACTAGAGCAATAACCCTGGACTAGAGCAATAACTCTGGACTAGAGCAATAACCCTGGACTAGAGCAATAACCCTGGACTAGAGCAATAACCCTGGTCTAGAGCAATGACCCTGGACTAGAGCAATAACCCTGGACTAGAGCAATAACCCTGGACTAGAGCAATAACCCTGGTCTAGAGCAATAACCCTGGTCTAGAGCACCACTGGACTAGAGCAATAACCCTGGACTAGAGCAATAACCCTGGACTAGAGCAATAACCCTGGTCTAGAGCAATAACCCTGGTCTAGAGCACCACTGGACTAGAGCAATAACCCTGGACTAGAGCAATAACCCTGGTCTAGAGCACCACTGGACTAGAGCAATAACCCTGGACTAGAGCACCACTGGACTAGAGCAATAACTCTGGACTAGAGCAATAACTCTGGACTAGAGCAATAACCCTGGTCTAGAGCAATAACCCTGGACTAGAGCAATAACCCTGGACTAGAGCAATAACCCTGGACTAGAGCACCACTGGACTAGAGCAATAACCCTGGACTAGAGCAATAACCCTGGACTAGAGCAATAACCCTGGTCTAGAGCACTACTGGACTAGAGCAATAACCCTGGACTAGAGCACCACTGGACTAGAGCAATAACCCTGGTCTAGAGCAATAACCCTGGACTAGAGCAATAACCCTGGTCTAGAGCACCACTGGACTAGAGCAATAACCCTGGACTAGAGCACCACTGGACTAGAGCAATAACCCTGGTCTAGAGCAATAACCCTGGTCTAGAGCACCACTGGACTAGAGCAATAACCCTGGACTAGAGCAATAACCCTGGACTAGAGCAATGACCCTGGTCTAGAGCAATAACCCTGGACTAGAGCAATGACCCTGGACTAGAGCAATGACCCTGGACTAGAGCAATGACCCTGGACTAGAGCAATGACCCTGGACTAGAGCAACAACCCTGGACTAGAGCAATGACCCTGGACTAGAGCAACAACCCTGGACTAGAGCAATAACCCTGGTCTAGAGCAATAACCCTGGTCTAGAGCAATAACCCTGGTCTAGAGCAATAACCCTGGTCTAGAGCAATAACCCTGGACTAGAGCAATAACCCTGGACTAGAGCAATGACCCTGGACTAGAGCAATGACCCTGGACTAGAGCAATGACCCTGGACTAGAGCAACAACCCTGGACTAGAGCAATAACCCTGGTCTAGAGCAATAACCCTGGTCTAGAGCAATAACCCTGGTCTAGAGCAATAACCCTGGTCTAGAGCAATAACCCTGGACTAGAGCAATAACCCTGGACTAGAGCAATGACCCTGGACTAGAGCAATGACCCTGGACTAGAGCAATAACCCTGGACTAGAACCCTGGACTAGAGCAATAACCCTGGACTAGAGCAATAACCCTGGACTAGAGCAATAACCCTGGACTAGAGCAATAACCCTGGGCTAGAACCCTGGACTAGAGCAATAACCCTGGACTAGAGCAATAACCCTGGACTAGAGCAATAACCCTGGACTAGAGCAATAACCCTGGACTAGAGCAATAACCCTGGACTAGAGCAATAACCCTGGACTAGAACCCTGGTCTAGAGCAATAACCCTGGACTAGAGCAATAACCCTGGACTAGAGCAATAACCCTGGACTAGAGCAATAACCCTGGACTAGAGCAATAACCCTGGTCTAGAGCAATAACCCTGGACTAGAACCCTGGACTAGAGCAATAACACTGGACTAGAGCAACAACCCTGGACTAGAACCCTGGACTAGAGCAACAACACTGGACTAGAGCAACAACACTGGACTAGAGCAACAACCCTGGACTAGAGCAATAACCCTGGACTAGAGCAATAACCCTGGACTAGAGCAACAACCCTGGACTAGAGCAACAACCCTGGTCTAGAGCAACAACCCTGGACTAGAGCAACAACCCTGGACTAGAGCAACAACCCTGGACTAGAGCAATAACCCTGGACTAGAGCAATAACCCTGGTCTAGAGCAATAACCCTGGACTAGAGCAATAACCCTGGACTAGAGCAATAACCCTGGACTAGAGCAATAACCCTGGACTAGAGCAATAACCCTGGTCTAGAGCAATAACCCTGGTCTAGAGCAATAACCCTGGACTAGAACCCTGGACTAGAACCCTGGACTAGAGCAATAACACTGGACTAGAGCAACAACCCTGGACTAGAGCAATAACCCTGGACTAGAGCAATAACCCTAGACTAGAGCAATAACCCTAGACTAGAGCAATAACCCTAGACTAGAGCAATAACCCTGGACTAGAGCAATAACCCTGGACTAGAGCAATAACCCTGGACTAGAACCCTGGACTAGAACCCTGGACTAGAGCAATAACCCTGGACTAGAACCCTGGACTAGAGCAATAACCCTGGACTAGAGCAATAACCCTGGTCTAGAGCAATAACCCTGGTCTAGAGCAATAACCCTGGTCTAGAGCAACAACCCTGGTCTAGAGCAACAACCCTGGTCTAGAGCAACAACCCTGGTCTAGAGCAACAACCCTGGTCTAGAGCAACAACCCTGGACTAGAGCAACAACCCTGGACTAGAGCAACAACCCTGGTCTAGAGCAACAACCCTGGTCTAGAGCAACAACCCTGGTCTAGAGCAACAACCCTGGTCTAGAGCAACAACCCTGGTCTAGAGCAACAACCCTGGACTAGAGCAACAACCCTGGACTAGAGCAACAACCCTGGACTAGAGCAACAACCCTGGTCTAGAGCAATAACCCTGGACTAGAGCAATAACCCTGGACTAGAGCAATAACCCTGGACTAGAGCAATAACCCTGGCGATGCCAGGGCAAAGCTGCCTGTTGTTGTTAAACTTATTTACTGACATGTTTTCTACAGATGCTGCTCAAAAGGCTGATGGTCTCCGTCTGAAGGATTTCCAAACACTTTCCGGTCCAGTAAATCCAGACCAGACAGTCCCATGCCAATCTTCAGTAGAAACTACAGGACAACTCCCAATGCAGGGAGTCATCATGTCTTCTAACGATGAAGATGTCGTCTCATCAGAGAATCGACTAAATTCAGAGCAACTCATTGGTCAGAGCATCATGGAAGACAAAGAGAACAGCGTGCCTTCTACTTCTACAACCACAGGTGGTGGTAACTATCCAACGTTAAGCTTTCACCCCTGTGTCAATTATCTAATGTGATCCTGGGCTCTACACACCCTCCGCCAACCTAGTCCCCATATATGGGGGACATGGGGAGAGCAACGGACTTGAACTCATGCTTCCTTCATGCCTGAGTGTCCAAGTTGCTCCTTTACACCTGACAGGGGGGAGTTTCCCTGGTTGGACGTAGCCCGTGGAAGGAACACGTTATTCCAACCAGTTCCTTTCCCCTCCATCAGGTGCCCCGGCTGGCCAGGGGGAGGCAGTTTAGAGACCAGGATTACTGCATGTTTTTTGTGAGGGTACCTACCCTAGGGGACACGGGGAGAACATGTGAGGGTACCTACCCTAGGGGACACGGGGAGAACATGTGAGGGTACCTACCCTAGGGGACACGGGGAGAACATGCAAACTCCACACAGATTGTTTTCATCTCTGGGATCTCCCCATCTACTCTGTAAAATCCCCAGTGTTGATTAATTTAACTTGTGTATAAATGTTGGTTCTTATTAATCTATTTATACACTCTTTAGTTACAGAACCATGAGGTAAATGTTTCTCCTAACTATCAAAAGTTCAACACCTATTCTATAAAGTGCAGGTTGTCTGAAGTCTGGACAGATATGCATTGATTAAAGTCAAAGACACTTATAGATTTGCTATTTTCAGTTATTAGATGGAAGAGTAATTGAAGTGTTCAAACTAGCAATAGACTAGATTTGATTTATGAGTATTTGAAGTGGTCAAACTAGCTGTAGAATGAATGTTCAGAAGCATGTTACAAAATCACCCTCATGATCTCAGATATTTCATAAAAGGAAAAACCATAGGTTTAGAAAGATTCAAAATAATTATTGTGCTAGTTGTTGAGGAAACCGGCCTCAGTTTAACAAATGACAGATTGGGACTTGGCCTAATAACAGATTTCAGTCATTTTATTTTGCTTTAAACCATGGATATGCCCATGACGCATACGGTATCTGTTGTGTGTGAGACATCATCACCAAAGATCAATCAGAGGGAGAGAGAGAGAGTATTTCATCCACACACAAACCAACGCATTGGCCTGGGCCATGGCTCAGTGGTCCAGGCACCTTGGCTGGTAATCCAGTCTGGCAGTGTGCCGCGGGTTCGACTCCCGATCCCGACAGCCTTTACTGCATGTCTTCCCCCCATCTCTCTCCCCATTTCCTGTCAGCCTACTGTCTGTCCCTCCATAACAAATATAAAATAAAAAGGCGACAGCCACAAAAAAGAAAAAGAAAAAAACAACGCATTGATTAACACTAACCCGGCTATGCCATGCAAGCTCCTTGTTGTGAATAAAAGCATTTTTTACTGACATCCTTTCGGCAGATGACGTTCAACAAAATGAAAGCCCCTGTCTGAAGGCTCCGGAGGTCCCCGTTGTGACTCCCACTAAGCATGGTGGTGATGCTGAGATGGTGAAGAGAGCACAGGAGGAGGGTTGTGTACGTGTGGTCTTCCCTGGCACCGTGACTCAGGAGGGCTGCCGTCGGTTTGTTCACGAGATCCTTAAATGTATCCTCTACCAGAGGCAGCAGCTGCCCATGACCTATGACCAGCTGAAGCACTCTCAGAGAAGTCAAGCTTCAAAGCAGGTGAAATCAGTTGCCTCTTAAAACCCATTTTGGGCGGGAACCCCTTTTGGTGTTAGCATTATGTTATGCTTTAGCTATTGAAAAATAGCAGATCTACAAGCTCATAGCGCGCCACCGAGTGGCGCGCTATGAGCTTGTAGGTCTGCTATTTTTGAAAAATCAAAGAACCACTGACATAGAAACATAGCTTTTTCAGAAAACTGTCCGGATGTAGAAGACATTTTTAGAATCTGATCTCAGGTCAAAATGGGTTAACAATCCTTTGGGTTTTTCTAGCTGAACGTAAATGTGTTTCCCCTACCTTCTAGAACAAGGAGGTGGCGAGCTGGAGACCAGTGCACTCGGCAGACATGGGCTGGAGGAAGACTGAGCGGAGCCTGCAGGAGCTGGACCTGCTGCTAGAGCAGCTGGAAGTGCTGTTCTCCCTCAGCCTGGTTCCCCGTGTACTCCTGCTACTAGGTGGCTCTGTTGTCCTGCCCAAAGAACTGTACGAGATAAACATGGAGGCACTGGTATTGTCTCCCGGTGACAAGAGCCTGCGGGTGTCGTCATGCTTAAGGCAACTCTTTCATGCACTTTTTGTCACTGATCTTTTGTCCGATACTGCACCTGTGCGTCTGATGGCCACCACGGTCTTGGTCCTGGCTCACAGGGAATGTGGCGTTGGCTGGTTCCGGCCTAAACTCGGCTTTAAAATGCCAACCCGGGTAAAAAGGCATATTATTGTCCTGTCTACTGATACCTGCAGGGACATCCAAACTGAGAGGGCAGACTGGAATGAGTATGTTTGGTTTCAGGCCCCTGTAGCAATCAAGGGCTTCAACTCATGATGAGCAAAGCAGGGGGGAGTACTGTGGTTTTACTTGGGCATTTTTGAATTGTATATTTTAATTATTATGGGGGGTAATTTTTCTTTCTTTTTTAGTAACAATCCTCATTGCATCATTTATTTCAAATGTACTGTCAAGAGAATCAGTCTTTAAATTTTCCTCGAATGCTTCTTAAGCGCGAGTATAATTTGTGCTCATGAAAGGTCTGTAATGTTTTTTGTGTGTGTGTGTGTGTGTGTGTGTGTGTGTGTGTGTGTATATATATATATATATATATATATATAGGCATGTACTGTATATATTATAACCAACTAAGCTCAACAGTTTTAGTGAGAACATGTTTTATAACGTGCAGTCTTTCAAAAATGCTATGCAATGTTTTGATTTGCATTAAATATAAAACTATGTTTTTGCAGTCGGAGTGAATTTATTCACATTTATATACCAACATAATATAAGATGTAATGTACAAGCAATCACTGTGCTGTTATAATTAGTACAACTAGAAAAAATCACACCCATGTGAAGTAAGTGGTGCAACTCCGTGTGGGGGTCCCCGGGGGGGGGGGGGGGGGGGGGGTCCAGACCCACAGGAACGCACCCAGGGTGCCGGCCCGAAACAGTTGAGAAATGACAGTTACCGTGTGGGGGTCCCTCTACTGTACTGTACTGGCACACCTGAAATCACCATATATACAGTTAATATGTTTGTGTGTGTGTTAGGTTGTGCACAGGTGGTGAAAAACAACCATGCTGTTTTCGTGCTCAGACGCACCCAGCCAGACATACCCAGGCAGCCAGCCAGCTACCCACACACAGTCACTTAAGGAAGTGGTTTGCACCACTTAAAAAATGGTAAATGGTGCATTTATATAGTGCCTTTATCCAAGGCGCTTTACATAGATTGTGCATTACATTCACCCATTCACACACACATTCATACACCGATGGCGGCGGAAGCCATGCAGGGTACCAACCAGCACATCGGGAGCAATTTGGGGTTCAGTGTCTTGCCCAAGGACACTTCGACATGTAGCCAGGAGGAGCCGGGATTCGAACCGCCGACCCATGGATCATTGGACGCCCTGCTCTACCTCTTGAGCACAGGTCTCTCTGCCAGGTCATGTAAGTCAGGGGTTGTCAACCGTTTTGGCTGAAGACCCCCGGAAATGCTTTGGCCATGTCTCGTGGTGAGTAATACACTACTATAAGTCTATTCATTGGAACAGTATCGGGTGATACTTTATTAAATACAAACAATATTCCCATTGACCAAGTAAAAGAGATTTAGGTGTTACCTTGCTTCAACCAACACGTTATGGTCCCATCATGTTAATATTGTGAGCTAAATGGCAAGGTCTGTTTCAGTTACTAGAACTTCTAAGGGTCCGCCACCAGATGTCACTAGAACAGGTCTTAAATGCTTTAGTTCTGTCACAGCTTCATTGTATAGTCTTCTAGTGCCTCAATGAAGGATATGAAGAAATTACAATTTGTTCAAAATAAAAGCATGTGTGTTAAATTGTTCCTACAGAAATAATGTAAAAGTCATGCATGACAGTCAGATGGTTGACGGTTAAGGTCCACTTATTCTTTTGTAGTACATTTAATCAGAAACAAAAGTCACAGTCTAAATATTATATGAAGGGTTATTAAAACATTGTGCTCAGAAGGAAGGTTTAATTTTCCCAAAGTGACGACATCTGTACAGAAAACCTATGTACAGAGCTGTTGAGGGTGGAATCCATTACCAGGTTATTCAAGCCAATACAAAGGAAAGTTTCAAAATTATGGTAAAACAGTATCTTCCAATATTTCATGAAATTAACTGATTTGCGTTTAACAATTATAATTTATATATATTTTTTAATTTATTGATTTGATTTGTTGCAAAACTGTAAGAGGTGTGGGTTCTGAGGGACTGGTGAAGTCAAAGACATAGGCCTACCGCAAAGTTGCCGTCCCTGGAAAACATCACCCAAAGAAGACCGGTTCCTATACTCTTCACCATTGCTTCACTGAGGAACCATTCTTTCAGAAATGTACGGCAAGATTTGCACAACGGTACCACAGACAGATCTCTGTCAACGTTGCAAGACCCATCACTGCTATAATAATCATGAATGTGTTTGCAAAATTACATTTATTTTCTAATAGAGACTGCCATAAGACTGTGAGATGTACGCACAACAAAGACAAGCAGACAGACAGACAGAAAAGAGGAAAAGCAATGGACAGAAAGATGCACTTTACTGGATACCGTCAGAGACGTGGCAAGAGAAGTGAGCAAGATATTATAATCCTATATGATAGACAGTATGAAACCACAGACAGTCATGTAGATACTATCTACATCATGGATGGGCAACTTTGACGATGGAGGGGGCCACTATATTTCCACCCTCACTCCAGAGGGCCTCATTGCATATTACTGTTAAAACAATAGCCGATCTACAAGCTCAAAACGCGCCGCACCGCGACGTGTTTTGAGCTTGTAGATCCGCTATTTTTTAATTGGAATCCTGAAAAGTAACCTTGTAATTAATTTCAAATGCATTTAGTTATGAACTAAATACAAATACATTCGACATAAAAAAGACTAACATTTTAATTCTAGTAATTAGCTGAAATCAATAATATATCAATGTTCAGTTATTAACCTTAACCTGAGGGCCGCATTAAGTGAAGGTGGAAATATAGTGGCCCTCTCCATCGTCAAAGTTGCCCATCCATGATGTAGATAGTATCTACATGACTGTCTGTGGTTTCATACTGTCTATCATATAGGATTATATCTTGCTCTCTTGCCCCCGGGCCGCCCAGTTGCCCATGTGTGATCTACATCAATCAGAAGGAATGAATGTCAAATGAAAAGCACAAACATCTTTTCTCTTCTCCAGACAGGGATCTAACCAGGAACCTTCCCATTCCCAAGTGGCCGCTCTCTTCTCCAGACAGGGATCTAACCAGGAACCTTCCCATTCCCAAGTGGCCGCTCTCTTCTCCAGACAGGGATCTAACCAGGAACCTTCCCATTCCCAAGTGGCCGCTCTCTTCTCCAGACAGGGATCTAACCAGGAACCTTCCCATTCCCAAGTGGCCGCTCTCTTCTCCAGACAGGGATCTAACCAGGAACCTTCCCATTCCCAAGTGGCCGCTCTCTTCTCCAGACAGGGATCTAACCAGGAACCTTCCCATTCCCAAGTGGCCGCTCTCTTCTCCAGACAGGGATCTAACCAGGAACCTTCCCATTCCCAAATGGCCGCTCTCTTCTCCAGACAGGGATCTAACCGGGAACCTTCCCATTCCCAAATGGCCGCTCTCTTCTCCAGACAGGGATCTAACCGGGAACCTTCCCATTCCCAAGTGGCCACTCTCTTCTCCAGACAGGGATCTAACCGGGAACCTTCCCATTCCCAAGTGGCCGCTCTCTTCTCCAGACAGGGATCTAACCGGGAACCTTCCCATTCCCAAGTGGCCGCTCTCTTCTCCAGACAGGGATCTAACCGGGAACCTTCCCATTCCCAAGTGGCCGCTCTCTTCTCCAGACAGGGATCTAACCGGGAACCTTCCCATTCCCAAGTGGCCGCTCTCTTCTCCAGACAGGGATCTAACCGGGAACCTTCCCATTCCCAAGTGGCCGCTCTCTTCTCCAGACAGGGATCTAACCAGGAACCTTCCCATTCCCAAGTGGCCGCTCTCTTCTCCAGACAGGGATCTAACCAGGAACCTTCCCATTCCCAAGTGGCCGCTCTCTTCTCCAGACAGGGATCTAACCAGGAACCTTCCCTATTCCCAAGTGGCCGCTCTCTTCTCCAGACAGGGATCTAACCGGGAACCTTCCAATTTACAATTTACAATTTAGGCATTTAGCAGACGCTCTTAATCCAGAGCGATTTACATTAAGCAATAACAAAAGCATGGCATACATCACATATATAAAAAGTAGTTATCATGAATCATGCCTAGACTAAGAACGTAACAGTGGAGTATCTATGTAAACTATACATACTATACTATATAATATATTATACATGTGTACTATAAAGTGCTATGACTACATAAAGTGCAATTCTAGAGCTGTCTACGTAACAAGCTATAAGTCTGTTTAAAATACTATCTAAGTCTACATAATGTGCTATCTAAGGGGCTAGGCTAGGGCAAGTGCTACGGGCCATGGTGGAGTCTGAAGAGGTGGGTTTTCAGACTACGGCGGAAGATTGGGAGTGAGGCTGCAGTTCTGACTGTGATGGGAAGTGCATTCCATAGTTTTGGAGCCAGAAGGGAGAAGAGTTTGGGACATGTGGAGCGTTGTCCCGGCGTTTTTAGTGAAGGTACCTCCAGCTTCCCTGCGTTGGCTGATCTGAGTGCGCGGGAGGGTTTGTAGGGTACGATCATACTTGTGAGATATGGGGGGGCCATGCCTTTGGTTGCTTTGAATGCCAGCATCAGAGTTTTGTATTCTGTGCGGGCAGCGACCGGGAGCCAATGGAGGGAGCGGAGAAGGGGGGTGACATGTGAGAATTTTGGCTGGTTGAAGACCAAGCGGGCTTCCCATTCCCAAGTGGCCGCTCTCTTCTCCAGACAGGGATCTAACCAGGAACCTTCCCATTCCCAAGTGGCCGCTCTCTTCTCCAGACAGGGATCTAACCAGGAACCTTCCCATTCCCAAGTGGCCGCTCTCTTCTCCAGACAGGGATCTAACCAGGAACCTTCCCATTCCCAAGTGGCCGCTCTCTTCTCCAGACAGGGATCTAACCGGGAACCTTCCCATTCCCAAGTGGCCGCTCTCTTCTCCAGACAGGGATCTAACCGGGAACCTTCCCATTCCCAAGTGGCCGCTCTCTTCTCCAGACAGGGATCTAACCGGGAACCTTCCCATTCCCAAGTGGCCGCTCTCTTCTCCAGACAGGGATCTAACCAGGAACCTTCCCATTCCCAAGTGGCCGCTCTCTTCTCCAGACAGGGATCTAACCAGGAACCTTCCCATTCCCAAGTGGCCGCTCTCTTCTCCAGACAGGGATCTAACCAGGAACCTTCCCATTCCCAAGTGGCCGCTCAACCTCCCGAAGCTATTGCCATACCCATGTCCTAGGCCTATAACCCATTTAGGCCTGAGGACGATTCTACAAATGCCTTCTAAATCCTGAGAGTTTTCTGAAAAACCCATGTCGGTCTCAAGCATTTTTTCATGTCAATGACCCCCAAAAATATATGTAATTGGCTGCCGACCCCCATCTGAAAATATGTTGTTCCAGCTAGGGACCCCCCAGATTTGAGTTAAAAACGTATATATAAGAATATATTCAAAGACTTTCACCACATTTTCTCTATTTTTCAATAGCTAAAGTATAACATAATGCTTAAAACACCAAAAGGGGTTCCCGTCCTGAATGGGTCAACAACTTCAGTTATGTTTTCCTTATAAACAACAAGCAACTGGTTACATGTTCTTGTTACCATTCTATCCGGTAAACGACTGGTTCTAGTCAGCACATGTACCAAGAAAGCTACCAATTGATTTATTTACTTATTTACTTATTTACTGTGCTGTTTGATTGATTGATTGTGGTGTTCTTTGACTTCTCTCAGAAGAGTTCAGTGCCCTAGTTTAACTTGACTCATCAAATATTTAGTTCCGGTTCCAACGTGGAAATGTCACAGTAGTCACACAGTTACAGTAGGACAGACTTTGGACAGGGTGCATTTTATTTACAGCCATTAAAGGACCACTTCACCACTTTTCAACTTCTCTTCCTATAATTGGTCCTAACTAATGTTCATGATAAAATACCAATTTTTTTTCCTACTCATTCTGTGTCTCATAGGAAGGCTGTGGGCAGTTCAGAAACCCGTCCACCAGTGACAACATCGATGGTGAATCCAAGCTAATAGAAACGGCAGGCTTTCTTTTCCTGAAAAGTTGCAATGCAAAAGTTGAAGCCATCGTTCTCACGATAATAAAAATCTAAATATATTTTAAAACAAATCTTGTTTAAAAAAAATCTGCCTAATGATGATGTCACTGGTGGACGTGTGTCTGAACTGCCCACAGCTCTCCTATGAGACACAGACTGAGTGGTGTTTTATCATGAACATTAGTGAGGACCAATTATATGAAGAGATGTTGAAAAGTGGTCCTTTAACTAGTCACAATGTAACAATACAATGTTATTGTACTGCCATTATCTACTACTTATGGCCAAATATATTCATTAAAATACCATTATTATTAAAATAAAAATTAAAGACTAAAGTGTATTATTGCTACATTACTGCTAACTAGAAAGGTCGCAATTTTAAAAAATTGCAAAGTGTGGTTGCCGCAGTGGCTTACATATACCCCTCCCACTGATATTGCCAGCCAATTGCAATGTCGCGTCACCCCTGCGATCATGCGTAAGTAATTCGGAGGGGATTTATCCCCCCAAAAATCATGTTTTTGCGACAAACGGTTACATTTCTCGCATTTGCGGCGCCCCCTATGGATGAAAATAGAATTGCTTGTGGTACTTGGTTGATTGAACCACCCGCGACATGTGATTCAAATTTGGGATGGATTGGACATTTCGCTCGTGATTTATGGCATTTTTTTGTGATATAGGCCCCTCCTACTAACTTCGGACGACGATTACGGCCGAACGATACGCACTACCAAAATTCTGCAGTTGGTGTTTTAATCGGATGGGTCCCGAGATCATGTGTGCCGATTTTTGTGAGATTTGGACAACATATGTAGGAGGAGGAGCCAAAAGTGTGTTTTGGATAAAATTCAAAATGGCAGAAAATCTATCATGACGCAAATGGGCGTGGCCTATATGAGGAGATGCGTCATGACCCAAGGAAATCAGGGAAAAAATAATTTGATTTTACGACCTACGGTTCAAGAGTTATAAGCCAAAACGTAAAGTGGGCTGTTATAGCGCCACCATGAGGCCGACCGATAACATTATAAGTTGATTAATTTTAGTAATTATTATGAACCTACCCTCCAAGTTTTGTAACTATAGTGCTTACAGTCTCTGAGGAAAAAATACTTGAATGTGAGAAAATGCGAAAAATCGCATTTTCCCATTCATGTCAATGGGGAAATTCTATTCACTAATAAATTCATATCAATTAAACTATACAACATTTCTCTTAAAAAAATACAAGCACTACCTTCCCGATGCAGCCGGTCAATTTGAGATATGGCTCAAGTGCGTACAGTCAAAACAGTGGGTGGAGTAGTGCATCAAACAAAAGACTAATCCAGGTAAATAAAGAATAAAGTGTTACAATTACAATAGTCTGGTTGCCCTTTAGGGCAACCACACTAATTAACTGCCCTACAGAATTAAACAGCACTTGACTTGAAAACAAATCTCTAGTCTTCAGAATGATCTGTGATTTCAGACTCAAAATATATTTTCTCCAATCTAATTTCTCCCAAATCTATTATTTGGGCCGTCTTGTCAATATTCTTTTAGACATATAAATTTTCTCTCCAGGACATTTTTAATGCTTTTTCCCTGCAGGTTAATTTTAACTTGCATGAACAACTCTCTCTATGGAACTACAGACATCTTCAGATAAACCAGCATGATTCTGCTCACATTCAGATACCTATCTATACCAGGGGTGGGCAACAGGCGGCCCCCACCTTCACTTAAAGGACCACTTCACCACTTTTCAACATCTCTTCATATAATTGGTCCTCACTAATGTTCATGATAAAACACCACCATTTTTTCCTACTCAGTCTGTGTCTAATAGGAGGGCTTTGGCCAGTTCGGACACCCGTCCACCAGTGACATCATCATTAGGCAGATTTTTTTTTAAACAAGATTTGTTTTAAAATATATTTAGATTTTTATTATAGTGAGAACGATGGCTTCAACTTTTGCATTGCAACTTTTCAGGAAAAGAAAGCCTGCCGTTTCTATTAGCTTGGATTCACCATCGATGATGTCACTGGTGGACGGGTTTCTGAACTGCCCACAGCCCTCCTATGAGACACAGACTGAGTAGGAAAAAATGGTTGTATTTTATCATGAACATTAGTTAGGACCAATTATAGGAAGAGAAGTTGAAAAGTGGTGAAGTGGTCCTTTAATGTGGCCCTCAGGTTAATGTCAGAATACTGATATAATATTGGTTTCAGCTGTAATTCCACAACATGCAAACATGACCCGCTGTTATTACTTCAGTCTAAATTAGTAGCTCAATGCTCAACACAAGTATAATTAAAGGCATTTGAAATGACATAAAAATGTTAATTTTCAGGATTCCAATTCAAAAATAGCAAAAAGAATTCAATTCGAATATATAGCAAAAATAGCCGATCTACAAGCTCAAAATGTGTCGCAGCGCGACACGTTTTGAGCTTGTAGATCTGCTATTTCTGCGACGACAGTAATATATGGCCCTAGGGAGTGAGTGTGGAAATATAGTGGCCCTCTCCATCGTCAAAGTTGCCCAGCCCTGTTCTATACAGACAGATCGGTTTGAAGCAGATCTCATCTGTAGAATAGATGGTCTCTGAAGGCCCCATGTCTGGATGCTCACTGCCTGCAGTACAGAGAAACCATGACACCACACGTCAACGTGCAGACATCAAAGGGGGCTTGAGCCCCTGCCCTTTTACCCGTCTGTAAAACAACTGGCCTTTCCAGACGCACGAATGCATGCATTTACTGTGGTGAAAGAAATGCAAATGTCACTCCTTTCTAGCCTGGCTAATAAGCCAGACCCAATCAGCCGTTGGCAAAAAACAATTGCCTGCCGACAAATAATGTATTATTACTGTAATGTATTTTACTCATGTATTACTTGATTTTAGTGGAAATAATATACTGTGAATTCAAAGGTTTTTGGAAATTCATTCAGTTTGTCTTTCTTTAAATTGATTGTTGGACTTCTTGATGTGGATACAAGCAATGTTTGAACTTTAGGTGAACCTCTCTTCCGTCTCCCAGGTGTCCTGTAAATGTCAATCTTAAGCCAGAGTTTTTTTTGTGTGCGTGCGTGCGTGCGTGCGTGCGTGCGTGCGTGCGTGCGTGCGTGCGTGTGTGTATCTTTACTTGTTCCTGTGCTAATGAATGTAAGAGAGAATGCACTGTTATTACCAACGAGCTCAATTGTGATAACATCAGCACTTTCCATGCTGATAATGTACAGATGGAGACCTTTCACATACTTACAAAATAGGACTGGAGACTGGAAATACAGAAATACATCACATGAGTATAGTTTGGGAGGATAGTGTGGTAACTGTGGTTCAAGGGTGGAAACCCCTTTCTTCTTCATTTCTCTCTCAGAATGAATGAAGGTTCTGCTATTTTTCATGATGGTGAAACACTGTTGTCAGTGTTGGTATTACTGCTGGCCTGGCAGCGTTTCACCATAATGACTAAGAATGTTCTGTTTGGAAAAACAAGGGACTCATGCAAATTCCAAGAGGTTAGATTACAATTTCTGCATTGAGCCACTTCTTTTTTTTTTTCTTTTTTTTTTATCCCACGATTTTGTAACCCATTTTGTCAAATTGGTACACAGTCTCTCTAGAGCCATTCAACGAAATGGGTCTTTCAGATTGGCTTCCAAAGTTTGCAGGAGTGCTCCGTTTCAAACAAAATGCTGGTGTAATTTCCGTGAAATTTTGCACGCACATTCCCACTAGGAGGAAGAAATCCCGCTTGAATATTTTCAACTCAGCCTCATGGTGGCGCTATAACTGGCAGATTTGTGTTTTTACCTAAAACTGCACCGATCTGTGTAAAACCATGTATGCACACTCCCTAGAGGCCAAGGAAAAACCTTTGCCTGGAATTTTTCACATCTGCTCTTTATAGCGCCACCAGGAGGCCGACATATGTAAAACACATTTTCTAATATTACTCCTTCAGATTTTATCCAAATGTCACGCAAATCGGTACACATGCTCTCCATAGTCATGTAAACATTTGTTTGATTTCTCATAATTATCCATCCTGATTGGCTACGATTGGCTTCTAAAGTTTTCAGGAGTAGCCCGTTTTGTACAAATCGCCACAACTCCTCAACGCAGCGTCCGATTGCGGTGAAACTGTGCATGCCTATTCCCACTACTAGGCTGAGGAAGAAATGCCACTTGACAGTTTTCAAATCAGCCTCATGGTGGCGCTACAACAGGCCAAGTCGCGTCACACACACACACACACACACACACACACACACACAAAAACAAATAAACATGTTTATATTACTCCTAAACATTTTGCCAAACATCACACACAATCCTATCCTCCTGGTGGAGACCTGTGCCCAGAAGGGCACTTTTTCTAGTTCACCCCTGTGTCAATTATCTAATGTGATCCTGGGCTCTACACACCCTCCGCCAACCTAGTCCCAATATATGGGGGACATGGGGAGAGCAACGGACTTGAACTCATGCTTCCTTCATGCCTGAGTGTCCAAGTTGCTCCTTTACACCTGCCAGGGGGAGTTTCCCTGGTTGGACGTAGCGCGTGGAAGGAACACGTTATTCCAACCAGTTCCTTTCCCCTCCATCAGGCGCCCCGGCTGGCCAGAGGGAGGCAGTTTAGAGACCAGGATTACTGCATGTTTTTTTGTGAGGGTACATACCCTAGGGGACACAGAACATGCAAACTCCACACAGAAAGGCCCTTTCGCCAACCCCGCCTCGGGTATGGGCACTGATGACGCGGAGGAGGAAACACGCCGCCAGCACCCACAGCGACCCGAGCGGGAATCGAACCCAGGACCTTCTAGCTGTGAGGCGACAGCACTACCAACTGTGCCACCGTGCCCCGGCCTGATAGTGTTTCACCATAATGACTAAGAATGTTCTGTTTGGAAAAACAAGGGACTCATGCAAATTCCAAGAGATTAGATTTACAATTTCTGCATTGAGCCACCTCTTCATGCCATGTTTGTGCAAGAGGAAGTCCGGGTACATCCAAAGTACCTTTCACATCCAATTAAAACAGAGGAGCGGCAGTGGCTCAGGGGTAGAGTGGCTGGATGGTAACCGCAAGGTTGCCAGTTCTAACCCGGGCTCCCCCAGAGTTAGTGTCGAAGTGTCCTTGAGCAAGACACTGAACCCCTAATTGCTCCTGATGTGCTGGTTGGTGCCTTGCATGGTTTCTGCCGCCATCGGTGTGTGAATGTGTGTGTGAATGGGTGAATGTAATGCACAATCTCTGTAAAGCATAGATAACTAGAAAAAGTGCCCTTCTGGGCACAGGTCTCCACCAGGAGGATAGGAGTGTGTGTGTGATGTTTGGCAAAATGTTTAGGAGCAATATAAACGTCACGTGTGTGACGCGGCTTGGCCTGTTGTAGTGCCACCATGAGGCTGATTTGAAAACTGTCAAGTGGCATTTCTTCCAAAGCCTAGTGGGAATATGCATGCATAGTTTCACCACAATCGGATGCTGCGTTGAGTAGTTGTGGCGATTTGTACAAAACGGATACAAAGCGGGCTACTCCTGAAAAGTTTAGAAGCCAATCGTAGCCAATGAGGGTGGATTATGAGAAATCAAACAAACCCGTCTTGATCACATGACTATGAAGAGCATGTGTACCGATTTGCGTGAAATTTGGATAAAATCTGAAGGAGTAATATTAGAAAATATGTTTTACATATGTCGGCCTCCTGGTGGCGCTATAAAGAGCAGATGTGAAAAATTCCAGGCAAAGGTTTTTCCTTGGCCTCTAGGGAGTTGGCATACAAAGTTATCCACAGATCCTTGCAGTTAGAGGTAAAAACACTTTTCGGCCACTTATAGCGCCACCATGAGGCTGAGTTGAAAATGTTCATGTGGCATTTCTTCCTCGGCCTAGTGGGAATGTGCGTGCACAATTTCACGGAAATCACACGATGTGTTCATGATTTGCAGCATTTTGTTTGAAACTGAGCACTCCTGCGCACTTTGGAAGCCAATCTTAGCCAATCAGGATGGAGTCTGAGAAATCTGAAAGACCGGTTTCGTTGAATGGCTCTAGACAGACTGTGTACCAATTTGCGTGATGTTTGGACAAAATCTGTAGGTGTACTGTCCAAAAACTTGTTTTGCACAAAGCGGCCTCCTGGTGGCGCTATAACAGGCCGTTATGGACATTTTGGGGCAGAGTTTCATCGTTGGCATCCAGGGAGTGTGTGGCATCGACCGGGTTAACGGTGCCGGAGATTAGCTGTTCACAGACGGAAGGACGGACGGACACACACACACACGGACGGACGGAGTGCAAAACATACTCTCTCCCATGCCTTCGGCCTGGTGGAGACAAAAATGCACCATTTATTTATTTACATTTAGAGGACAGCCTTTCGCATCGCGTGTTGACAAGGACATATGATAACTGATTCAAACCCTATCAGTATGCAACTAGAACAGCACTGAGTTCACAGAAGGGGACACTGAAGTCCTCAGATTCACACTTACCTTGTATATGAGGAGCCTGTGAGAATAGAGGCCAGGGATGGATGGGTATGTCACCTGAAATGTCAGTTCATCCTGGGTGTCTAATCAACAGGGGAAGAATCCTGTAGATCTAAAAGAAAAAACATGTTAATCATATTGTGTGTTTGTGTTTTGAGTCTGGTCTGAAGAAGAGATGTGGTATTTGCCTCCTCGGGAGGAACGTGGTGCGTTTATATAAAAACTGCTAAATGCCCTGAACCTCATACAGATGTTTATTCTGTACTAGCCCTTACCCGTTGTGAAATACTTGAAATACAGTACCCCCTGTGGCCGCAGGGGGTACTGCGCCCTGGGTGCGTTTTCGCATTTTTTATTCACTAATAAATTCATTATTAATTTATAATTTGTTAAATTGGGAAAAAAGGCTTCGTTAAGACCTCCATATTATTATGGTTAATGCCTGTGTGAAAAGTGGGAGCGATTGGTGCAGGCAGTGAGGAGATACGGCAGTCACAGTAACACACATGCAGACAGACAGACAGACAGACAAACAGACAGACATTCAGACAGACGTTGGCTTTATTATAGTATGATGATATATGATATGATATATGATATGATATGATGAGTGGTAAACAGTGTTCTCAGCAGACATGGACTGAAGGAAGGGGTCAGTGGAGTTAGATACGTTGATACAGCAGACATGGACTGAAGGAAGGGGTCAGTGGAGTTACATGGACTGAAGGAAGGGGTCAGTGGAGTTACATGGACTGAAGGAAGGGGTCAGTGGAGTTACATGGACTGAAGGAAGGGGTCAGTGGAGTTACATGGACTGAAGGAAGGGGTCAGTGGAGTTACATGGACTGAAGGAAGGGGTCAGTGGAGTTACATGGACTGAAGGAAGGGGTCAGTGGAGTTACATGGACTGAAGGAAGGGGTCAGTGGAGTTACATGGACTGAAGGAAGGGGTCAGTGGAGTTAGATACGTTGATACAGCAGACATGGACTGAAGGAAGGGGTCAGTGGAGTTAGATACGTTGATACAGCAGCTGAAAGTGCTTTTCCCTCAGCCTGGTACCCAGTGGTTTGTTCTACAGTATAGAATTTAAGTAGTATGCCGTACCAAAGTTGTTGTTTTAAAACATATGTTCTGTTAACCATTGTGTCCATTGACCACGGCGACGCACCATGTCACACAGGGAATAATGATGGACTCTGGGGGGGGGGAAAGCTAAGATTACAGCACTGCTGGTACCCCTATACTTCTGTTACTAGCTGGGGCTGGGGCGACTGTGGCTCAAGAGGTAGAGCAGGTCGTCCAATGATCCATGGGTCGGCGGTTCGAATCCCGGCTCCTCCTGTCTACATGTCGAAGTGTCCTTGGGCAAGACACTGAACCCCAAATTGCTCCCGATGTGCTGGTTGGTACCTTGCATGGCTTCCGCCGCAATCGGTGTATGAATGTGTGTGTGTGAATGGGTGAATGTAATGCACAATCTATGTAAAGCGCCTTGGATAAAGGCGCTATATAAATGCACCATTTACCATTTAGCTGTCCTGCCCAGAGTTGTACCATATCAACATGAAGGCACTGGTATTGACTTTAGGGCTTGAGTTCACGGTGAGGCCTTTAGGAGGGCCATTCAAGCCTCAAGCGGAGCCTGCGGCACCACCAAGGGCAAGGTGGAGCCTGCGTAACCGTTGCGGCTCGAGAATCCACCATTCCTGAATAAAGTGCCTGGTGCTGGGAGTCTGGTGCAACGCACAGGGGCTGGACCTGGTGAGAGCAGGAGTGGACCTGGTGAGACGTAGGAGGGGCCCGGACAGGAGTCAGCCCACAGAGCCTAGTCCTTCCACGCGCCAGAATGGTACCTCCCAGTCCCAGCAGAGTAGTTCAGGAGGAACGGATTGTGTGGCCCTGGTTTTTCCCTAATGGGACTGATCGAGGGTAGCTACTGGGACGTAAGTCGGGACTTGATCACCCCGGCTGGGTCACCTGAGTGAGGGGTATGATGTTGGGAGACCCGAAACCCAGATGACCTTGGGATACATCAATGAGGATAAGTCCCAGGTGCATCCATGTATTTTGTTTTAGGCATTCAACGTTTTGGAACTCTTGGGCCAACTCTTAACCTGTGATTATTTATAACCAAACTTTATTTGTCCCGGAGGGCAATTGGTTTTGTAATTTATTTGTATTATAACAAAAGGTGATGAATTTTATGCAGGTGTTTTTCAAATTTACCTCAATTGCTCCTGAACAGTGCTTGTGTAAAAGGTGGTCTGTTCAGTGTTTTGAATATCAGCAAATCCATTATCCATCCTGTTGCTGTAAACTCAACATTGACTCAGACGTCCTTCATCATCACGTCATTCATGTGACAGACATGACAGAAACCACACAATTTTTAGTATTCAATTCAAATTTTATGTGCAGCACTTCAAAAGCAATGTAGCACGATTACATGGGTTCGCATGCATTCGTTAGTTGTAAAAAAAAAATTATAACTTTTCCACTTTCTTAACAAACTGGACTAAGTCATTAGCCAGCAGTTGTGGCTCCTCAAAGGCAGCAAAGTGTCCTCCTCTGGACAAGTACGAGTAGGAGCAGATGTTCCGGTACCTCATTTCTGCCCATGAACGAGGACAGTGCATCAACTCCTCGGGGAAGGCGGCCAGTCCTGTGGGAACAAATATCCCAGTCCTAAGAAAGGAAACAAAGCCATTAGTCTTTCTGCAAATGCCATTATTTAACATTTTGACCTGAGATCAGATTCTAAAAATGTCTTCTACATCCTGACAGTTTTCTGAAAAAGCTATGTTTCTATGTCAGTCGTTCTTCGATTTTTCAAAAATAGCAGACCTACAAGCTCGTAGCGTGCCACTCGGTGGCACGCTATGAGCTTGTAGATCTGCTATTTTTCAATAGCTAAAGCATAACATAATGCTAACACCAAAAGGGGTTCCCGCCCAAAATGGGTTAACAAAACTGAGGTAACCATTGTAGAATTGATTGAAATTTTAATTTCCCAGTATGTACAATGGGTACATTTCAAATGAAAGCACAAAGAAACTGCTAAACTGGTGGACTAAACCAAACCATGATAAAGCACTAAGACTTGTTTACAACAGGATCCACCATTTTTCAAATGATCATAACATTTAAAGATATACATTTCTATAAGACAGGAAATCATATAAAGAAAGTAAAAGGGGAAAAACATGTACAGTTACTACAGTATGGGGACAAAGGGGTGGGGGGATCTCCAGAAGGGACTCACATGTCTTAATGGCTGTTGGTAGGGCATTCTACATTTTAGTGGCATAGGAGCAAAATGTATTTAATCCCTTGTTTGAGCCAAATCTGGGTTGCATGTGGTTTGTTGAACTCCCTCTGGTGTAGAGTGTGGACTTTGACATTAACCCATTTTGGGGCGGGAACCCCTTTTGGTGTTAGCATTATGTTATGCTTTAACTATTGAAAAATAGCAGATCTACAAGCTCATAGCGTGCCACCGAGTGGCGCGCTACGAGCTTGTAGGTCTGCTATTTTTGAAAAATCGAAGAACGACTGACATAGAAACATAGCTTTTTCAGAAAACTGTCAGGATTTAGAAGATTTTTTTAGAATCTGATCTCAGGTCAAAATGGGTTAAGGAAGTATTTAGACAGGTACATGGGTAATTATCTTGGTGTAGTGAATCTTGTGCACCAGACCCATTGCAAGATGCTGTACTCTGTCGTCAACCCTAAAGCCATTCCAGCCTATCAAAATGGGCAGGGGTGAAGTGGGTTCGTGGAGTGAGGCCAAGTAGTGGCCTGTCCAGTTTGGTCTGAATATAGGCACCTTGAATCCACTCTGTCTTCAATGTTAGTCTTCAGGTTCTCTTTGTAGAAGCGCATGGAGGACACCATGGAGCCCGTGGTCCAGTAGATCATGACGTTGGTCAAAAGATCATCCAGGCTGAACTTCCTGCAGAAAGAAAATCAAGTTAACCCATTTTGACCTGAGATCAGATTCTAAAAATGTCTTCTACATCCTGACAGTTTTCTGAAAAAGCTATGTTTCTATGTCAGTCGTTCAGTTTTTCAAAAATAGCAGACCTACAAGCTCGTAGCGCGCCACTCGGTGGCGCGCTATGAGCTTGTAGATCTGCTATTTTTCAATAGCTAAAGCATAACATAATGCTAACACCAAAAGGGGTTCCCGCCTCACTGTACTACCAGCAATGACCACGGTGCATGAGAGAAACTACAGTATTCTTCTTCCTTGCAATAAAAAGCTATGCTTACTAGTATATGAATTACATTTTCAATGTGTTTATTATTTCCAATGTGTTTATTATTTTCAGGTATGCACGTGACATCATCATACCAGGAAGTTATGCGGGAATGTCTGAGTGGCAAAAAAACTACTTTCTTGCCTTGACACTAAGTCCATACATCCAAACATAAAAGTCATATCTGATTCTATTAAACAACCTTAAACTCACTCACTTTATGCATGCGCATACCCTCTATTATCAAGATTGTTTTGACATGAAAATATAGCAACACAATGCGATACTAAAATAGATTATGCACGTCTCTTCCACGTAATATTATACAGTACATAGAGCAGTGTCTTTCTACCTCTCCAATCCTCCATCCTCCAGGTTTCTATTCTTGAGGTCAGTCCAGGTAGAGAACTTTTCCAGAATGTAGGCCGCCAAGCCAACAGGAGAGTCATTCACTCCACAGCCTGTATACATGATTAAAGTGACAATAAGAGTGATGTACTCAAGTCAACAAATGAAAACTAAACAACATTGTAAAAATCACACCCGTGTGAACTGAGTGGTGTAAGGTCTTATATAGACTGATCAGCTGTGGTCTGACGTAATGTCTGACGTAATGAAATCACACCCGTGTGAACTGGGCGACCATAGCAACCGTGCTAATTTTTTGAGCACGGACAGACAGACAGACAGACTAACAAAGCCAGTTGTAGGAGTGGTTTACACCACTCAAAAAGGACATTAACAATACACAGCATCCGATACAACTATCCCTTGTGCTTTTAAACTGGGGCTGAACACCGTCCTAAACAGGAACCTAAGAAGTAGGAGTGTGTGAGAACTGAGAAGTCGTGTCATTATGACCATCAACTTCACAAGACCCTGTCTGTCTCTGTGTCCGTCTCTCTCTGTCTGTCTGTCTGTCTGTCTGTTTCTGTGTCCGTCTCTCTCTGTCTGTCTGTCTGTCTGTCTCTGTGTCCGTCTCTCTCCGTCTCTCTGTCTGTCTCTGTGTCCGTCTCTCTCTGTCTGTCTGTCTGTCTGTCTGTCTGTCTCTGTGTCCGTCTCTCTCTGTCTGTCTGTCTGTCTGTCTGTCTGTCTGTTTCTGTGTCCGTCTCTCTGTCTGTCTGTCTGTTTCTGTGTCCGTCTCTCTCTGTCTGTCTGTCTGTCTGTTTCTGTGTCCGTCTCTCTCTGTCTGTCTGTCTGTCTGTCTCTGTGTCCGTCTCTCTCCGTCTGTCTGTCTGTCTCTGTGTCCGTCTCTCTCTGTCTGTCTGTCTGTCTGTCTCTGTGTCCGTCTCTCTCTGTCTGTCTGTCTGTTTCTGTGTCCGTCTCTCTGTCTGTCTGTCTGTTTCTGTGTCCGTCTCTCTCTGTCTGTCTGTCTGTCTGTCTGTCTCTGTGTCCGTCTCTCTCTGTCTGTCTGTCTGTCTGTCTGTCTGTCTGTTTCTGTGTCCGTCTCTCTCTGTCTGTCTGTCTGTTTCTGTGTCCGTCTCTCTCTGTCTGTCTGTCTCTGTGTCCGTCTCTCTCTGTCTGTCTGTCTCTGTGTCCGTCTCTGTCTGTCTGTCTGTTTCTGTGTCCGTCTCTGTCTGTCTGTCTGTCTGTCTCTGTGTCCGTCTCTCTCTGTCTGTTTGTCTGTCTGTCTGTCTGTCTGTCTGTGTCCGTCTCTCTGTCTGTCTGTCTGTCTCTGTGTCCGTCTCTCTGTCTGTCTGTCTCTGTGTCCGTCTGTCTGTCTGTCTGTCTGTCCGTCTGTCTGTCTGTCTGTCTGTCTGTCTGTCTGTCTCTCTCTGTCTGTCTGTCTGTCTCTGTGTCCGTCTCTCTCTGTCTGTCTGTCTCTGTGTCCGTCTGTCTCTGTGTCCGTCTGTCTCTCTCTCTCTGTCTGTCTGTCTGTGTGTCTCTCCCTCCCTCCATTTCCCATCTTTACTCGTTCTAATCAAAAACTTTAACCCCTCTTTTAATGAATGTAAGGGAGAATAGGAAATATGAAATGACCATGTATTATTTTATTTACTTTTTAGTTTTAAGCCTTTCATTATTCCATTTTGTCATGCTGTTCTATGGTAACTCTTTACTGGTTGCATGTACTGTAAGCCTTCTAGCAGGGGTGTTTTCTTCTTCATGGGACCCCTGCCATGGGACCCCTGCCATGGGACCCCTGCCATGGGCATTGCTTGGTAGAGAAAGGTATAAACTATAAAGAAACTGGGAAAATATACTGTATGAGGGGGACCTCTTTTTAGAGCGCTTTAGCACAGCACAGAAGCGTAAAGAGTTAGCTCAGGGTGCAGGCCCTCTTTGGCTTTGGGGACAAGAAAGACATTGAAGAAAACATTTTATGCTGTTGATTCAACAAATAAGCTTGATTTTGAATCAGCTTCACCTCGACTGGATGTATATTTGCCATCACAACTGCCATTACCAAGCGCTCAACAATGAAATAGAAGTTATTTTGACTAAATGAACAGTTATGGTGATTGCCTACATTTGTTCATAATGTTCTCACTTCTCCCCGTGTCCCCTAGGGTAGGTACCCTCACATGTTCTCCCCGTGTCCCCTAGGGTAGGTACCCTCACATGTTCTCCCCGTGTCCCCTAGGGTAGGTACCCTCACATGTTCTCCCCGTGTCCCCTAGGGTAGGTACCCTCACATGTTCTCCCCGTGTCCCCTAGGGTAGGTACCCTCACAAAAAACATGCAGTAATCCTGGTCTCTAAACTGCCTCCCCCTGGCCAGCCGGGGCGCCTGATGGAGGGGAAAGGAACTGGTTGGAATAACGTGTTCCTTCCACGCGCTACATCCAACCAGGGAAACTCCCCCCTGTCAGGTGTAAAGGAGCAACTTGGACACTCAGGCATGAAGGAAGCATGAGTTCAAGTCCGTTGCTCTCCCCATGTCCCCCATATGGGGACTAGGTTGGCGGAGGGTGTGTAGAGCCCAGGATCACATTAGATAATTGACACAGGGGTGAAAAATGGGTTACAAAATCGTGGAATAAAACAAATTATATATAAAAAAGAAAGTTCACTCTGGTGGGTGTTCTCACCAGCTGTGTCTGGCTTAGTGGCCTGTATATGAAAGTAGCCTGTTTCCCTCAGGATCTCATAGACATTCTTCTCCATGAAAGGGAACAGGCGACGGACGTCTTCACGAGTTAAGCCCACCAGACAGGGCACGTAGCGGCCAAACAGGATGGACATGAGCATTTTGAAACCTCTCTGTGCAGAAATCATGTTCAGATGGAGACCTTTCACACACCTAAAAAAACAATAAGAGTAGACTGTAATAAAACTAGAAATACATAAGGTTTTGGAGGACAGTTTTATCAATGTGGATCAATGGTGAAGCTTGATGTAATTCTCTATTCAGACTCTCCTACAGTGCAACAATGGGGATAGGTTCTGCTATGTTTTGTTTTTACGATGCAGGCAATGTTTCACAATAGCCGCAATTTGCAACACTATTGTTTTTATAATAGGATGAATCTAGAGTTGCAATACCATCAAGTATTCAAGCCCATTCATCCAAATTGCATTTGCGATCTGCATCATCTGCTTGTATTAAACAGCGTTAAATTTACCAACGTTGCAGCTGTAGGGCAAACTTGGATCTGCAAAGCTTTTATTTCATATAAAAATCCACGGTAGACATATTATGAGAATATGAGCTACTTTCTGTCAAGAAACTCTGTGCAGGTGATTCTTTTTCTAAGTGTTGGAAGCGCTCGAAGTGACTGAACGGCCCTGCGTACCACCTGTACCGCCTGTACCGCCTTTCGAATTTGCACATAATGCAGGAGGCAGCTAACCTGACTCCGCCAGATGGGGCAGCAGAGAGTACACTGGGTTCCCCCCTCCTGCTCCCATCTGGGAACTCTCAGGCAGACTTGATGCCCGGCCACAAAACGGCCTGGCCAATCAGCAGCAGCTAGAAGCTAGAAGCTGCTGCTAGAAGCTGCTAGAAGCTGCTGCTGATTGGCCAGGCCGTTTTGTGGCAGCACGACCCGCCAATAAAAACAAGTGCTTCCAACACTTAGAAAAAGAATCACCTGCACAGAGTTTCTTGACAGAAAGTAGCTCATATTCTCATAACATGTCTACCGTGGATTTTTATATGAAATAAAAGCTTTGCAGTTTGAAAGGATAATTCAACCTTGCCCTACAGCTGCAATGTTGGTGAGTTTAATGTTCAATACAAGCAGAACGCAAATGCTATTTGGATGAATGGGCTATCACTGGATGGTATTTCAACTCTAGATTAATCCCATTATAAAACAAACCTAGTGTTGTAAGTTTCACAATATGACTAAGAATGTCACAATGTTCTGTTTGGAATGAGTGACTACAGCAAATTCCAATGCAATTATTAGATTCAGGACTTTCGTTTTGACTCAATTCTTACTGCGGCTTCATCTGCGCCATGTTTGTGGTGATGAGGGAGCCCCAATCCCCACCCTGCAGGTAGAACTGTGAGAAACCCAGACGCTCCATCAGTGTCAGGAAGATTCTTGCAGCAGCAAGACTGTCAAAGTCTGGGGAGACACAAGGGGTCAAATCCAGGAATATGACCTTGTTCTTGCTTAAATCTACCTATGTTGTTGACATTACCTTGTTTGTGAGGGGCCTCTGAAAAGCCATAGCCAGGGATGGATGGACATATCACCTCAAATGCCAGGTCGTCCTGGGTATCCGTCAGCAGGGGAAGAATCCTGTAGAACTCAAAAAATGAGCCAGGCCAGCCGTGGACAAGCATGAGAGGGAGAACCCTCTGACCCTCGCTTCGAGGTGGTCGAACATGGATGAAATGTATGTCCAATCCTGAGGAAAAGCAATGAGGAGAAAGTGACAAATGTACAGTAGGATATATGATATTAGCCTATATACGATCAGGGCTTTACCCATTTAGGCCTGACGTCGAAAAACTATATCAGTGGTTCTCAATATTCTCAATACGTTGTTCCAGGGACCCCCCAGAAGCAAAGATTTGAGTTAAAAACTGAAACTCTGAAAGAATATATATTCAAAGATTTGAGGCACATTTTCACGATTTTTCAAAAATAGCAGACCTACAAGTTCATATGAGCTTGTAGATCTGCTATTTTTCAATAGCTAACGTATAACATAATGCTTGCAACACCAACAGGGGTTCCCGCCCAAAATGGGTTAACAGGTCAGTTGTCAACCAGGGCTTACCTTCAATGTTGGTTTTGAAGTGTGGGTACTTGTTAAGGACCACAACCTGTTTTTTCCAGTCAAACTGATTCCTCCAATAAGAAACTACTTTCTTGAGGTAGGAGGAATTGAAGCCATACTGGAAGCAGGCATTTTCCAAAGGATCTGTGTAGCGGGTTCTGTCAATACGTTCATGAAGGTCCTACAGAAAATAATATACATGTGATTGATTGATTGATTGAAGTATTTATTAACAGTTTGCAGAATTACAGTACATTTCAAGCACAACTCAATACAAAAACTGTTAACGGTGGACGACACCATAAAGCATTACACTTGTTTACAATAGGGTCCACCATTTTCAATTAATCAGAACATTTTAGAGACTACAAATATACACATCTATATAGTCAAACACAGGAAATAATCATAAGAGGTAAAAAAGGGGAAAAAACAGTGAGTGCATGTGAATGCTACGCATGATGAATCATCATTGATTCATAATTCATTGATTAATAAAAAATAATCAAATATAAATGCAACAAACTGAATTACCGTAATCTCATCATCTGAAGTTTGCACTTCAAATGAGTAGATTTTATGATCTTCTATTTGGGGGTTTTCGCCTGCTCCCCACCAACCTTCCCCAACGGGGATGGTTCTGACTTCTCTTTTCTTGTTCAGCAGACTATATGCCAGGATCAGCCCACCTGCCACAGCTGAACCTATTACAACTTGCTGTTGAGCAGGCTCCAAGTTGCAGAAAGCTTGTCTACATTTTTTTTTAAATCAACGAGAAAGAAACTTTCACTGAAACAATGCAGTGGTTGTGTGTTAGATAATATGCAAATAATCTGAGGGATTGATTCATTCGGATTTTCATTGATTTGATTGATTGAAATATGTATTAACAGTTTGCAGAATTACAGTACATTTCAAACACAAACTCAATACAAAGACTGTTAACTGTGAGTGGACGACCCAATTAAGCATTACACTGGTTTACAAGAGTGTCCACCTTGTTCAATTCATCAAAACATTTAGAGACGTACAAATAGACACTTCTGTATAGACAAAGAACATAACAGGAATTCATCATAAAGGAGGTAAAAAAGGGAAAAGAAACATATACAGTGAGGGGAAAGGGAGGGGGGGGGGGATTGTGCGTAGATATAGCCATGGTTCACATGACTGCTCGTACTTCTAATCATGACAGTCATGTTTCAAGGCTAGTGTAGATAATGTGCAAATAATCTGAGGGATTGATTCATTCGGATTTGCGTGAATAGGGAAACCGGGAAACTTACTTAAAAATAACAAGTCTCTCCATGTTGTTATGCTCGGAGGCTTCATAACTTCTCACCTGGGCTGGGCTGGAAGAGTAGGTGAAAATGTTTCAAAATAATCAATATCACACACAACCCAGAACGCTGTTCGTGATGAAAGAAAGCACAGCAGCAAACTACTGTATGGTATTATGTAATATTCACTGGACCTTGTCCTTGGTGCCCGCCTGGCTGTGCTGTACTTTGGAATGGAGGAACTAGTAGGCCTACTAACTGTCAAACGAATACCTGCGGTGCGTAACTATGGCGCAAACAAAACGTAAACAAACATGTTACCTCACGTCACCTGTGGAAGAATTTGCCTGATTTCTAATTACGGGTCAGTGCTCAGATCCGGTCTAGAGCCCGCCTACTACACCCACGTCATTTCCATGCACATCTATACACTGTTTCCGTGTCCGCTCTAGACCGGATCTATGGCCTGCAAAGTGAATGGATTCCTCCAATCCAATCCAACTTTATTTATAGAGCACATTTAAAAACAACAGAGTTGACCAAAGTGCTTTACATAACATAACACAAAACACAAATAAAAGTGCACAAAATCGTCAAAAACACATTATAGAGATACAAATATACAACAGGGTGGAGAAAAACAAAACAAACAGTAAAACAAAAAAATAAATAAAAAATATCTCACTCTGTGGTAAAAGCTTGGGAATAAAAAAGTGTTTTAAAACGGGATTTAAAAATAGGGATAGAGGATTCCTCGTATAGATCCCAGTCTATTCTCGCGTAGCCAGGCAACAGTCCGTTAACGCGAGACTAATCCCAGTCTAACAAACGTGTGACTTGTTGTTGTTATGACTGGCTTCCTAAATTCCTCCATCCTCGGTGGTGGTCCCACCCATACTCTATGGTCCCACCCCTAAACAGAGAAGGCTGTGACGTTTCGTAATTTCTTTATATAACAAACAAGTTCAACAGCGCATTCAGTCTGTCGTACTCTCTCTCTCCGGGACGTTTACTTGTTTTGATACTTGCTTTTACTTCTTTGAATTGGTTTCTTTGAGGAAACAACATGATTTGGAAGCTCGTCTTGCCCGTGTTTGCGGCGATCTGTGCCGTTGGGATGTCAGGAATGGTGGGGGGCTTTAGTGACGCAGATGTCAATGAAGAGGGGGTCCAGAAGGCCTTGCGGTTTGCTGTTCTCCAACACAACCTGGGATCCAACGACGCATACATGAGCGAAGTGCGCAATGTGGTTAGTGTTCAGAGACAGGTATGAGATCCTTTTGAATTATTAATAATTATTATTATTATGATGGCTGTGCGTGATATCTTAGCCGCAATAAGCAGCCTAGATAGGCTACAGATAGCAAATGTATAGCATGTCGTAATAAACACAATAGGAATTGAACATGGTGGACCCTCTTGTAAACAAGTGTAATGCTTTATTGGGTCGTCCACTCACAGTTAATTAAGTCTTTGTATAGCCCCATATGTGCCCTCTCCCTACGCTCATTCTGTAGCGGAGCTACAGAATGAGCGTAGGGAGAGGGCACATATGGGGCTAGTCTTTGTATTGAGTTGTGCTTGAAATGTACTGTAATTCTGCAAACTGTTAAATAAAAAATAAATATTTCAATCAATCAAAATAAAAAATCACACCCGTGTGAAGTGAGTGGTGCAACTCCATGTTGGGGTTTCCGGGGGGGGGGGGGGGGGGGGGTGGTTCCAGACCCCCAGGAACGCGTCGGTTCCGGCGTGCCGCCCCGTGTACGAAATGGTTGAGAAATGACAGAGTTAAGGCCTATTCATAGTCTGGACTTTCGGTGGTGAGGTGACCACCGGAGCTGAAATAACGTTGAGCGGTGGTGAGTAAAAACATAGAGAAGGGCTGGAGCGGTGGCGGTGGTTTGCTCTTCACCGCGGCTCGTGACGTCATGTTGTAGTTCGGTGGTCACCTCACCACCGAAATTCCAGACGATGTATGAGCCTTTACACGGTGCGGCGGACCCTCTACTCAGTAGAGGGACCGCCGCACCGTGTAACTCTGTCATTTCTCAACCATTTCGGATTGTACCCTCTACTGTACTGTACTGTCACTGTACTGTACTGGCACACCCGAAAGCATATACAGTTAATATGTGCGTGTGGTTGCGCACAGGTGGTGAAAAACAACCATGCTGTTTTCGTGCTCCTACCCAGCAGCCAGCTACCCACACACATAGCTCTGTAAGGGAGTGGTTGCACCACTGAAAAAAGGCCTGTTCAGCCTATTTATCGATTCTGACATTTTCAATTGATAAATACATCTACGAGACTCAAATATCTACGAGACTCATAATTTAAACTATGTAAAACAAGTAGCAACCCCTGAGAACCAGATCATTTTGGCTCATGGGCATATATTGCATAATTTGGAGCTCATGTGAGTCATATGATGATGATGATTGTTTATTTATTTCCGTGTCCTGCACACAATGTTCCCAACCGTCATGGGTTTATAAGACACCATTTCACAATTGCATTTACAGCATGTTTACATTACACAATTCAGGCATTTACAGCATGTTTACATTACATAATTCATTACATTACAACTCAGATTTATACAGAGTACTCTGTCTTCTTTCCCAAGCTTGACAAATAAAATCTGCCACAACAAAAGTCACAGGACGCTGTGTATTGAGTAAATACCCTGAGAGTTCTTGTATTCTTATTTTATTCTTTAATTTAGGAATGAGGGGAAAAAGTTATACAACATGCTGAACATAAAATCATTTGACCTTGCACTGTTGAGGAAAGTCCAATCATCATTACCACTATAGGCCTACTCACTGTACCAGAGTGGCTCAGAGCCTCTGCTTGAAGACCAAAAGCCTAATATCTTCCCCATGGAGATTCCCTCTTAGGCCAGTGGACAGTGGTTAACCCATTCTGGGCGGGAACCCCTTTTGGTGTTTTAACTAAGCATTACGTTATACTTTAGCTATTGAAAAATAGCAGATCTACAAGCTCAGTAGATCTGTAGAGCTTGTAGGTCTGCTATTTTTGAAAAATCGTGAAAATGCGGCACAAATCTTTGTATATATATTCTTTCAGAAGACTTTTTTTTTTATTTCAACGTCAGGCCTAGATGTTTTCCTTTAGTGTCCCTTCCCTGGGTTTGAATCCTGGATACACATCAGCATTGATGCTGCTATTTGCTTTATTATGCAATAATACAACATGTATAGCACATTAACTATTTCCGGGTTCCGCAGCTAAAGCACAGAGTGTTTGTTTGAGTATAACTATGAGCATAAACCTGCACCACCAGTTCTGAATCTATATCTCACCTGCTGCTCCTCTCTTTCAGGTGGTGAGTGGCATGAAGTATGTGATCACTGTGGAACTGGGAAAGACCCCATGCAGGAAAGGCGGCACAGAGGCGGTGTGTGCGGTCCATGAGAGTTTGGAGCTGGCTCGGGTAAGGGTGAAATCTACGTATATCTATTTATGCAGCTTTCTAGACATTTACAGATTTTTGCCTGTGAGCTTATTTTTTTCTTCTCTATACTTGGATATAGACTTTAAAATTCTAATAACATCTTTCTATCTCTCCCCCCCACACAGCCTTACGAGTGCAAATTTACTGTGTGGAGTCAACCATGGACAAACACTATTAAGCTGACCAAACAATCCTGCCAGCCAACAGCAGTCATCTAAACCATAATCTCCAAGATTAGCTTCTTCGCTGATATAACTTCCACATTATGCTCTTTCATTTCCCTGTCAATTCATGTTACTTCGCCATTTGGTTAAAATGGAAAAAAAACAATAAAACATTTAAAAAAAAATGCTTGCTAGTTGCTAGCATGAATCACTAGTTATGATAATAGAAAAGGACAAAAAAGGAAAAATGCTTGCTAGTTGCTAGCATGAATCACTAGTTATGATAATAGAAAAGGACATTTCAAATTACTATGCAACACTGTAAGAGGATTAACTTGTTAATAAATTACTTAAAACATAGTAATGTTGTCCTGGACTACTACATTCTGTATACTATAGACTGACTTCCTCAAATGTATGCATGCACTGTTGCACTGTCTGTTAAATGATCTAGGTCTCAAGATAAGATAGTTATTCTGAAAAGGATACCCATTATCTTAGAGAAATTGAGACAGACCTATTACATATCATGCATAAAAGCAGTCTATGAAACTTGTCATATTAACTAGAATTAACCCAACACTATTCTGTGCACTTAATTTCACTGGAAATGTTCTGTATATAAATTGTCTATCTTCTTTGCTAGCTTTTGCGTATAAAAAGGAAGTGAATCTTGTTGTGTCACAGTGTCAAGACAAGAGTTCCTGGTTTCCTGCATAACTTCTGCTCTGGTATTAGCTACAAAGATGCTGTGACTCGAGATCATTGTGGCTCACTAGTCTTCTTCTTAGGCCTTGGATGGCAATTGGATGATTTGAGGTACTTTGTTCCAAAAATGTGTTTTGCAAAAATCCACCTGTTGGTGGCGCTATAATGGGCCAATGTGAAAAGGGTGGGATATATTCCTCAGCCTAGTAGGAAAGTCTGAAAGATTTCACGTAATTTGCACACTGCGTTCATGATTTGAGGTTTTTTGTTCAAAACGGGCCAATCCTGCAAACTCTGAAAGCCAATTAATGTTAGCCAATTAGGATGGAATATGAAATATCGGACAGATCCGTCTTGAACATATGACTATAGAGATAGTGTGTAACGATTTGCGGGATTTTTGGACAGAATCTGGAGGAGTAATAAAAAAAAATGTGTTTTTCAAAAGTCAGCCTCCTGGTGGCGCTATAACATATATAAAGCATTAAAAAACAGTTCATGTCATCTCTTCTCTTACATAGGAATGCCTCCCGAGTACATGTCCTATAGTATAGGGAGACTAGAGTTCAAAAGTCTGATTGCCTGGGGAAAGAAACTGCTCCGCATCCTTTCTGTGCGACCGTACCTGTTACCCTTTCTGTCCTGGCACTGATGCTCTTGTACCGTTGTGGTATCTGGTACATACCATTATACACTGATGCTCTTGTACCGTTGTGGTATCTGGTACATACCATTATACACTGCAGAGACTTAACCAAGAACTGGAGAGCAGAAGAGAATTGTGACACGGCACGACAGCAGATGAGAGATGTTCCGATGTTGTTTCTTTCAGAGTACAGCACCGCACAGCATAGCATACAGGCTCACACAGGAGCCAGCTGGCCACAGGTAGTGACCAGCCCAACTACAAATTCAACTCGTATCAAGAGTCACAATACACATTTGCTACACAGATGGCCTGTGGCCACTCCCTGGAAGGTAGAATTGGGAGCATTGGGAGCCCGGGACAAGAGCTTGAAGTGAGACAAGCTCTCAGATCGACACCTCCAGATGACAGGATGCATTTCCGGTCTAGTACTAACTAGACCGGAAAAGGTAATAATTTAATCAGATTGTGACCTCAGCAGTGTTATCCAGTGCATGTGCCTTTCTACACCTTCCTCCCTAACTGCCTCATATAGTTTCGGAAAACAAATGAAGTCTGCATCTGGCTCATAGGCCTCGCGGTGCGATACTATCACTGCGTATGCATTGCAAAGGCAGATGAAGCCTTGCTATGCGAGGCTATATAGGCCTATAATTATCATAGCCACTAGCCAGCCTTCATATTGCCTTTTTGGTTCAATGCCTTGTTCAAGGGCACTTCAGCGGTGGTAATTTTAACGTGTCGGACCGCTGATTCGAACTGGCGACCTTCCGGTATCAAGCTCCACAATCCGTTCGGCCACCGCTGCCACTAACTTGGTCAACAATGAAGGCAAATAGCAGGCTAACTGATATGCGTGTATGTATAGGCCTATACTATAGGCTATACACCTATTTCACATGAAATATGTCCTACTGACCCCTATTTTATAATTTTACTGACATGACAGGAGAGCTGGTATGCCTACAGTTTAAATTATAGGCCTACACTACTAGGCCTAAATATGACGTCCCTTGAAAAAGTTTAGACGGGAATGCCATGCACTGACAGACGGGCCATGTTGCAGTCTTCTTGCAGATGATAATGCAGGTCAAAAGTCCGGTCTAAACATTAACCTTATAACACGACCTTTATGGACAAAGCCAAGCGAAATAGCGAATAGCCTATTTGTCAGACTGTCAGTGAAGTAGGTAGTAGGCTAGGCTATAGTATAATCCCAGAGCACGCAAACATGAAGGTCCTAATAACCTCAGATGAACTACAAATTGCTGAGCGACTTTTGCAAAAACATTTGCCTAAAAGTTTAAAGGTAACCAACCAACTTTATTTATTCATGTGATATGAGGGTTAATTATTTAGCGCTATTCATTTCTGAAGGATCAAAGCATATGGCATGGCAATGACAACATGTGTTTGCACAGGTGTATGGATTCTTGTTTGGTATGAACAGAAATAAACCGAGCACATTGGAGGTTGTTGTGGATACGTGGCCTGATTTTAAAGTAATCATTTGCCGCCCTGATGCCAAGGTAAGGTAGGCTATTAAGGAATCCTTGAGTTGTTATGAATTCTTTGATCAAGTATTATTTGCCATAGTATCCTGAACTCAATAACAAATTAAGGTTACTCCACAGAACAAGAGGGCTTTAGATGTCATGAAAAAGGTATCATTCTATAGCATGGATGAGCAGGTGCTGCGAGCAATGCTGACTGATGAGAGTGTAATTGACTGGAGCACTTATTTCCTAATCGGAGGTGAGTAGGCAACCAGTAGGCCTACCGACTGCAGGTTACAGTTGAAATAAATTGAGATTTCATGCATGAGTTCACTGGCACATATCCTAGCAAAACTATATGAATAATTTAAACATCCTAAACAAAAATACATTAACTCTTCACTCAGCTATTTAGCAACAGTACAAGGCAATTTCCATATGGTGTTGTTCTCTTGGAAAATCAGCTATAACCGTTTTATCACCATTGTTTTGAGATACAGTAATAACAAAATGATGCTTAAATAGCATAACCCGCTGTTTTGTTACACAGGATTTGATTTTTCTCACGCTTCCATGTTAAAGGAAGTGGCCTCAGCCAGAAACATCAACTCTAGAGGCTTTACTTTGGTACATCTGGTATATTTCCCAGACTGTAGACTTCTACCACCGTTGGCACAGGAGAGGTAGGCTTACCCCCACTATACACTACAGTATGTAGGCTACAGCACACTATACACTACACTACAGTGTGTAGGCTACAGCACACTATACACTATACACTACAGTATGTAGGCTACAGCACACTATACACTACACTACAGTATGTAGGCTACAGCACACTATACACTACAGTATGTAGGCTACAGCACACTATACACTACAGTATGTAGGCTACAGCACACTATACACTACAGTATGTAGGCTACAGCACACTATACACTACAGTATGTAGGCTACAGCACACTATACACTACACTATGTAGGCTACAGCACACTATACACTACGTAGGCTACAGCACACTATACACTACAGTATGTAGGCTACAGCACACTATACACTACAGTATGTAGGCTACAGCACACTATACACTACAGTATGTAGGCTACAGCACACTATACACTACGTAGGCTACAGCACACTATACACTACAGTATGTAGGCTACAGCAGACTATACACTACAGTATGTAGGCTACAGCACACTATACACTACACTATGTAGGCTACAGCACACTATACACTACAGTGTGTAGGCTACAACACACTGTACACTACTGTGTGTAGGCTACAACACACTATACACTACAGTGTATAGGCTACAACACACTGTACACTACAGTATGTAGGCTACAACACACTGTACACTACACTACACTACACTACACTACACTACACTACACTACAGTATGTAGGCTACAGCACACTATACACTACAGTATGTAGGCTACAGCACACTATACTAAATATAGGCTACTAGTACTATAATATACTGCCCTTTAAAGACAAAAGTTTGAGATCTGAGTGAAAAGACCCAGCATTTCCCATTATCAGAAACTTTCAATAAGAAGATTAAACCATGCATGATCTTGTGCAGTATATCTGTTCCAGATGAATAGTGTTTGTGGAGACAAGTTGAAATGTACTTTTTATGCAACCTACCTTGCCAAATAAATTGTACCCCGATCCAACAGCGCAGAATTGAAGCTGTCGTCTCTAAACGATTCCCACATTGAGCTGGTGAATAATACCTGGAAGTTTGGCGGGAATGACAAAGGATACAAGACTATTCAAAACCTCATCACCCACTTCCCTACTTGCTGCATTGAGGATGACCAGGGCCAGCCTGTGTCCTGGATGCTCATGTATGATTACTGTGCCATGGGCATGCTCTACACATTGCCAGAACACAGAAGAAAAGGTTATGCCAAGGTCCTCATCAGCTACATGGCCAGGAAACTCCATGCTCTGGGCTACCCAGTGTACGCCTTCATAGAGGAGGAGAACACCATGTCCAACAACCTCTTCAAAAGCATGGGCTTCGTTGAAGACCCCTCATACAGGGCTGCTTGGTTCGAATTTAACTTCTGATGCTTTTCGCATTGTGGACTGAGACTGACACGGGTATCCAGGGTAGCCTAATTTAAAGAAGCAAATGCAAATTTAAGATTTAAGATCATATCACCATCATTAAACATCCAATAGTAATTAAGGACAAGGAGCCAAGATTACAGTGAGTGAGCTGATTATATTATGATTATATTTCACTTTCATCTATCTATAAATGCACCACGTCTTGTCTGTACTGTACGTGTGTACGGCTGTAATGCACGTAACTCCAGAACCGTTCGCCCCACCGACTTCAATTCGACACACACGTCCCACACCCCAACAGGTGTCGAGTCGGTCGGACCCACGGTTGTCCAGAACCGCCACAAAAGGACTCTGCCCGGGCTCTGGACAGGGCCCCTGCCCATGGTCCATACTGTATATGGAGCTGTCCTGTTCTGACATCACAACACTCCATATGTGGGCATGCCTGACACAGAACTATAGGAATAAAGGGACACAGAGAGACAGATACAGAAATCTCCATATATGGGCATAAAAGGGACAGACAGATGGGTGGAACGGGTACTCTGACACGGGTACAACGGGTATTGCATAGCCGGGTGGAGCATGGATCTCCAACTTTCACAGGCACCACTCTAGTTACATTTAATGCAGAAAAGACCATTCAATTCCAATTTAAAAATCAAGACCTCATGAAGCTGTTCATTATTTTATTTGTTCTGAGTTGTAATGGTGCATATTGCATACACATTTGTGGGGAAATTCAGGTGTAGCTGGATATCTATGTGTAAAATGCAATGCCAGTTAGTACCACAGTTGTGCACCACCTTGTAGCCTGCTGCCTATTTGTAATGCCAGTTGTGCATTGCATATGCCAACTGACTGTGACAGCTTGTCTCTTTTTGACTTCTTCTTTTAATTTGTATTCCCCGTCCTCCAACTCTTCTTTCTGGGATTAACAATCAAGAATGATGGAGCTTCACAAAAACGAATTTCACCCACTGTTTTACACCTACACCTGTGAACAATAAAGACGATTCTTCTCATTCTGAACAACAGTAGCCTAAGTCTGAAACATAGGAGCAAGTATTGGCCTATAGGCTAAGAATGAGATAAAAAAGTAACATAATATTATATGTTCTGAGGCCTTTTGACACTCGGCATAAAACAACATAGGCTAAATGTTTATTTCCCAAGCTGTTCCTATAGCAATGGCTCAAGAGGTAGAGCAGGTCGTCCAATGATCCATGGGTCGGCGGTTCGAATCCCGGCTCCTCCTGGCTACATGTCGAAGTGTCCTTGGGCAAGACACTGAACCCCAAATTGCTCCCGATGTGCTGGTTGGTATCTTGCATGGCTTCCGCCGCAATCGGTGTATGAATGTGTGTGTGAATGGGTGAATGTAATGCACAATCTATGTAAAGCGCCTTGGATAAAGGCGCTATATAAATGCACCATTTACCACCCAGTCTATCATGATTTAGCTCCTGTGAATTATTTTCTGCATATCCTCAAGAGGGTACAATGGGTAGGCTTAGGCTACATCAAGTACAAAAGTAAAACAACATCCAAAAGGAGCCAATGATGAGGTGTTTTGCTGTCAGACAGTCAGTGTCGGTGACATTAACAGTCCGAGTTATTTAACATACGTTAACGACAGTGATCTTGAACGTAACTCAAGAGGGGGCGGGGATTCGGGAGAGAATTATTTGTCTGCATGTCAAATAGCTTACGTGTAGATTTTCACAACAAAACAAGCTAGAATAGAAGTAGTGAAAAACACGGCGTAACGTTCTGCCAAAGCTGCTATCGCGGAGATTTAGGTAGGGAGGCTATATACTATAGCTATTCTTGCATGACTGCCAGCTTCGATCCTTTTCAAGTGTTCAAAACCACAACGGCTCTGTTATTCCTATGTAGTTTATGATTTGAATTTGGTTTTGCTCAGAGCCTGAATCTCTCGCTCTCTGTTGATAATATAAATTACATACAAACACAATAATACAGACAATTTTGAAAATATTAAAAAAACAAAACATACATTGATGGGTTTTGCAGCTTTTTTGTGTTGTGAAACGTATAGGCTACTGTTTGGTTAACTAACTAGGCTACTTTGATTAAAAAAATGCGGCTATACTTGTGTATATTGTGAATTTATTTATTGAAGATCTTGGGTGACTTGCATGAATGTCACACTGCATGGTTGAATGGCATCATCGGCAGAAAGCATCCTACATTGATGATTGACATGGAACTGAAAGACCAGCAGCTACAAATAGTTGAGACCCAGTTGAAAATGTTGTTACCTCACTCACAACAGGTGTGTCTTGAAATAACTTACAGTAACAATTATTAACATAGCCTATAGGCCTACTGATCAATTCACAATATGTTAATATTTCATATAAGTGGAGAAACGAATCCTGCCTATTGCCTTGATGTAATATTTGTTTCATTTCTAAGGTTTATGGTACTGTGATCCTCCAAAACAGAGGTCAGTGCAACTCATTCAAGTTTCTAGTGGACCACTGGCCAGAATTCAATGTCATTGTCTGCCAACCAAAATTTGAACAGGTAAATATGTGTGTGTGTGTGTGTGTGTGTGTGTGTGTGTGTGTGTGTGTGTGTGTTTCTATGTGCAGGGCGTTGCTGAAAATGAGCACCTGTGCTCAGCTACTTCCCTGGGTAAATAAATAATAATTAAAAAAAAAGATAGCCAAAATTACATTTGATTGATTGAATCCTTTTACAATGAAAGGTTAACACAAAAATCCATGGGGCTTGTTTCCATTATGGCCCTATTCAATTTAAAGACACACAATAATATACACAATGATGTAAGACATCATTAACACTATAGAAGCAATGAAATATGAAAATATTAATCCATTTCTCTCTGTATCTCATGTTTGCTTATATACATTTTACAGAGGGGTGACCTCTTTAAAGTCACACTCATCTTTGCGAAAGAAGCAGCATCCCTAAAGGAAATCATGAGCAAGACACAGATTAACTGGACCAAATACCTTTGCTTTGGTAAGAATGTACTTTGGCTCCTTTCCGTTGTCCTATGAAATTATATCACCCAATAGATTTATTTTTAGAAAATGAAATAGCTCGAGCTGAATAAGCATAAGGGTCTGTTCATGTTTTAGTAGCCTACTTAATCAGAACATCTGTGCTGAAAAAACACTTTAACTTAACTATTCCTGTTTACATTGTTGAGGGGCCCCTCCTATATACAGGTTTAATGTTTGTTTTTAGTTCAATGTTTGTTTTAAAAACGCCCTTGACAATGAAGGGAAAATGTACAATCTTGTCCCTATAACAAACATTAAATGCCATTAACAATAAAGAGAATTTAATGTTTGTTTTGACACTGTTTTACACCATTACATCGCCTATTATCATTTAGACTTTAATATATTAGCGCCCCTCACTTCACACGGGTGTGATTTTTATATATACACCATACATACTGATGCAAGCATATGTAATAATGGGGAATAAAATGATACATTGTGTGAATATGATATATGCTTTACATTACAATTTTTTTTCACTCAATCCCATTCCAGGAATAGATCTCTGTCATGAGATGATAATCATGGAAGTTGCTTTGGCGAAAAATGTGTCTGGGAGGAAAGTAGCAGTATGCCACATGATGACACTTGAGGACATGTCCTTCCTTCTCCCAACAGACGGGTACAGATCTGATGAACAGGGTTCACTTTTACACTCGGAATTAAATGAACATTGAGGATTTTACCGTGTAGTAATAGGCCTCGCCTTTTCATCCATTTATTTCAAAACCAAATAAAATTGCAGTCTTGAAAGTTGAATGTACTCTTTGTTTTCCCCATCAGCTCAAAGGTCTCAGTAGGCTCCTTGGATGAATCCCACATCACCCTGGTGAATAAGACATGGACTTTTGGGAAGGGCGAGGATAGTGTCGGGATGATCCAGGAAATGATTATAAACTTGCCCTCGTGCTGTGTGCTGGATGAAGAAAGCCAACAGCCCGTGGCCTGGATTTTGATGTACACATCGTGTGCCATGGGCATGCTATACACCCTGCCAGGACACAGGGGCAAAGGATATGCCAAAGTTCTCATCAGCAGCATGGCCAAGAAGCTGCATGCTTTGGGCCACCCGGTGTACTGCTTCATCGAGGAAGAGAACACAGTGTCCCTCAGGCTCTTTAAGAACATGGGCTTTACTGAAGACCCCTCATACAGGGCCGCATGGCTCGCTTTTAACAGTCTATGAAATTAGTTCACGCTAGTCTTACAAACGTGAACTTAGTGTAAAGTTTACAGCAGGATCCCAAAGGTAACAAGCCCTATGGCTTTGTGTACCTCTGTACAATCTGCAATCTGATAAAGTAATCAATCAAAACATATAAAAGTCATAAACTAAGCATATTGACCTTGATGTCCCTATTTTGGGCAAATGTAGAAAACACAGCTTTCCAAAAAACAAATTACAGATTCATCAGATCTAAAAGTCCAAACCGTGACATTGATCTGCTACTTTCAGTATTTGTCATATGAAACTATATCGTAGATTCGTATGGGATGTTTTCCTGGTGTTAATTACTTAAACCTTATTTTATACTTTTGATTAATCCATATCACCCTACCATAGATAGCCCTGCTTTATGTCCTTAAATTACGTCAATCGGCCTGAACATCAAACAAACTAAGTTATTTTAAGGATGAACGGTACTCTTCATATCCCACTGGAAATGAAGTTTCTGATCATGTCTAATCTACACTCCAGTAATCCTAGATGGAGGTCCCAACAGGGCAGTTTCATGTTGATGTTTATAATACAGATAAACTGCCTACCGCATTTAATTTGATGTGATTCTAAGGCTGTATTCCCCGAGGTATGGTGATTTTATAACTGATAAACATTCAGTTTAAAGTGGAATCATTGTACAGTATATGGAAGTTCATGTGGCCTTCAGATAGCATTCGAAGACAGAATTGGTATAAAACGTTTTCTGAAATGTTTAGTATTTTTGCAAATAAAGAAATCAATAAAATAAGGTCAACAAGGGTCACTTTTTCAAAAGCTTTTAGTAATATATGATTTATCACTCATGATGTCAGTACATGTGCTCTCAGGTCATACAAAACTTTCTCCTTATTACTGGTGACATCTGGTGGATGAATTGTTGCATGTATCACCATCAGTCAGACATTATAGTGTTTTGAAACCATACTTAATTGATAATAAGATATATTACAAATTAAATATATTTCTAAAATGAGTCCTTTCAAAATCATGACATTTCTTCCAAAACAGGCACTGCAGAATCATATTCAGCACATTGCATGAAATGTCCTTTTGGCAAAGCACACCCTCAGAGGGAAATCAAGCTGTAACAATAACATTCACCGTGACTTATTTTTTTCCATGTACTCCTCGAGGCGGACCAGCCACCTTTCCCAGTAGTCCAACATTTGTGTTGAGTTCAAAGGATGAGCGTGGCCAGGTGAACCATCTTTGTAGGCCACTACGATCAGTCCTTTTTCAACCTTCCAGGGGAGACCGAAACAACATGTTAAGCACATGCAAGACACAGAGTAAAGGAGAAAAGTAATGGACAAGATGATGTATAGTTTCAACCACATGAACCTATAGAGCGTCGCAGTCCCGCCCCCTACCATGGACCAGGAAATGATTCTCCGTTCATTTTCCTCATAGACATTTCAGAAAGTATTTATTTAAAGACGTTTACGCCGCGGACAAAGCCAACTGGAGTCGTGACAAATCATGACAACAAACAATATTTTGGACCAAACAAATAATTAGAAAGAAGAAAAAAACGGCAGGTTACAACACTTTTTTTTGTTGTTTTTCTTCTTTGTAATTATTTGTTTGGTACAAAATATTGTTTGTGTTGTCATGAGTTGTCACGCCTCGAGTTGGCTTTGTCCGCGGCGTAACCGTCTTTAAATAAATACTTTTTGAAATGTCTATGGGAAAAATGCATTGGGATTCATTTCCTGGTCCATGGTAGGGGGCGGGACTGCGACGCTCTATAGCGCCACTATTCTGGCCATAGAATTTGAACATTTGACAAAAATAGCCAAAGATTCTGCGTGCTGAGAGGTTGCAGATCAGCTATTGACAATGTATATCTCTTAAATTAAAACATACAGCACCTGGTACTTGTAGTTGTTATCACCATTCAAGGCGCCAGCGTAAGCCGCCACCTGAAGAGGGTTGTCAAATGTGTTGCTGAGGTGAGGTTTGGGTTTCTCTGACGTTTTCCATTCAATCGCACACAGCACACCCCTGTGGACAGAAGCAGCACATGAGGCAGAGGAACTAAGAAAATCAGAAGAACCAAAAGAATATTGTTACTTCACTTGCATTTTAACCCATTTTGACCTGAGACTGACAGTTTTCTGAAAAAGCTATGTTTCTATGTCAGTGGTTCTTCGATTTTTCAAAAATAGCAGACCTACAAGCTCGTAGCGCGCCACTCGGTGGCGCGCTATGAGCTTGTAGATCTGCTATTTTTCAACAGCTAAAGCATGACATGATGCTAACACCAAAAGGGGTTCCCGCCACAAAATGGGATAAATTAAGACATTTACCTGTAGCGGGCCACACAATCCACAATACCACGATAATCTAGTGTCCCATGATGTACAGTGCTCTCGATAGCTCGTACTCCGCTGATGTCCTCCAGGATGTAACCGATACTCTCCATGTATCCCTCAATTTCAGTTGGATATGATCCTGGAATCACATCAGCTGGCTTCGTCTCTGTCGCTGTAGCATCTTGTGAGAGAAAGTTCTCCACTGCATTATGGAAAAGCCCCCCTTGCCTAAATAGATCTGTTTTGGGGGAAGAAATATATATATATATAAAATCATAAACCCACAGGATTGTGCTTCATACGGTGGACAGATTTTACAGGAAGCCATTAACCTTAACTATCTTATATGCTTCCATACAAAAGTAACAAGAGGCAAAACAGTTAATCAACCTAATACATTTTAATTTATTATAAAATATAATTGATAATTGAATCGACCTCTATTTTGGGTATGTAAGCAAAGCAAAGCAAAGTTACTATATTTACCCAGGGTAACTGGACTAAGCATCAGATACTTGTTTACAGCCAGGCCCTGCTCATAGAACATTTCATGGTAGTGGTTCAATGCCTTGCTCAAGGGCACTTCAGCGGTGGTAATTTTAACGTGCCGGTCCGGAGATACGAACTGGCGACCTTCCGGTATCAAGACCGCTCCGCAAACCGTTCGGCCACCGCTGCCACTGTTGTTAAACTTTTTAAAATAAATTAGAAAAATAATTACACTTTTGAACTTTTAGTTCGCCACAGTTGTGTGACAAAGAATACAATAAGTAATGGCTTAAGTGGTTCATCAATTTGTTAAATATATATATAAAAAAAACTTAAACTAAAAAAAAAAGCTTTTTGAAAATAAATTTAAAAAGTAATAATAATAAGTTTGAATAATGGCTAAGAGAAGATCCTTTATAGTTGCAGCCCTAAGTAGCACCAACTCTACCACAACATGAGTAATTTAGTGGGAAAATTAATTCATACATTTCACGAGTGCACAAATTCTATACTAATATTGCCTAGAGAGTGGGTAGACCGTTGCTCCAATCCGCACCAAACTACTGTTGAGGGGTCTGTCATAACAATAGTTAACACCAGGGCCACATTGTGGTCTGGGGGCCACAGAGCACAGTCACCACACCAGGGCCACATTGTTGTCTGGGGGCCACAGACCACAGTCACCACACCAGGGCCACATTGTGGTCTGGGGGCCACAGACCACAGTCACCACACCAAACTTGGCGCAAACACTGTTCAGGAGTCTGCCATGACAATAGTCACATCAAGGGCCACATGACATGGCGCTCTGGGGCTCCACCGCCACCACAGGCAACAGGTGCATAGTTGCTCCAATCCACACTGTTCTTCCATGACAATAGTCACCAGAGGGCATAATGTGGCCTCCAGGTGCTGCATTTCTCCAAGCCGCACCAACCGTGGTACCCACATTTCACAACTCATCACTAAACTGAAACCAAAACTATATCCTCTATCCTCTATCGAAACAAAGCATGCTTCAATTCAAACAATAGGAAGCAGCTGATTCAAAGCACAATTTTATCAGTTATCGACTATGGTGATATTATCTATATGCACGCAGCTCCGTCATCACTAACACCACTCGACACAATCTACCACTCTGCCCTCCGGTTTATAACTGGAGATGGGTTCCTCACCCGTCACTGTAGGTTGTATGAAAAGGTTGGTTGGCCTTCATTGGCTAAGAGATGAGAACAACACTGCACTGCACTGCACAAAACACTGTTTTTATATACAAAGCCTTACTTAAAGAAATGCCTACATATCTTAGCAGCCTATTACATCCCAAAACTGGCCAACATCACACCCGCTCCCAAAACTACCTTATGTTAGAAAGCTGTTTTACCCATTGTGAATTCCGAATTGGTTAAAACAGCCTTTCATTACTATGCACCTCACATGTTTCCACATGTGAGGTGCATAGTAATGAAAGGCTGTTTTAACCAATGTCTGTCTACAATCAATCTTAAAACTGAACAACTTGATTTCACTTGAACGTTTTAAAAGACTTGTAAGGATCCATTTGAGATCTAGCTGTACTTGTTCACTCTAAACTGTTTCTTATCCTGTAATGTATTTGTGTTTATATGGTATGTTATGTGTACTGTAATCAGGGCGTTATTGAAAAAGAGCTTGCTCTCAACTGACTTCCCTGAATAAATAAAAGGTTAAAGAAAGAATGTTCAGGTGTCTGATGTGAGAATAGTCACAGCAGGCCCCCCCATCAGGGGCCCCTAAGGTGCCACAGGCCCACCGATGCTCCCCAAACTGTGCAGGATTGATTGGTCTGGCATAAGAATAGTCACACACAAAAGCAATTGCAAATATGGGACACTAAAGCAGCGTTTAATACTTAAAATGGCCATAACTCGTGACCATTGCTCTGATCAGTGCAAAAATAGGACTAAAATAGTTCAGAGTTTAAGGATGTAATTGTGTAAAATGTCTAAACTTACTTAGAGTGTACTCTTTGAAGCCTTCCTCTCCCAACTCTGTGATCATCCTCCTCTTCCACCTCTCCAGGTAGAATCTTTGCAGTGGTGAAAGTGTGTCTTGAAGAACGCGCGTCACACTGGGGACTGAGGCCTTGCCATCCCGTTGTAAAGAGATCCGAGTTGGGGGTCCAAAGAACTCACGTCCATGAGCCCCATCATCATCATCATCATCATCATCACAGTTTAAGAATGGGTGAACATGTTTGGGCACTTTGACCTTTGATGTCCTGGTATGAGATTTAACCACTGGTCCATAAAAGTGCGAGTTCTCCTCTTCAATGCTTTCAGGGGTTTGAGAGGAGACCCTCGTGGACACAACAGATTTGACCAGAGAAGAATACCGACCACTGTCCACTGAACTGTATAGACTGGTGGTCTTCTTCTTGGGAGATCTCAGGACGTGATGGACAGTAAAATACCTCTCAAACAAGCAAGTGCAATGAGGGGTTCGCTTGGTACAGAACACCACACGTTTGATACAGTTCAGTAATTGGTTGGTATGCATTCTCCTGCTTTCAGACAAATGAACAAACACCATATATATAAAAAATATTACGCACCGCTGATCATTTTGTGTTTTGAGGGTGATACCATAACTTCAGCCTGTTTCATCCTCACAGCTCCCATACAACATTATTTGGCGTTACACACATTTTTATCGAACTTTTCTTCGTACCTGGGAACCGTAGTTTATTATTTCAGTTTAAGAATGAATCAGGAAGGGGGAAAAACACTAAATCCCATAATGCTCTTCCCTGTGTACCGTTGAAATGCGCCCGGGTTGTCCATTGAATTGGCGGTATAGTTATTTATTTAGGTCAAAATCTAAATGTTCATCTCAGCTTTTACTTTACCCACTTGACAATAATAATTACAACTCAAACGAGTGTAAATATATACAGGAGAGAGGGTGTCACGAGAGCGTGTACAGTACAGTTACTTATGACAGAACTAACATGGATATTAACAATAGGAACCTTCCGCCACGGACACACACACGTATATCTCGCGACTCGCGTGACCAAAGAAAGCCCCATTATCACAGAAACCTACCTGTGGTTTCTATCTACTGATCGGCGCTCATATCCGGGCGAGTCTATACTGTATCCGGGGGATTTCCACTATGATTTCCACATGTAACATACTTTAGGCACACAGGCTGGTTCCGTCTCCGCTGTGGACCGGATCTGCACACTACAAAGTGAATTCATTTTCAGTCCAACACAACAGACACAACAAAGTGAAACATGACTGATGTGGCAAGGACGCCAATCAGTGTGTTTTAAAAAAGTGACATGGTCCAATCAAAGTAATTTAAAGGCGGGATTTATTCTGTCATCGGGATGAGGGCGAGAAAAGCGATTTGACAGGTTGTCGGCTAACTAGCCTGCCAACAAGGGACATTCTTCTATCCTACTAGTCATTTTTTAGTTAATTAGTTTGGTTTAAGGACTTAGTTATGATGGCATCTACCCCAGATGAGAGTGACAAGGAAAAGGTAAGTCATGTTAGCTTTTAAAAAAAAGTAACACTACTTGCAGGTTAGCAGCTTTTTGGCACAACATAGCAAATGCCACAGCCATAGATAGCACTATAGCTAATGTGATGCTAAGTAATGTGAACTTGTTTGTCTCACTATCTGTTTCTGTATCCGTTACATGTTGAGTTGTACACTTGAAAATCCTCAGTGTTCATTGAACTTTCTAGGTGTTATCTGGTTCCATTTGTACACTCTCAGGCTTCAGATGGATGATTGGGTCTATATTTGGTTCCATTTGTACTGTCAGAGTTAATAAACACTAAATTGTATTGTGTATAACATGGCTATAGCATTCTTTGCATGCAGAAATAGAACAATGGATAAAGTCCTTTTTAGGGTCGATTTATCATAACCCAGCCTAAGCCAACAACACATGAAGTAGCTTATTTTCTATTGTACTCTGACAATGAAATAAAGGTCTTATTATCCACATCCTCTATTCCACATCCTCTATTCCTCAACCCTTACCAATACACCAGGTGCAAATTTGCATTTGGCATTTGGCACACAAAATGTTAAACTATTAAGTACAGACAGAGAACATACAATTAATTGTTACGAAGTTGCTCAGTCTTTAGAAGATATATGTACAACTAGTTAGTTATTGTCTGCACCAAGTTTATACTATTTTCTGACAATGTCTGTTTCTGCTCTGTGTCTGTGGACCTAAACAATGATCTGTGTCTGTGGACCTAACCATAGTATGTTCCTCCTTAGACACGCTCTGTGTCTGTGGACCTAAACAATGATCTGTGTCTGTGGACCTAACCATAGTATGTTCCTCCTTAGACACGCTCTGTGTCTGTGGACCTAAACAATGATCTGTGTCTGTGGACCTAACTAACCATAGTATGTTCCTCCTTAGACACGCTCTGTGTCTGTGGACCTAAACAATGATGCGTCTCTGCTCATCGACATTCCTGATGCACTCTGTGAAAGAGACAAAGTCAAGTTTACTGTCCATACAAAGGTAAAAACTAAACTCGGCTACAGTAGACATTCAAACAAAATACAATAATGGCCCCTAATCCTGAAAGCTTGTCTTTGTTGCTCTGTGTTTCCCCTACAATTATTGTACGTACATGCCCTGGCTAACAACAATCCCTGCCAAGCAAACACAATCTGTTTCTCACCATCTGGGATATTAAAACCGTATAACCTACCCATTAATTAGCAAATCTATAATCATTACATGATGTGACCCTAGTATCTAGATATAAACTCCCATTTTTATATTAAATTGCATAAAAAAAATAGTCTATAGACATACAGTACAATGGATGGTATGATGCCTTCTGGGCCTGGAAGAAATTGTAGGGGAAACACTGTGTAACTGTATCACGTGAATACATGTTGCATACCTGTACCTGGCACATAGTTGCCATTTAACCAAATGTCCTACACAGACCACGCTGAGCTCTTTCCAGAAGCCCGATTTCTCTGTTCCGAGACAGCATGAAGATTTTATCTGGCTACATGACACTCTGGTTGAAACCGAGGACTATGCTGGCTTAATAGTGAGTCAACATACAGTATCGCCATATTTATATCTTTACTGTCAGGAGTTCTGTTTGACTGTCAGGCCGTTTTGATGCATAGGATATTTCCGCCTAGAATCCATATAACCACTTTAAACCTGGCGTCCCACTTTTGGTCATGTCTTTACTTTATAGGCAACATTTTTCAAAAATGGCAGCTCTACAATCCCACAACATCCACCACTGTGGCATATTGGGAGGCAGTGTGAGCTTGTAGATCAGCTGTTTCCACTATTTTTTTTTAACCCATTTTGACCTGAGATCGGATTCTAAAAATGTCTTCTACATCCTGACAGTTTTCTGAAAAGGCTATGTTTCTATGTCAGTCGTTCGATTTTTCAAAAATATTTTTCAATAGCTAAAGCATAACATAATGCTAACACCAAAAGGGGTTCTCGCCCCAAAATGGGTTAAATGAGGCTTATGTGGTTAATGAGAAATAAAACGTGTATTCAGTCATGTACATTTTTCCTTTCATTACGTCTCATTTAAAAGAAAATATATATATATATACTATCCTGCATTTATAGATTCCCCCAGCCCCTCCAAAGCCTGACTTTGAGAGTCCAAGGGAGAAGATGCACAAGTTGGGTGAAGGTGAAGCCACGATGACCAAGGAGGAGTACACCAAGATGAAGCAAGAGCTGGAGGCGTGAGTGGGGAATGAAATGAAATGAAATGATTACTATATTTACCCAGGGTATCTGGGCTAAGCTCAAGAACTTGTTTCCAGCCAGGCCCTGCTCATAGAGCATTTCATCGTAGTGGTTCAATGCCTTGTTCAAGGGCACTTCAGCGGTGGTAATTTTAACGTGTCGGACCGCTGATTCGAACTGGCGACCTTCCGGTATCAAGACCGCAAGAGACACCAATTAAGCGTCAGTCAAGTTCATTCACACACTGTTGTACAACAGTACGCTAATATTACACTTGATTTTTTTTTGAAGAAATAAAACTTAACAAAAGGCATCAAGTTTTTCACTTGAAACCAACTATTCGTTTTTTTTTTTTAAATCAATTATAAATTAGGCTTTAGTGCAACATCATTATTTCCTTTTCTGAAAAAAACGTCCATTTTACCATAAAGGCCAGGTTGATGCCAGTCCACACCACAACTATAATGACAATAGTGGTTGAAGAATACATGGTAGTTCTAGTGCTTGATGTTGATGGCCCTTAAATGTTATTCCTGGGGAAAAAAAACGACTTCCTTTTTTATTAGTGAACATGTGCTGTTTGTTTTTCCACGTCTTTTAGCGAATATCTGGCGGTGTTCAAGAAGACTGTGCAAGTTCACGAAGTCTTCCTTCAGAGACTGTCCTCTCACCCGGTTTTAAGCAAGGACAGAAACTTCCAGATCTTCTTGGAATACGACCAGGATGTGAGTACCTTGTAAACCATAATGCTGATTTCCTTTCCTGGGCTGTCGGTTGGAGAGGAAGTATAGTGTACAGCAGACTTGTGACACATGGGCTACATCCTGCTGAGGTCAGCGTTAATTCCTATCTGCTCTCCGTCAGCAGTGAAGCACTGCTGTTGATTTGCAGCAGCCAGCTTAGTGTTAGACCTTTTGATTCATTATTGAGTGGTGTAAACCACTCCTACAACTGGCTTTGTTAGTTTACGTGTCTGTCTGTCTGTTTGTCTGTCTGTCTGTCTGTTCGTACCAAAAAATGAGCATGGTTGCTATGGTCACCCAGTTCACACGGGTGTGATTTCATTACGTCAGACATTACGTCAGACCACAGCTGATCAGTCTATATAAGACCTTACACCACTCAGTTCACACGGGTGTGATTTTATTAATAATGAGACGACAATTGACAGAATGCAGTGCTAGATTTTATCTTTCTGCTTTAATCTCGATAGTGACAGAGAGAGGGGGGGGATGACATGCATTTAAATGCCTGCTGGGGTTGGATTTGAACCCAGGCCAGAACTATAGCCTTATTTAAGTGGTATATTATGCACTCTTGTCTCTTACCAGGTGATCCAGTGTTGGGAAATAATGTATGTAGAATGGTTTCAAGGGATATTTCACTTTCAAATAAATGTAACATTAAAAAAAAAAGATATATCGAATAAATGAAAATGGCAGTGGAAAAATCACGCCCCTCTCACGCATTATAATGTCCTTCTAAGGTCCCCTGATTTTTCCATTCCTTTTTTAAATTTATTTTTCAGTATCTATATAATTGAAATTGAAATATCCCTTTCAAGCATTTTACATTTGCATTTAAGTAATTTGGGTGGACTTTCCTGGGTGCTTAAAATCGATACATATATTGGTTTGAAATCAGGAAGCCAGTATTTCATATAGGCCTAGAAGATTTAAAAAAAAAAGGCTGCACACTCGTGTGTTTGGACCTCGGAAGGTCTCCCTCAGGGAACGAAGAAGACCTTCCGAGGTCGAAACCTTGGTTTCCTTTTTTAACCTATTTTGGGCGGGAACCCCTTTTGGTGTTAGCATTATGTTATGCTTTAGCTATTGAAAAATAGCAGATCTACAAGCTGCGCGCTACGAGCTTGTAGGTCTGCTATTTTTGAAAAATCAAAGAACGACTGCCATAGAAACATAGCTTTTTCAGAAAACTGTCAGGATGTAGAAGACATTTTTAGATCTGATCTCAGGTCAAAATGGGCTAAATGTTTGCATCACACTGGTCTGCGCCCTTCTCCTGTTTGTCAGCCAGTATTTCATACACAAACTTGGGTTAATTTATGAAGCTTATAAATGGACAAATTAAGTTGCACATGGGGGCGGCGGTGGCTCAGGGGTAGAGTGCCTGGATGGTAACCGTAAGGTTGCCAGTTCGAACCCGGGCTCCCCCAGAGTTAGTGTCGAAGTGTCCTTGAGCAAGACACTGAACCCCTAATTGCTCCCGATGTGCTAGTTGGTGCCTTGCATGGTTTCCGCTGCCATCGGTGTATGAATGTGTGTATGAATGGGTGAATGTAATGCACAATCTATGTAAAGTGCCTTGGATAAAGGCGCTATATAAATGCACCATTTACCATTTACATGATATACAGGGTTCCCATACATCCTGCCAAACCAGGAATATTTTGATGCACCTTTCCAGTTGTGAAACGGTCATGGAAAATGGGACTTTCTACAATAAGACATAAACTTGTATTGTGTATTGGCTGCTGCTACCTGGATATTGAATCAATAATTTGGCCTTGAAAGTTGTGATGTCACTGAAACATAAATAATCTATTTAGTGTATGTTCAGCAGTGACGAGTACCAAATGCAGGGTAGATATATCATTTGGGGTGTAACATTCTTTGGAAGCCCTCCCACTCGTTGGCGGCTGAGTTATTTTGCAAGAGAATATCAGCATTTATGGTTCAGTGCCTAACAAAAGATCAGTATCGATAGCTCATAGCACAGGCAACTTTACTGCAATATAATATCAGCATTGATGGCTCAGCACAAGTAAGATTTGTAACAAAAATATCAGCATTAGTGGCTTATATGGTGACATTTTGTTTGAGACTGTCACATTTTATCTCGTTTTTGCAGTGGGGGTGGAAATGTTATTTTTGGATTATGTTGAACAATCGTGGTTTATCCTGAGAGCCCAATTCCCAGTATTCAACCCGGCAAGTAATCTTCTCATTGGATTTGGGAAAATTCATTCTTGGTTTTCCTCAAAATGTGTCACTGTAGCTCACTGTGCGAAGGAAGAATGCCAAGGAGATGTTTGGAGGTTTCTTCAAGAACATGGTGAAGAGCGCTGATGAGGTCATCATCTCAGGGATAAAGGTGAGTCCTCTGCATGATCTGACTACGTGGGTGAACACATCAGATAACATGACACATCATATCTGACTACGTGGGTGAACACATCGGACAGCACATGACACATCATATCTGACTACGTGGGTGAACACATCGGACAGCACATGACACATCATATCTGACCACGTGGGTGAAGGTGAACACATCAGACAACATGACACATCATATCTGACTACGTGGGTGAAGGTGAACACATCAGACAACATGACACATCATATCTGACTACGTGGGTGAAGGTGAACACATCTGACAACATGACACATCATATCTGACTACGTGGGTGAACACATCGGACAACATGACACATCATATCTGACTACGTGGGTGAAGGTGAACACATCTGACAACATGACACATCATATCTGACTACGTGGGTGAAGGTGAACACATCTGACAACATGACACATCATATCTGACTACGTGGGTGAACACATCTGACAACATGACACATCATATCTGACTACGTGGGTGAAGGTGAACACATCTGACAACATGACACATCATATCTGACTACGTGGGTGAAGGTGAACACATCAGACAACATGACACATCATATCTGACTACGTGGGTGAAGGTGAACACACCAGACAACATGACACATCATATCTGACTACGTGGGTGAAGGTGAACACATCAGACAACATGACACATCATATCTGACTACGTGGGTGAAGGTGAACACATCTGACAACATGACACATCATATCTGACTACGTGGGTGAAGGTGAACACATCTGACAACATGACACATCATATCTGACTACGTGGGTGAAGGTGAACACATCTGACAACATGACACATCATATCTGACTACGTGGGTGAAGGTGAACACATCAGACAACATGACACATCATATCTGACTACGTGGGTGAAGGTGAACACATCTGACAACATGACACATCATATCTGACTACGTGGGTGAAGGTGAACACATCTGACAACATGACACATCATATCTGACTACGTGGGTGAAGGTGAACACATCTGACAACATGACACATCATATCTGACTACGTGGGTGAAGGTGAACACATCTGACAACATGACACATCATATCTGACTACGTGGGTGAAGGTGAACACATCTGACAACATGACACATCATATCTGACTACGTGGGTGAACACATCGGACAGCACATGACACATCATATCTGACTACGTGGGTGAACACATCGGACAGCACATGACACATCATATCTGACTACGTGGGTGAAGGTGAACACATCAGACAACATGACACATCATATCTGACTACGTGGGTGAAGGTGAACACAGACAACATGACACATCATATCTGACTACGTGGGTGAACACATCGGACAGCACATGACACATCATATCTGACTACGTGGGTGAAGGTGAACACATCGGACAGCACATGACACATCATATCTGACTACGTGGGTGAACACATCGGACAGCACATGACACATCATATCTGACTACGTGGGTGAAGGTGAACACATCAGACAACATGACACATCATATCTGACTACGTGGGTGAAGGTGAACACATCAGACAACATGACACATCATATCTGACTACGTGGGTGAAGGTGAACACAGACAACATGACACATCATATCTGACTACGTGGGTGAAGGTGAACACATCAGACAACATGACACATCATATCTGACTACGTGGGTGAAGGTGAACACATCAGACAACATGACACATCATATCTGACTACGTGGGTGAAGGTGAACACATCTGACAACATGACACATCATATCTGACTACGTGGGTGAAGGTGAACACATCAGACAACATGACACATCATATCTGACTACGTGGGTGAAGGTGAACACATCAGACAACATGACACATCATATCTGACTACGTGGGTGAAGGTGAACACATCTGACAACATGACACATCATATCTGACTACGTGGGTGAAGGTGAACACATCAGACACACATGACACATCATATCTGACTACGTGGGTGAACACATCGGACAGCACATGACACATCATATCTGACTACGTGGGTGAACACATCGGACAACATGACACATCATATCTGACTACGTGGGTGAAGGTGAACACATCTGACAACATGACACATCATATCTGACTACGTGGGTGAAGGTGAACACATCTGACAACATGACACATCATATCTGACTACGTGGGTGAACACATCGGACAACATGACACATCATATCTGACTACGTGGGTGAAGGTGAACACATCAGACAACATGACACATCATATCTGACTACGTGGGTGAAGGTGAACACATCTGACAACATGACACATCATATCTGACTACGTGGGTGAAGGTGAACACATCAGACAACATGACACATCATATCTGACTACGTGGGTGAAGGTGAACACATCTGACAACATGACACATCATATCTGACTACGTGGGTGAACACATCGGACAACATGACACATCATATCTGACTACGTGGGTGAAGGTGAACACATCTGACAACATGACACATCATATCTGACTACGTGGGTGAACACATCAGACAACATGACACATCATATCTGACTACGTGGGTGAAGGTGAACACATCAGACAACATGACACATCATATCTGACTACGTGGGTGAACACATCAGCCAGCACATGACACATCATATCTGACTACGTGGGTGAAGGTGAACACATCAGACAACATGACACATCATATCTGACTACGTGGGTGAAGGTGAACACATCTGACAACATGACACATCATATCTGACTACGTGGGTGAAGGTGAACACATCAGACACACATGACACATCATATCTGACTACGTGGGTGAACACATCGGACAGCACATGACACATCATATCTGACTACGTGGGTGAACACATCGGACAACATGACACATCATATCTGACTACGTGGGTGAAGGTGAACACATCTGACAACATGACACATCATATCTGACTACGTGGGTGAAGGTGAACACATCTGACAACATGACACATATCTGACTACGTGGGTGAACACATCGGACAACATGACACATCATATCTGACTACGTGGGTGAAGGTGAACACATCAGACAACATGACACATCATATCTGACTACGTGGGTGAAGGTGAACACATCTGACAACATGACACATCATATCTGACTACGTGGGTGAAGGTGAACACATCAGACAACATGACACATCATATCTGACTACGTGGGTGAAGGTGAACACATCTGACAACATGACACATCATATCTGACTACGTGGGTGAACACATCGGACAACATGACACATCATATCTGACTACGTGGGTGAAGGTGAACACATCTGACAACATGACACATCATATCTGACTACGTGGGTGAACACATCAGACAACATGACACATCATATCTGACTACGTGGGTGAAGGTGAACACATCTGACAACATGACACATCATATCTGACTACGTGGGTGAACACATCGGACAACATGACACATCATATCTGACTACGTGGGTGAACACATCAGACAACATGACACATCATATCTGACTACGTGGGTGAAGGTGAACACATCAGACACACATGACACATCATATCTGACTACGTGGGTGAACACATCGGACAGCACATGACACATCATATCTGACTACGTGGGTGAACACATCGGACAACATGACACATCATATCTGACTACGTGGGTGAAGGTGAACACATCTGACAACATGACACATCATATCTGACTACGTGGGTGAACACATCGGACAACATGACACATCATATCTGACTACGTGGGTGAAGGTGAACACATCAGACAACATGACACATCATATCTGACTACGTGGGTGAAGGTGAACACATCTGACAACATGACACATCATATCTGACTACGTGGGTGAAGGTGAACACATCAGACAACATGACACATCATATCTGACTACGTGGGTGAACACATCCGACAACATGACACATCATATCTGACTACGTGGGTGAAGGTGAACACATCTGACAACATGACACATCATATCTGACTACGTGGGTGAAGGTGAACACATCTGACAACATGACACATCATATCTGACTACGTGGGTGAAGGTGAACACATCTGACAACATGACACATCATATCTGACTACGTGGGTGAAGGTGAACACATCTGACAACATGACACATCATATCTGACTACGTGGGTGAACACATCCGACAACATGACACATCATATCTGACTACGTGGGTGAACACATCAGACAACATGACACATCATATCTGACTACGTGGGTGAAGGTGAACACATCTGACAACATGACACATCATATCTGACTACGTGGGTGAAGGTGAACACATCAGACAACACATGACGCTGTCCAAAAACCCTTCATTTTCATGAAATGGAAAAAGAGGGGGTGGGGAAAACTTTCCCCAGTGGATCTAATGCAGTTATGACATAATCATAAACTAATACTTTTCATTGGTTAAAGGGAAACTTTGATACTTTGATATCGACCTTTCTGTCTTTATCCTAGCAACAAACTCTCGCAAGATTTGAGAGGATTCCGGAAGAGTCTGCAATGTGATGGATGACACATAGGGGGCTCTGGCCCCATATTTAACGCTTTGTGTGCCCTCACAACACAAAAAACCAGGGTGCCCACTTTTTACATTCATTTTTTTGACTTATTCTTTTTTTAATATAAAAACCAAAAAAAATGTTTTTTTTTTTTTTGCAAAGAAGTCCACAGGGCACTGCATACAGGACGTTTCCCAGGACGTCTGTGGACGTCTTGGGCACACAACCTAAGATACTAATATGTGAATATTATAACGTGAAATGAATGGACATTAAAAGTGAAATACAATTTGTGTTCCAATGCTTAATAATATAATTTTCCATAACCGTCATAGACTCTTGGTTGATGGGGGGGCTGATTTAGGAAATGGGAATCATGACATTTTGCCATATAATGCTCATCCACATGACGTTGTCAGTGTTGTCAGCCTGGGAGTAGCCTCGGTCCCAGGCTTACTGGGAGTAGCCTCGGTCCCAGGCTTACTGGGAGTAGCCTCGGTCCCAGGCTTACTGGGAGTAGCCTCGGTCCCAGGCTTACTGGGAGTAGCCTCGGTCCCAGGCTTACTGGGCCTGGGACCGAGGAGGAGCAAACTATGCCTACTTAGGACTGGAGAGTCGAGACCATTTGTAGGATTTGTAGTCTATTGTGGCTCTAGTGGCTCCAATGAAGTTTGTGCATCTTCATAATATAGACAATCTTTAACTGGGCTCACTTACTTCCTGGACTACATGTTGTCTCAGTAAAACAGCCCTCCCCCTATCCATAAGGAGGGGCAGTAAACCAAAGCATTATGGGAATTGTAGTCCAGGAAGGAAGTGAGCCCAGTGTCCATGACATTAGTAAATAAAACGTCTGGGTTTCCGAGGCTATGACACTGGAGACGCTGGGCTCACTGCTAAAATCTAAAATATCTAAAACCACATATTACACACATAAAGACCGCCAGGAAAGTGTTCTAAATCTTCTAAACGCAACATATATTGTTTTTGCAAAAAGGGTGAAGTGTCCCTTTAAGCTCTTTGAACCTGGTGTCCCTATTTTGGGCATGTTGTAGTTGAAATTAGTCCAAAATGGCAAAACATTTAAAATAAAAGGCAGATCTACAAGCTCACAACACATTGCATCATGACTTTGAAAATTAACTGTATACGAGTATAAGATGGGGCTTAATTGGTTAAATATTTGTAAAAACCACAGACAGTTTTTCACACGATGACTATATTCATATATAAATGGTCAATAGCCAGTTGTTTAGATACGGGTTTGTTTTGTTTTGTTTTCTAGGAAGTTGACGACTTCTTTGAACAGGAGAAGACATTTCTGCTTGATTATTACAGCAAGATAAAGGATTCTACTGCCAAAGCCGAGAAGATGACCCGTTCACACAAAAGTAATGAAGGGAACACCCAGTGACTGATGGTTCATGGGTGTGAATGCATGTCTGTTCTATTTACTGCTTTATTGATCATTTACCTCCTAATTACAGATGTTGCTGATGATTACATTCACATCTCTGCCACAGTCAACACTCTAGCTGCTGACGATAGTACAGCACTTAAAAAGTGAGTTATTTTGTGTCTTGCGAGCTTCACAGCTTCTAAGATTATTTGCGGTGGTGACAAACCAAGATTGGCCATGGATTTTAGTTAATTGCAGGCATGTGGATAGCTTGTATACTATTCCTGTGATCATTGCATCACTTGAAAACAAGGCAGGTGCGCTGACAGGGAGGTATATGCGGTGCACTGACAGGGAGGTATATGCGGTGCACTGACAGGGAGGTATATGCAGTGCACTGACAGGGAGGTATATGCGGTGCGCTGACAGGGAGGTATATGCGGTGCACTGACAGGGAGGTATATGCAGTGCACTGACAGGGAGGTATATGCGGTGCACTGACAGGGAGGTATATGCGGTGCACTGACAGGGAGGTATATGCGGTGCACTGACAGGGAGGTATATGCGGTGCACTGACAGGGAGGTATATGCGGCGCATCTGAGCAGCCGACGACCTCGCATCTTGACAAGCGTGCCGTTCCAGTTTGCAAGCCACGGTGGACTGAATAGTTTTATCGCCTTTTTCAAAATGTAACATGGTTTAAATGTTGTAACGTACGCATTTAGGCTAGCTAACGTTAGCGGGTAATGTAATGTTTAAACAGACTTACTATCTGCAACCTGCAAGTGGTTGCATTTCACTTAGACCCAGTTAATATACCCACGTAGACATAGGGTAGATTTAGGGTAGATTTTGCACTCAATTTTGTTTTTGTTTTTTTCTCCAGGCACTTGGAGAAGTTGGCAGACTTGTTTGAGAAGCTCAGGGTAAGGGGAAGATCATCTGCCAACAAAATGAGGCAAACGTTGATACCTTTTTTGTTCTCTCCACATGCACTATACAATCTGATTCCACAGTATGTGCTTAACATGTCCCGCAGAAAGTGGAGGGTAGAGTGGCATCTGACCAGGAGCTCAAGCTCACAGAGCTGCTAAGATACTACATGAGAGACATCCAGGCAGCCAAGGTGAGACATGTTTATCTTCTTTTATAATGGAGACGGGAGGATGACAGGTGGCTTTATGAACCACTTTAAACTTGGCTTCCCTATTTTGGACATGACGGGTGACAATTTGTACAATTTGACCGATTTTGGAAATTAAGCTCAACACGTCGCAAGCTTGTAGATCAGCTATTTTCGTCACGACAGAGTATACTCTGGATCAGGCTTGTGGTGGTCTAAGAGTTCGATTCTACAAATGCCTTCTAAATGCTGACAGTTTTCAGTCGTTCTCAAACATTTTCATCTCAAGGACCCCCAGAATTATCTGTATTTGGCCACGGACCCCCATCTGAAAATATGCACCTTTCCAAACATATAGTTACAAAGTGCTTTACAGACAGGTTAAAAAAACTAACATATGTTTGTTCAACATGTCTGTTAGGACCTTTTGTACAGGCGAGCCCGGGCCCTAGCTGACTACGAGAACTCGAACAAGGCTTTGGATAAGGCACGGCTGAAGAGCAAGGACATTCCCCAGGCAGAGGAACATCAGCAGCATTGCTTGAAGAAGTTTGACAAGCTGTCAGAGTCTGGGAAGAAAGGTGTGTTGTGTCCTGTCCTATATACACAACATGCTTTCCATAAGATGTATGACCTAACCTGGGATTCGCTCCTGGGTCTCCTGCTGAGCTAAGACTATGACCTACGTACCTGGGATTCGCTCCTGGGTCTCCTGCTGAGCTAAGACGGAAGGCCCATTTGGGAAGGGGGGATATTGAGCATTATCATGGAACACAATTTAGGCATTTAGCAGACGCTCTTAATCCAGAGCGACTTACATTAAGCAAGAACAAAAAGCATGGGAATACATCACATATATAAAAAGCATTTATCAAGAAACATGCGTAAGCTAAGAACGTAACTAGAACATATCTATATATAATGACACTATACATATATATTATACTATGCTGTACTGTTATTGTGCCGTCTACATGACATGCTATAAGTCTGTTTCAAATGCTATCTAAGTCTAAGAAGTGCTGTCTAAGGGGGGTAGGGTAAGTGCTATGGGCCATGGTGGAGTCTGAAAAGGTGGGTTTTCAAACTACGGTGGAAGATCGGGAGTGATGCTGCAGTTCTGATTGCAACGGGAAGTGCATTCCACAGTTTTGGGGCCAGAAGGGAGAAGAGTTTGGGACGTGTGGAGCGTTGTCCCGGCGTTTTTAGTGAGGGTACTTCCAGCTTCCCTGCGTTGGCTGATCTGAGTGCGTGGGAACACCTCTTGTCAACTAAATGTCTCGATAGCAGAGCAACCTACAAACGCCTAGTTGTTCGTTATTGTATTATTAACATGCATGTCATACAGGGTCAACAAATGTTATTCGGACATTTTATCACAATATTTCTGCTTCAGAACTCACCAGTTTCAAGGGCAGACGAGTGATGGCCTTCCGGAAGAACCTCATAGAGATGGCTGAGCTAGAGATAAAGCATGCCAAGGTGAGCGCAGTGAAATCTGTTGGCTACATGATGTATTTGTACTACAAGAAATGTTTAATGTGAGGAGTGATATAACTGAGGTAGAACATCTTTGTCTCTACAGAACAATGTGACTCTTCTGCAGGGATCCATCGACCTGCTCAAGGGTATCTGACCCGTTTCCAGCTGCTCATGTCCCACCTTCAAAAAGTGGCTGGACTTCTGCGAAGGGAATCGTTGCATCTCCTGGACTTTGCCTGAACCCAAATCCAATCCTATCCTGCTAAACCCAGGGTCAGATGCCACTTTACAAACTTTGCATAAGAGCAAGTGTCATGTTAGCAGTCTGTCTCCATGTTTACAAATGTCCTGTCCCCAGAATCCCTGTTCTGTTCTGTCCATGATCCATGGAATTACCAGTCTCCAGAGACTGAGGCTGACGTCACCCTAAGATCTTCCATATTTTTGCATCCTGAATATTATATTTTTACTATGATGAATATTCTTGCTTCCTTGTTTTCATTATAATAGAGATGGTGGAATTTTTTGCCTTGCGATGTTTTGCCTGCATAAAGGCACACACTAACACTTTGCTTCCAATCCTCACATACACTTTAAACACAGATTGGTAGCATTGAGCCTATTCTGGCTTTTATTTAAAACATACATTACCATTTTCTGGGTATAGAGAAAGAGAATGTGTAGTTTGTTTCTAATTGCTTATCCACGCTAACCTTTTTTCTTATGATTCTTCACTTAATGCATAAAGCTGTGGATTTTCTTTTTTTGCTTTGCAAATCAATGGAGGTAGTGGGACCGTTTCACTCAGACACTTTATATAGTGTAAAAGGGTGTGGGACTAGTGCCTGGAAAAAGTGTCTTCATGCTGTACATTCCTGGGCTCTGAGATTAGCACAGTACCGAAGCCAGAGTTCTCTAAACCATTCCTGGGCTCTGAGATTAGCGCCGTACCGAAGCCAGAGTTCTCTAAACCACTAGAAAAGTGCTGATCAGTGATTAAGAAGACATGTGAAATCCCACTGTGTCCAAAAATAGCTCTGCGGTGCCTCAGGAATGGACACTTGGATCGCCCTCGCATACCTTCCTATCCCTCGCATACCTTCCAGTCGGTAATAACTGGGTCCAGATCTCACCGCTGTCAGGGATGCACACACAAGATTACTGCATATGCAATACTACATGTAGGCAAATCAGTCTCTTTACTCAGGCAGTTAGCTGAGATAGCTGATTAGTGTTGGCAATCGATTTTGAGTGTTGAAGCCTGGGGAGGTGTGAAGAGAATCTGTGATCCATGCACTTGTATCACCCACATTAGAGCAGGTGCTTATGAGGAAGGTAAGCAGCTATCGGTTCATTAGCTACATTATTTGAACGGCTAACACATTTATGTGAGGAGTCTGCATTTCCTCAGAGCATTTCATTCCTTTTATTGTTTTAGTTGCTCAGGGTTGTACTATCTGCCTGCAGCTGAGATAACTGCATTCACTTCCTCTCATTTTGAGCAACACTTCCCATCCACCCATTCCTCGTCATTAGATGTGTTCATCACCACGTTGACTTACATTTGCTTTTGTCTCTTTTGGATCTGCAATATATATAGCTGTGAAAACTCACTTTTCCCCCTAGTTTTTTTTTTTTTTTAATAATCAAATTAAATAATTTGTTACTTTCGACAAAATGCACTAAAATGAAAACTACTTTCCAATCATTCCAACCTCAGTGGAGCCCTAAAGTGTATTAAGAGTTTTTGATAATTGAATGTATTTCTAATGGATTCCAACAGTGTGAATTACTTCATATGTTTTACTTACAGAACATCAGCATTTTATAAATTTGTAATGACTAAATAAATCCTACTTTCCCAAATTTGTACTTAAAGTCTATTGTTGGGGGGGGGGGGGGGGGGGGGGTCTGAAGAACACCATATGCACTTTAATAGTTATAGTGCTTTTTTACTTGCAAGGTAGGGCAAGTATCCCCATTGAGAATGCATCCGTAGTAAAGCCACTAGATGGTGGTGTGTATTTCTACTGGCAATCCTAGCTCTGCTGGCTTGTGAGCTGAGGTCGTTGCCAAGTCCACGTGTAAAGGCAACATCGCCCTACAATGAGCGCTGCTGCTGCTGGACACGCAGTCATACACAAGTACTTATGTCCACTAAATCTTACTGTGTCCAGAGTTCTGATTTGGGTGAATGTCATTATTAGCATATCGGGGCAAGCTAACACAAAATAATGTCAGTGTGCTCATGGGAATAAACCCCAATGAAATGTACCCACATAATGCAGCTTAGTGAGCATCACCTAGCAACCCTGCCTAAATAAACAAATGATTCAGCAGTGAAAGCCTACTGACAAAGTTTGTGTTAAACAAACTTGAGAAGATTTTGATTCTCCAGTTCAACTGGAGAATCAATCCTTCAAAACCTTCTCAAGTAGGCCTATAGTTCTTCCACAGGGTCTATAACATTTGACTTGCAAGTGCATAGGCTAGTTGATCCAAAGACCAAATCACTTGTATGCCAATATATAACAATCTATTAGCTGAACTGACCTGTCCATGCAATTAACAGATTCCAAATGGAAATTCAAGTTGCATTATACTGTAGCATTCTTGAAATAAGACTACATTACAATTGGACTGTCCCAAGTTAACATCGGAGCAGTTCATTTCAGAAGTCTGAATTGATTTGATTGTATGCAATACATCACAAATACAGTAGGCTCTGTGTAAATAATTGCTTGGTTTCTCAATATTGACCGCACCACACACATTGTCATTGTCACACTGACCTCTGTGCTCCGTCAATGCAATGAACTGTCTGAAATGACGGACGAGACCCACTGTGATCACAGGCCCAAACAGATCATTTGCCAGCTGTGATCAAAGCAAACAATGTGTCTACATACAAGTACAAGCATGACAGTGCTCTGCTGTATTCGGAGTGAGTGAGTGACCTGAGAGGTTCTCCTGAGGAGGACCTACGTTTTGGACCACTAGTCCTGACTGACATCATCAATAGTGATGATTAGATCACATTAACTCATTATAGCAACTCATAGCACTGTCTACAGTGTTTAATTATGTAGTCAAGATGAAGAAGCTTCTGAAACCATTGTGTCCTCTGATGTGGGGTCCAAACTCCAGGGAGTTGTTTAAAAGATGCAGCCGTGTGGCTGGTGAAACCGATTGGCCTCTGTTCTCTGAAACTGGTGTGGTTGATACTGATAAGTTGTAGGTTTGCATGTAGCCTGCTGTGCAGGTGCAGCCACAAACAATAAAAAATGCCCCCTTTGGATTTAATTTAGACACCCAAGGGACTGTGAAAATGTGTAACTGCAACAGACTTTGTCAAACTTATGAGGCGACTTATGAATGCATGCGTTGTACGGTGAATGCTCCTGTGTGTGTGCTTGTGTATGTGTGTGCTTGTGTCTGTATATGACACAAGCAAACAAAATCACAATGGAAATATTAATGTAAATGGTGCATTTATATAGCGCCTTCATCCAAGGCGCTTTACATAGATTGTGCATTACATTCACCCATTCACACACCGATGGCAGCGGAAACCATGCAAGGCACCAGTGTCTTGCTCAAGGACACTTCGACAGTAACTCTGGGGGAGCCCGGGTTCGAACTGGCAACCTTGCGGTTACCATCCAGGCACTCTACCCCTGAGCCACCGCCGCCGCTGTTTAAGGTCACAGTTATGGACCACAATTAGATAATCTGCCATCTCTCAGGAACAGAGATGCATGCAGAAGACACGTTGGTAGATGTTTGCATGTTGCTACATTTCTTGTACATGCTACACGCCAGTATAGCCACATAAATATCCCCAGCTGGGGCTGCCCCACTCATTGTTTTTTATAATGGAAGTCAATAGTCCATACAGTGCACTGCTGGGCTTCAACATTGAAGATCTGCACTCAGTATGGTAAAGATTTTGATATTTAAATAATATAATGCCAAAAAACGTAACATTATTGTGAGAAGCAGAGAGGACATGAATGCCTTTTCAATTGTGTGATAGTCCTCTCATAATATGCAAGGAATTAAAATACCTTGGGCATGTCCTCACTGATTGGATGGATGACAGATGTTCTACAGACAACGTTGTAAAATTTAGGCACAGGCAAATATGTTGCTCTGTAAATGTTCTGTGTACGGCCTGGGCCATGGCTCAGTGGTCCAGGCACCTTGGCTGGTAATCCAGTCTGGCAGTGTGCCGCGGGTTCGACTCCCGATCCCGACGGCCTTCACTGCATGTCTTCCCCCATCTCTCTCCCCATTTCCTGTCAGCCTACTGTCTGTCCCTCCATAAAAAATATAAAATAAAGGTGAAAGCCAAAAAAAAGTTCTGTGTTCTGTTGATGTTAAAGGGATATTTCACAAACGTTTTTTCGTCTACTCAGGCTTATGTGAACACCCCAGACAGTTTTTGAAGTTGCTTGATTCAGTAGCCTATTTAGATATTTGATATTCATTTTAGCTGCCCCTCCCCCTTCCTATACAAACCCATTGTAACTTCAAACTCCATTTTAACCATGATAGATTCATCGAAAATACCTGTCCTTTGTTATGGTGACTGATACCGCTCTCCTAATACGTGAGGGGGCGTGGTTTTTCATTTACTGTTTTCATTTATTTTTAAAAATGTTTTAGTCTCCTCCGGCCTCCTTCTGCAGGCGGTTCTTTTCCAAAACAATTAAAAATAAATGAAAAACGTAAATGAAGAAACACAGCCCTCTCACGTATTAGAAGGGCAATATCAGTCACCAGAAAAAATGTTGGGTGTTTTTAATAATAAATCTATCATGGGTAAAAATTTAGTTTGAAGTTACAATAATGGGTTTGTATAGGAAGGGAGCAGCAGGGCAGCTAAAAGGAATATCAAATATCTAAATACTGAATCAAGCAACTTCAAAACTGTCTGGGGTGTTCATATAAGCCTGAGTAAACGAAAAAGTGAAATATCCCTTTAAGTGTTCACTGTTCAGACTCGGAGCCTTATGTCACAACTCTGTACACTGCTCATCTCTGGCATGCGTACAGATAAGAGGGTGAGGACTCCGTATGCGGAGGTGGCCTATAATGATGCTACGAGGTTGTTGCTCCACATTCCTAGATGGCAGTGCCAGTCAAATATTTATGACTGCTGGTGTACCCAACTGTGATGCACTGGTAAGACAGTTGATGTATAATTTTGTGTGTCAGATCGAGAACACAGTCATAGAGGCTCTAACCAGCCTCATGAAAAGCAGTTACAGAAACACTTCCAGACTTAGAGAGCATTATTGGCGTAACAGCATCTATACTTTTTAGATATTAAACTTACCTGCCTGAATCCTGTGGAGTTGGCACTGGACAGCCACCTTATGACATGGTACTGGTGTGAGGTACTGTAATGTTGATCTGACTTGATGTATTATATATATTGTATATATTTATATACCGCTGTCTTTTTATATTTTGTGCTGTTTTCTTTTATATGGACCCACAGGTCTGAAATAAAGTGTATTAATAATAGTTAAATTTGGAGTAACACGTCATTACATCATAGATTGTTTGGCCACAGATGACTGACATCACAGACTGGCTACATGAAGCCAAAATGGAGCCATGCTCTTCCCATGTGGATCTCAAGATCCACATGGGGTTATTTTGAGATCCACATGAGAGGTTATTTTGAGATCCACATGAGGTTATTTTCCAATATAAAAGGATTTTGACTTCCATTCAAAACAAACTCTTACATTGCACAGACTTCTTTTTTGATATGCTTTATTGTCAGTGCTGTAAAGTAACCATGTAGTAAGTACAGGCGTGAGGGTACATTTTTTAGTTATTTGTACTTTACTTGAGTATTTCTAATTTCCAATACTTTTAATTCTACTCCACTACATCTCAGAGGCAAATATTGTACTTTTACTCCACTACATTTATTTGAACATTTTAGTTACTAGTTACTTTGTAGATTTGGATTATTATTACAAAAAACATTTTAGCCATATACATTTCGGCCATTTGAAAATCTACACATGTGATGTGTCGCATCACAACGCATTGTGAGCTTGTAGTTCTGCTATTTTCAAAGGATTTGAAAACATCCGAAATGGGACATTCTGCATAATGACCACTTTTACTTTCGGTACTTTAAGTACGGTACATTTTGATGCCAATACTTTTACTCGAGTATATTTTGAATTCCAAACATTTACTTGTAACAGAGAATTTCCACATTGCAGATAGCCGATGTCAGCAATGTGCTGACATCATCACATTTGTGATGACGGCTATGGCCGTTTTTAGCCCAAGGAGTGTTTTTTTGTGCAAAACTAATGCTTGGAATGGATTCAGCATGAAACCCCCCTAGTTTGACACGTCACATGCTACTTAAAGGAGCATTCAGTGATTTGGGTGATTTGGAAAACCACCCAGTCCGCCCCGGTAACAAAATGTGCACATGCACACGCTCTACAGTGGGGGGAAGTGCAACAGGCCAACAGCATGTGCACCAAGGCCCGTCCCCACTCGATCATGATTGGAGGAAGGCTTTGCCACCCGCCACCAAAACTGAAACTAGGGTTTTTTGACCCCAGGGGCTCACTGGGGACAGGGAGGAACTCCTTATATGGTCAGCACACTCTATAGTAGGGAGGATTATATAAAAAAAAAAGTGATATTTGAATGAAGTGAAATCACTGAATATACCTTTAAAGCATGATGAAATTTAGATTTTTTTCCCCTCCCCCCTATAGGTTGTTAATGGTATGGTCACTCAACATTTCTAACATAAAACGTTGGTGTACTGAACATGCCTGGGTTCACATTCTGGCAAGTGGACTATAAGTAGGAACCTTCTGCCAAAAACAGTCTATTGTGTGTTAAGACTAAGAGAAAGGAAGGTGTGGTGGCATATTCAAAACACTCTTAAGTACACACGGCGTTGTCACAGCTTGGACGTCAGAATAGATTTCAGGTGACCTTTCTACACATTCAGCAGGTGTGGCTATGCTCACAGCGACACGCCTCTTGCTGATTGTCTTAAACACATTCAACCTCACATCCCTGTTTTGGCCATGTCACCATTAAATTGCTCACATGAAATAAGAAATAAAATGTTTGTTTGTGTTTACACAGACCCTCAAAGCTGGACATATTAGGGGCTAGTGCCCCTCAAAAAACAGTGCTGTGATGCATTGTTGTGAGCTTGTAGTTTGGTAATATTCAGGAGAGGGTTTTAATTCAATATGAAACAGGCTACATTTGACAACACTGATGTTATGTTGAAATGGGTTCATTGCTCTGTCCACGGAGAGGTCAAATAAAATGTAATGTGAAAGGAGTTGCACATTTACTGTCTGCTGGCTGTTTTCTCAGTTTCATGATAATGTTGAGCTGTGCACCTTGTGTTATTATGATGTTGTGTTATTTAATCTGGATTGTTGTGTTGGGGTATTCTCCAGGGCGCCCTGATGAAGTCCAGTTATGGTCGAAACATGTTGGCAGTTGCCTCTTAATTAAATAAAGGCTATTCCTCCTGTTATCTTTGAGTGCCAGGAATAGGATCGTCTCTCTTTATCCTACATGAGAGGATGAACGAGTTGGCTGCATCTACCTGCCTCAGTGTGTTCACTCAGATGGCCAGCTATGGCCTTTTTAGGCTTCTCCAGAGGAAAGAGAATCAGTTTCACTTCACACAGATGATGACACACACACACACACACACACACACACACACACACACACACACACACACACACACACACACACACACACACACACACACACACACACACACACACACACAACTCTATGAGCTAGCTAGGACTACAACTCCCAGAGGCTTCGCTTCCTCGTTGAGTAGGCTACAGCCAATCGGCTAGGCTCTGGTCTAATGGTCGCTATCTAGGGCACGGGGCCAGCGCGTCTAGCCAGCTCAAAGTGCCACGACTTCACAGACCCACGGCTTCTCAACTGGACAGAAGGAAAGCGCAGGAAAAGAGCAAGTTTGTAGCGAGATAAAAGAGGTTAGTTGTACATAACGGAGATTTCATCCGCAAGCCACCAGCTGTACCTCCTCTGCCCACCCTCATCATCCCCTCTGAAGCGAGTATAGCCCGTCTCCATCACCACAGAGAGGTAAGTAAAGGAATCTTGGAAATTATTTTTTTATTCAGTTAGCTAACGGTTTAACGGCAGCTAGCTCGGTTAAGCTAGCTAGCTGCTAATTGTAGTTTATCCAAGCTTTATATCATCTACTACCAGGTAACAACTGAATGACAGTTCAGATGCTTCGTGGTGTGGTATATGTATTTATTATCTTGGTGATACGTGTCACCGGGCAGGATGCTAACAAGTCAGTGATGGTGACAACTTTTCTAGTGAGCTGGTCTTCTGATTTAAACCCACCCGGCATCACATGGAAGTTCAAGATCTGTTGTATGGCATTTATATTTTCTATGAAACGAATTTCAAACATCACGTCACATTATAGAATTAAAGCTTTTCGATATATTACAGTTGTAGGGAATTTAGTAAAATTTAAGTTACTCAACTTCCAGTGTTCGTGTTTGAGTAATACTGCAGTCTGTGTAAAAGAAAAAACGGAACCTTATTAGTGGTAATTCCTTTCTCAATGAATGAGAAGATTCACTCATAGAATGTTTGTCATAACCTTTGCAGCTCAAATACTTACTTTTTTAAGTATAATTTTATACGAACCATTCTGAGTGAAGTTGCGTGAATTACATTTTTACTCAATGGAGCCAAAAATCATGAAATGGAACCTTATTGTACACACAGAGTTACAAATGAGTTACAAACACAGTACATGTTTATACTATAGTTAGCTTAATGCTGGCATACCGAATGAAACCCGAATGAAACAAACCCACAATGAATGGAGTTAGTAGGCCTACTTACTTTCACATGTGTATAGGCCTACCTGTCAAAATGCCTGCTGTGAATGGGGCCATTGGTTTGGTGTCCCCACCTGACCTCAGCCCTAAAGACACACTTTCTGGATTTGTCTGTCTGGGGGGGTTTTTGTGGCCACAAACGTCATGCATCGTAAAATAGCAACTACTCTGACTAATGAATGGAAAGGGTGTTTTTATTTTATTTGAACTGATTCATATTGTTTGCTAATTAAGCTGTTCTAGGATGCACGGGGTAATTTTTGGTTCTTCCCATTAAAAGGACCACTTCACCACTTTTCAACCTATCTTCATATAATAGGTCCTCACTATAATAATCATGAAAAAATGGGCGCAATTCTTTTTTCTACTCGGTCTGTGTCTCATAGGAGGGCTGTGGGCAGTTCAGAAACCCGTCCACCAGTGACATCATCGATGCGGAATACAAGCTAATAGAAACTGCAGGCTTTCTAGTCCTGAAAAGTTGCAATGCGAAAATGGAAGCCATCGTTCTCACAATAATGAAAATCTAAAAAAAAATGTAAAAAAAAAAAGAAATCTTGTTTTAAAAAAAAATCTACCTAATGATGACTGCCCACAGCCCTCCTATGAGACACAGACTTGAGTAGAAAAAAATCGTGCCATTTTATCATGATTATTAGTGAGGATTATATGAAGATTATATGAAGATAGGTTGAAAAGTGGTGAAGTGGTCCTTTAGTAAATAAAGTAAATAATCATGGTTGCGGCTCTAGAGTGGAATAGAAAGACATACTAAAAAGCTGTAACTTTATCTTTCATAAAATGTCAATCCTCATCAGAGCCACTTCTAATTCACAAGTGTCTGGTACTGAACCACATAGTCACGGTACTGGTCTGGTACTGAACCACAGAGTCACGGTACTGGTCTGGTACTGAACCACATAGTCACGGTACTGGTCTGGTACTGAACCACAGAGTCACGGTACTGGTCTGGTACTGAACCACATAGTCACGGTACTGGTCTGGTACTGAACCACAGAGTCACGGTACTGGTCTGGTACTGAACCACAGAGTCACGGTGAGCTTTTCCAAGGCAAGAACAAAAGATAACAAAAATGCTTGTCTTGAAATTCTGCTGGGATTGGGAAAGCGAGTTTAGTTTGGGCCTTTTTTAATGAATGGTTGGCATACTGTTAAGAAGGTTTTGTTTAACCCATTTTGACCTGAGATCAGATTCTGAAAATGTCTTCTACATCCTGACAGTTTTCTTCGATTTTTCAAAAATAGCAGAACTACAAGCTCATAGCGCGCCACTCGGTGGCGCGCTATGAGCTTGTAGATCTGCTATTTTTCAATAGCTAAAGCATAACATAATGCTAACACCAAAAGGGGTTAACACACTGATATTGTTCCATACATGTTTTGAGCTCTCACGCCTTGTATACGAGAAGTCTGACAATGGTACCGTCTGTGGTCTTTTCTTCCGACAGGATAGTCCAGACAGAATGATGGACATCTACGACCCCCAGACACTCGGGATTATGGTGTTCGGTGGATTTATGGTGATCTCTGCCATCGGCATCGTACTGGTATCCACTTTCTCCATGAAGGAAACCTCCTACGAGGAGGCCCTCGCCAAGCAGCGACGGGACCTGGGCAAGATGCAGCCCCCTCGTGCGGCGGAGAAGAAGAAGAAGGACAAGGCATCTGAGAAGAAGAACAAAGGAAAGAAGAAAGACGACAAGCCAAATGGAAAGATCCCAGAGGCCCTGGCAGAGGCAGCAGAGCCGCTCGTAGATGATGTAGCTCCGGTCCCTGAACCCGTCTCTGCCCCTGAACCGACCCCTGAACCAACCCCAGCCCCAGTGGCAGCCCCTGATGTCCAGCTCCAGGCTGCTGCTGCTGCCCCAAGCCCGACTGTCGCGCAGGCCTCACCTGTTCCCTCATCTAAAGACAAGAAGAAGAAGAAGATTGCCAAGGTGGAGCCAGCCTCTATCCAATCAGCCCCAGCTCCATCCCCAGTCAAGTCTGCCCCTGCCCCTGCCCCAGCCAAACCTGCCCCTGCCCCAGCCGTGTCTGCCCCTGCCCCAGCCAAACCTGCCCCAGCCCCAGTCAAGTCTGCCCCTGCCCCAGCCGTGTCTGCCCCTGCCCCTGTGCCAGTCAAGTCTGCTCCAGTCCAGGCCAAGTCTTCAGCCCCAGCTCCTCCCAAGGCCAAGTCCTCCCCAGCTCCTTCCAAGTCTGCGTCCAAGCCTGCACCCGTGCTGGAGGCCGTCACCAAGGAGGTCCCAGTCATGGCTGTGCCACCGGTAGGCTCTCAGCAGACCGCGCCTACTGCTGCTGCCGTGGCTGCACCCAAAGCTGCTGCTGCTGTGGCTGCACCCAAAGCTGCCGAGCCAAAGAAGAAGGCTTCCAAGAAGAAATCTGAGCCTGGTAAGTGATAAGAGGTAGCAGAGATGAACTGACCTGCTTCAGAGATGGCGGTAGACCAATGATGGATTAACAAGGGGTGGGGTAAGCAGATTTGAAGCAAGGTTGTTGGCAAAGTACATGAATTAGGAGAACCCCCCCCCCCCCCACACACACACACACACACACACACACACACACACACACACACACACACACAACCACAGAGGTGTGTAGGAACAACACCGCTATTCCAAAGGTTCACTGGAGGTAGCTCCCAGATTGAATTGTGTGTAATGCTGAAAATAGCAGATCTACCAGCTCACGATGTGTGAGCTTGTGAACTCTATGTATAACTGTATACACACACACACACACACACACACACACACACACACACACACACACCATATCTGTGTGTGCACTGGCAACAAAGTATAGATCTTGCTGTTTTAGTCAACTTGCCAGGTTCAATCATTCGTGACTCAGTACTACTACTGTCTGGCTAAATATATTTAAGTTGCTGTTTAGAATAAATATGCCTAAGTATACTTCTTTCTCATATAAAGGTTTAGACGTGCAGTGTACAGAAATCCCAGTTGCCTTTATTCAGCAGGACAAATTGCCATGTGGGTCATTTGTTGCTTTGATTCCAGATAAGTGACAGGATGTTAATTAGCCTATTCTTTTGAATGGATGGAAATGGTTGTCTGGGCAGGAAGTGCATGATAGTATAGTTCTCAAATGTCTGCTGTTTAGAACACACACACACACACACACACACACACACACACACACACACACACACACACACACACACACACACACACACACACACACACACACACACACACACACACACACCTTTTAAAGACACACACAATCTCCTGATGAACCTCTAGTGTGTGCATCATCCCATCCAATGCGAAGTTGTGCCAGTGAACAGAGGTGGGCAATGTCTGGCACTCCACTCTGGCCTGGAGGGCATAGCGCACTGGCCTGTCTAAACACCACTGCCCTGTTTTGTTAAATGACAAAGCCTCTCAGTGCCCCAACAATGGAGGGGTCTCTCCTCTGCCAGAGGGCTGTCACTGCCTGGTCCCACAGTGCCCCATCACTTCGCCCAGCCGTAGCCTGCTCAAAGGCAGAGTGAGCGCTCGCAACCCAGCCATTGCCCCGAGGCACTGTTGTGGTGGCAGTCTGGCGAGGCACTCCAAAAATGCTTGGCTTTTACCCTTCAGCGTAGCCATGACATTAATCAACATTGAAACTGCTGGACCTTGAGAGTTTATTATGACTGTGTTTTGTTGGTATGTCTTCCCATACCATTCTTTACCGCTTTCGTTTCTAAATGTTTCTCTGGAACTGAACACTATGGTGTCCGTCTCTCTCTCTCTCTCTCTCTGTCTCAGTGGTGGACTCTGTGGACGGCCCGCTGTATCTGCCTTACAAGGCCCTGGTTTCTACCATCAGCAGCATGGCGTTCAGCGAGGGAGAGGCTCAGAAGCTCATCGAGATCCTGCACGAGAAGACCGGCGTCGCTCAGGATACCTGGCATACGGTACTGTATGGGAGACTGGACCGGAGGGAGACGATGTGTCTGTTAGACTTGGAACACTAGCACAACTGTCTAGGCACATGGCCGAATGAAGGCAAGACTTGGAGGGTGATCAACTTTCCTTGTGTGTGTGCGTGCGCGCGTGACCGTGTGTGTGTCTGTGTCTGTGTCTGTGTCTGTGTGTGTGTGTGTGTGTGTGTGTGCGCGTATAGGCCACTCAGAAGGGAGACCCAGTGGCCATCTTGAAGAAGCAGCTGGATGAAAGTTTGAAACAGCTGGCGGCTGAACAGGAGGATGCGGCTGCTGCCAAGAATCGTCAGAGAGAGCTAACCAAGGTTGGACACGTCTCTGGGTGGGCAGAGGACTTGTCTCTGGGTGGGCAGAAGACTTGTCTCTGGGTGGGCAGAGGACTTGTCCTACACAAGTTCACCACCTATTTAATTTACAATAAGTACCGTTTCTTTTATTAATACACAGTGTAAATACATGACACACCAGTCAGTGTTGCCCATAAGTAAGCTGCTAGAGTTAACACACTTTGACCTGAGATCAGATTCTAAAAATGTCTTCTACATCCTGACAGTTTTCTCAAAAAGCTATGTTTCTGTGTCAGTCGTTCTTCGATTTTTCAGTGGCGCGCTATGAGCTTGTAGATCTGCTATTTTTCAATAGCTAAAGCATAACATAATGCTAACACCAAAAGGGGTTCCCGCCCAAAATGGGTTAAGCACGTAAGCCCTATTTTCAAAAATCTTTAAAACTATTTAAAAAGTAGCTGTATGTTCAATGTTGAATTGCGATCTGCTATTTTCTTGCATGTTTTCCTGTGCCCAAAATAGAAATGCCAGGGTTAACGTGGCAACAGCTTATTTTTCTTTCTTTCCGTTCGTTTGTCATGCATCAAAGTGTACATTGATTTCATAAAAACTCTAAGGTGGGGAATGTTCTTCAAAACACAGCATGTGTAGTTTTCTCTCACAGAGCAGAGTTGGTTTTGCTCGCCCTACAACTCGGCAGAAAATATGTGCTGATGATAGGCCATTAGGCCAACCCTGCCCAGCGTCTGCCTGCTGCCAAGGCAAACGGGTTGGCATTTGTTTGCTTCCAGCAAAGGGAAACTAAGCGAGGCAAACTTCCTAAATGTGCATCTGATAGTCACACATTATGATTCATATTTTCAGCATCCGTCTGGTAGATGTGTTGGGCGGGAACCCCTTTTGGTGTTAGCATTATGTTATGCTTTAGCTATTGAAAAATAGCAGATCTACAAGCTCATAGCGCGCCACCGAGTGGCGCGCTACGAGCTTGTAGGTCTGCTATTTTTTTTAAATCGTGAAAATGTGGCCCAAATGTTTGAATATATATTCTTTCAGAGTGAACGTTTTCGAAAAAACTTTTGAAAAATCAAAGAACCACTGACATAGAAACAGCTTTTTCAGAAAACTGTCGGGATGTAGAAGACATTTTTAGAATCTGATCTCAGGTCAAAAAGGGTTAATGGCCTTCAGCCGAACTGTGACTGTCTTGTGGTGTTCATTTTGTCAACTAAAACCGACAAAAAATGTTCGTCTATGTTTCATTGACGACAACTAAAACTAAATAAATAAAAAACTACGCTGTGATGACTAAGACTAAATATATTGACAATTTCGTCAACAAATAAAAACTAGACTAAAATGTTAGGGAGGGACTAGTGTAGAAGAGATCCAGTAGAACTAAAAGACAATTCCATTTTATTTTTGTTTTGCACTCTGAAAATAGCAGATCTACAAGCTCACAACGTGTCGCAGCACAGCTATTTTCAGCATGCAAACAAGAGTAAAAGCAGGCATTACGTCACCCGCAAAAAAAAGTAGATTTAGTCGACTAAAACTAACATTTCAGATGACTAAAATACAACTAAAACTACATTTTATTCAAAAGACTATGACTAAACGAAATCAAAGTTTGCTGTCAAATGTAACCCTGCCTCTGACGGTCTTGCCTCTTGTCACCTAGGAGCTGGCTGCAGAGAAGTCCAAGGTGGCCAGTGTGGAGACCAGACTGAGCTCCCAGCTGAGCAAGCGAGAACAAGAGATGATCGCTGTGCAGGCCCGCATGCAGGCCAGCTACCAGGACCATGTGGCCCAGACCCAGAAGACCAGTGCTAAGGTCAGCTTTCATAAACAATCATTTTTAACCCAGCTGTTGAAAAATAGCCGATCTACAAGCTCGCCGAGTGCTGCACTATGAGCTTGTAGATCTGCCTCTTTTTTCCCCTTTTTTTTGTGAAAACGTGTGCAAATCTTTGCATATACTGTATATCTTTCACAGCAAACATTTTTAACTGAAATATTTGCTTCTGGGGGGTACCTGGAACAACATATTTGGGTGGGTCGGCGGCCAAATGCATATAATTTTTGGGGTCCTTCAGAAAACTGTCATGTTTTACTCTCATTGTATAATTCAGATTGTAGCACATTTGGCGTGCGTGCGTGCGTGTGTGCGTGCGTGCGTGCGTGTGTGCGTGCGTGCGTGCGTGTGTGTGTGTTCATAGATGGGGAAGACTAAAATGTACTAAGATGAACTTGATTTCCAATTAATGCATTCATGGAACAAAATGCCAATAACTTTACACAGAGAAACTTGCACAGATAGTTCATTGGACAGGGAAACCATATAATGCCCTTATTAGACTGTTTTGTTTTCTTCCATTTTTTTTTGGCATTCTATTCAATTGATTTCTATTATGCCAAATTAACATTCATATTTAAGTTATTCACACTTAACCCGATGTGAACTAAATGAGTTTACACTACCTACTATTCACTGCCATCAACTCTGAAGACAATTTAACCCATTTTGGGCGGGAACCCCTTTTGGTGTTAGCATTGAAAAATAGCAGATCTACAAGCTCATAGCGCGCCACCGAGTGGCGCGCTACGAGCTTGTAGGTCTGCTATTTTTGAAAAATCGAAGAACGACTGACATAGAAACATAGCTTTTTCAGAAAACTGTCAGGATGTAGAAGACATTTTTAGAATCTGATCTCAGGTCAAAATGGGTTAATCTCAACATTTCAAGGTGGATGAGTTGAATATGACTATTAATACATATCATTTGATAGATTACATTTCGAACTACAAACCAACTTCCACATTTCTCTTCCATTCCACTGTTCCTTCACCAGGCAGGGAATGAAGGTGTGTCATCCGTTTCATGACCTCATGCACGTACTAGCAGCATGAGCTATTATTGGTTACCATTTGAGGATATATCCTGGACCAATCCAGTTCTAGACAACAGAGCTTACAGCTGCGCCATTTCCAAACAGATTTTTAACCCATTCTGGGCGGGAACCCCTTTTGGTGTTTTAACTAAGCATTATGTTATACTTTAGCTATTGAAAAATAGCAGAAATACAAGCTCGTAGCGCGCCACCGAGTGGCGCGCTACGAGCTTGTAGGTCTGCTATTTTTGAAAAATCGTGAAAATGCGGCACAAATCTTTGAATATATATATATATTCTTTCAGAAGACTTTTTTTAATTGTATGCGAAGTCAGGCCTAGCAGGGCTCAATGAGTCTTGAAAGTTAACTCTCTGGCATCGTTGTTCCTATCCTGGGTCAGATCCTCAGCCTACAGGACCAACTGGAGAAAGGCCCCAACGCCCAGCTGACCCGCGTCCAGCAGGAGAACTCCATCCTCCGTGACGCCCTCAACCAAGCTACCAGTCAGGCTGAGAGCAAGTGAGTGTTTCCAGCCCCCGGGGGGGGGGTTGGGGGGGGGGAGGGCATGATGGCTGGGAGGACGTTTGCATTTCGTGTGGGAAGAGGGAAATGACAGTAACTGAGAGCCAATGGTTTGCAGATCTATAATGGCCTACATTTTACTTCTAAACACTGACATTTTGGTGGAGGTTACTTTTGGGTTGCTGTAGACCTACAGTGGAGGTTACTTTTGGGTTGCTGTAGACCTACAGGAGGTTACTTTTGGGTTGCTGTAGACCTCCAGGAGGTTACTTTTGGGTTGCTGTAGACCTACAGGAGGTTACTTTTGGGTTGCTGTAGACCTACAGTGGAGGTTACTTTTGGGTTGCTGTAGACCTACAGTGGAGGTTACTTTTGGGTTGCTGTAGACCTACAGGAGGTTACTTTTGGGTTGCTGTAGACCTACAGGAGGTTACTTTTGGGTTGCTGTAGACCTACAGTGGAGGTTACTTTTGGGTTGCTGTAGACCTACAGGAGGTTACTTTTGGGTTGCTGTAGACCTACAGGAGGTTACTTTTGGGTTGCTGTAGACCTACAGGAGGTTACTTTTGGGTTGCTGTAGACCTACAGGAGGTTACTTTTGGGTTGCTGTAGACCTACAAGAGGTTACTTTTGGGTTGCTGTAGACCTACAGGAGGTTACTTTTGGGTTGCTGTAGACCTACAGGAGGTTACTTTTGGGTTGCTGTACACCTACAGTGGAGGTTACTTTTGGGTTGCTGTAGACCTACAGGAGGTTACTTTTGGGTTGCTGTAGACCTACAGGAGGTTACTTTTGGGTTGCTGTAGACCTACAGTGGAGGTTACTTTTGGGTTGCTGTAGACCTACAGGAGGTTACTTTTGGGTTGCTGTAGACCTACAGTGGAGGTTACTTTTGGGTTGCTGTAGACCTACAGGAGGTTACTTTTGGGTTGCTGTAGACCTACAGGAGGTTACTTTTGGGTTGCTGTAGACCTACAGGAGGTTACTTTTGGGTTGCTGTAGACCTACAGGAGGTTACTTTTGGGTTGCTGTAGACCTACAGTGGAGGTTACTTTTGGGCTGCTGTAGACCTACAGGAGGTTACTTTTGGGTTGCTGTACACCTACAGTGGAGGTTACTTTTGGGTTGCTGTAGACCTACAGGAGGTTACTTTTGGGTTGCTGTAGACCTACAGGAGGTTACTTTTGGGTTGCTGTAGACCTACAGGAGGTTACTTTTGGGTTGCTGTAGACCTACAGGAGGTTACTTTTGGGTTGCTGTAGACCTACAGTGGAGGTTACTTTTGGGTTGCTGTAGACCTACAGGAGGTTACTTTTGGGTTGCTGTAGACCTACAGTGGAGGTTACTTTTGGGTTGCTGTAGACCTACAGGAGGTTACTTTTGGGTTGCTGTAGACCTACAGGAGGTTACTTTTGGGTTGCTGTAGACCTACAGTGGAGGTTACTTTTGGGTTGCTGTAGACCTACAGGAGGTTACTTTTGGGTTGCTGTAGACCTACAGTGGAGGTTACTTTTGGGTTGCTGTAGACCTACAGGAGGTTACTTTTGGGTTGCTGTAGACCTACAGGCGGCGGTGGTTCAGGGGTAGAGTGCCTGGATGGTAACCGCAAGGTTGCCAGTTCAAACCCGGGCTCCCCCAGAGTTACTGTCGAAGTGTCCTTGAGCAAGACACTGAACCCCTAATTGCTCCCGATGTGCTAGTTGGTGCCTTGCATGGTTTCCGCTGCCATCGGTGTATGAATGTGAATGTGTGTGTGAATGTAATGCACAATCTCTGTAAAGCGCCTTGGATAAAGGCGCTATATAAATGCACCATTTACAGTGTATAATTACAATTTTAAACGTTGTATGTCTGTGGAGTGTGATTTTCTGAGAAACTGGGGGCCGGCATTAACCACTTTAAGCCATATCTCATACTCTGTCGTATGATGGCGCCACATGAATGAACTGATGAAAGAGTAGCCAATCGACAATTCTGCTCTGCAAAGTTGTGAGCTTGTTGCCCGGCCATTTGGAAAATTTTAAAACTGGAAACTAAAATAGCCTGTGTTTGAGCAAGGCACGTGTCCTGACTCTGTCACCATCCCCCCCCCCCCCCCCCCCTCTGGCCTCTGCAGACAGAACGCAGAGCTGGCCAAGCTCCGTCAGGACTGTACCAAGATGACCAAGGAGCTTTCCGAGAAGTCGGACAGCCTGCAGACTGAAGAGAACGCCAGGAGACGTTTGGAGGCCAATGTCGCCGCCACAGAGAAACAACTCTCCTCGCTGCAGGTAAGACTATAGCTCTGTGTGGCAGAGTGTAATACTATAACACCATTACCACTGACCCAACATTGATGCTGTCTTACTGCAACATCCTGCTTGATTCTTTCTGTGCTGCTAGCCGTTAAATCCCAGGTCCCAGTACCACCATCAGCATCCACACACACTCAACACACACACACACACACACACACACACACACACTTTGCCATTACTGTTTACCTGTCGTCAGAGACATTTAAATGTCGGGAGCGATGCGGTACAAAGTCACAAATGACATCCGAACTTTGGATGGCAGAAGGACCCGTAAAGGTCCATTTGGTGGAATGTTGGACCCCCTGGTGGCCCCTGGACAGACACGGCATTGAGAAACTGTGCTCGAGCCCAAGCCTGATGCCACAACGCTTACATAATGCAGTTCTAAGGAAACCTAATCACAACCGTTTGTTTCCCCTACAGTACAGTACAGTACAGTGCAGTGCAGTGCAGTGCAGTACAGTACAGTACAGTACAGTACAGTACAGTACAGTGCAGTGCAGTGCAGTGCAGTGCAGTGTTTTCTAAAGTCCTAGAGTTGTGGAAATGCTTTACAGTATTAATCTGACATCAGAGGCTTATGGGTTAAAAGGCCTTTTAACCCGTTTAGACCTGAGGACGATTCTACAAATTCCTTCTAAATCCTGACAGTTTTCTGAAAAACCTCATGTTTTCAAACATTATAATATCAAGGACCCCAAAAAAATATATGTAATTGGCTGCCGGACCCCCATCTGAGGGTTAAAAACGTTCGCTCTGAAAGAATATATATTCAAAGATTTACAACACATTTTCAAGATTTTTTCAAAAATAGCAGGCCTACAAGCTCGTAGCGCGGCACTCGGTGGCGCGCTATGAGCTTGTAGATCTGCTATTTGTCAATAGCTAAAGTATAACGTAATGCTATAAACACCAAATGGGGTTCCCGTCTAGAATGGGTTAACCCATTTTGGGCGGGAACCCCTTTTGGTGTTAGCATTATGTTATGCTTTAGCTATTGAAAAATAGCAGATCTACAAGCTCATAGTGCGCCACCGAGTGGCGCGCTACGAGCTTGTAGATCTGCTATTTTTGAAAAATCGAAGAACGACTGACATAGAAACATAGCTTTTTCAGAAAACTATCAGGATGTAGAAGACATTTATAGAATCTGATCTCGGGTCAGAATGGGTTAAAATGTAAATTTCTATTGGATAAATACTAGGAATGAGGATTTTGCTGTGCACTAATATAGCAGAATGCATGGTCAGTCAGACTCACTATAATATAGCAGAATGCATGGTCAGTCAGACTCTGTGGGGAGCAAGTGAGTCAGTGCTTCCTGACGGTCAAGTGTTGGGGCTTGTCTAATCATTTACCAGCTTCCCTTTCCAACAGTTACAGGTGTATCAACATATTGTGCAATAGGTCGATAGCCGGTATACGAACATGATGTGGCCAAGCCTCTTTAATGGTAATTCAAGTTTGTTGGGTTGTGATAGTTCTTTGACCTCAGAGGACTCACCTGGAACCTCATAGGGGAGTCCAATGTGCATTTTCAGCATTTCCGAAAACTCTCAAAACCAAACAATTTACTGTAAACAATGTTTTATGTTCTTTTTTTTTTATTTTTTTATAATTATAATTTAGCCCCAAAATGTGACATACTGTGTGCAGGAAAACCGCTTTCTCAATTCCTCCAAGTTACGCACATGCCAAAGTACTGTGACTCTCACATGACCTCTCCAGTGATGTACGTACAATACTTTACCTTTTATAGCTGTTTTTGACTGCATGAAAAGAACAAGTCTTTGACAGAAAGAGGATGTGATTCACATGAACTCCAGACAGATCAACAACATCCCTACAAGAGGTGGAACAATCAAACCGGTCTCTGCTGCCCTCTGCTGTTTGACTAATGTAACATGTTGTTGTTCCATCAGGCCAGCCATGCAGACAGTGAGAAGGCTTTGCAGAGGAGACACGAGGAGGTGTGTGAGGAGCTCAGGACGGCGCAGACGCTCAACGGCAGCCTGCAGGCCAGCGTGGAGAACGCCCAGCAGGACAGCAGCACCTACTCTGGTCAGGCACTAGTCCACTTAAAACCTTTAACCCATTTTGACCTGAGATCAGATTCTAAAAAATGTCTTCTACATCCTGACAGTTTTCTGAAAAAGCTATGTTTCTATGTCAGTCGTTTTTTGATTTTTTTCAAAAATAGCAGACCTACAAGCTCGTAGCGCGCCACTCAGTGGCGCGCTATGAGCTTGTAGATCTGCTATTTTTCAATAGCTAAAGCATAACATAATGCTAACATCAAAAGGGATTCCCGCCCAAAATGGGTTAAAGTGATTATTTATGCTTGGTGCAGGCAAACCAACTTTCTCAAACCAACAGTGGTGCGTTTTGGTTGCGTCATTGGGTTTTATGCTATTGAATAACGTGTATAATGTTGGTTGTACAGTATGTTAAAACCCTGGAGGGTTTTGAGCTCAAACAAAGAGAAAAACGGTGCTGCTTAAAACAAAAGTACACAAGCGTTAGGAACGAATCGATCCACTCCCAGTAGGAAAAAAGCAAGTTAATTTAATCAAACCTTGATTTTTATTGATTTATTTTGAAATCACTTCTGGGAGAATATGTCAATGATACAGTCTCCTTCCTACACTACTTTACATGGCGACACTTTAATCAGTATTTATTTTTAAAAAGTATTTTCTTTTTAGTGGCACAATAAATGTCTAGGTGTTGGTAACCAATGATAAAGAGCACAAGATAACTTGCACTTACCATAGTTTTGCTCATTTTAACATAAATGTATCGTCTACTCTAAATACATTTTAACATAAATGTATCGTCTACTCTAAATACATTTTAACATAAATGTATCGTCTACTCTAAATACATTTTAACATAAATGTATCGTCTACTCTAAATACATTTTAACATAAATGTATCGTCTACTCTAAATACATTTTAACATAAATGTATCGTCTACTCTAAATACATTTTAACATAAATGTATCGTCTACTCTAAATACATTTTAACATAAATGTATCGTCTACTCTAAATACATTTTAACATAAATGTATCGTCTACTCTAAATACATTTTAACATAAATGTATCGTCTACTCTAAATACATTTTAACATAAATGTATCGTCTACTCTAAATACATTTTAACATAAATGTATCGTCTACTCTAAATACATTTTAACATAAATGTATCGTCTACTCTAAATACATTTTAACATAAATGTATCGTCTACTCTAAATACATTTTAACATAAATGTATCGTCTACTCTAAATACATTTTAACATAAATGTATCGTCTACTCTAAATACATTTTAACATAAATGTATCGTCTACTCTAAATACATTTTAACATAAATGTATCGTCTACTCTAAATACATTTTAACATAAATGTATCGTCTACTCTAAATACATTTTAACATAAATGTATCGTCTACTCTAAATACATTTTAACATAAATGTATCGTCTACTCTAAATACATTTTAACATAAATGTATCGTCTACTCTAAATACATTTTAACATAAATGTATCGTCTACTCTAAATACATTTTAACATAAATGTATCGTCTACTCTAAATACATTTTAACATAAATGTATCGTCTACTCTAAATACATTTTAACATAAATGTATCGTCTACTCTAAATACATTTTAACATAAATGTATCGTCTACTCTAAATACATTTTAACATAAATGTATCGTCTACTCTAAATACATTTTAACATAAATGTATCGTCTACTCTAAATACATTTTAACATAAATGTATCGTCTACTCTAAATACATTTTAACATAAATGTATCGTCTACTCTAAATACATTTTAACATAAATGTATCGTCTACTCTAAATACATTTTAACATAAATGTATCGTCTACTCTAAATACATTTTAACATAAATGTATCGTCTACTCTAAATACATTTTAACATAAATGTATCGTCTACTCTAAATACATTTTAACATAAATGTATCGTCTACTCTAAATACATTTTAACATAAATGTATCGTCTACTCTAAATACATTTTAACATAAATGTATCGTCTACTCTAAATACATTTTAACATAAATGTATCGTCTACTCTAAATACATTTTAACATAAATGTATCGTCTACTCTAAATACATTTTAACATAAATGTATCGTCTACTCTAAATACATTTTAACATAAATGTATCGTCTACTCTAAATACATTTTTAGAAGCAACACATTGATTATGAGATTATGCCGTTCTTCCATATCAAATGGAGTAGAATTATACTCTCCTTAGTAGATTGTTTGCAGCGAATGAGCAGTGGTGAGCGTGTTGTAGAACAGTGGTTCCCAAACTTTTTCATGTCAAGGACCCCCAAATTGACACCAATTAGCCCCGCGGACCCCCATTTGAAAAGATATGCCAGGGACCCCCATAAGAGAAGATTTGTATGGCTCTAGCAGTGATTTTCAACACGTTTAATTTAAAGGACCCTCAGTTTGACATGCATTAGTCTGCATTTCTATCTCTGGGACCCCCAATTTATATTGTAAAATCAATGCTGATTTAACTCCGAGAGCGTACAAATGTGTACACTCTCTGAGTTACAGACCCATAAGGGTCCATTTGGTTCCAAATTATCATCTAGCTGGGTCCCCCCTGGAACTCCCTCAAGTACCCCTGGGGGTCCTCGGACCCCACTTTGGGAACCACAGTTGTAGAATACACAAAGTATTGGTAGTATGATGAGGACTCTGGAGTATTTATGGACCGTGCTGTGTGTCTTGTTTTCTATTGTTGTATTGTTTATTGGATCTTGTTTAGTCGATACACTTAATTGTTATAGCTCATGCTCATTTGATTTAGCTATTTTGTCTCATCTGTTTAAGGAAATAGGTAGCTGATATATTGCACTTTTACCTTAGCGCTAGGTATACTCTTGGTTGCTTGTTTTTGCAGAAAATGCACTAAAGACTTCTGGTGATTAGTAGTTTTTGTTCCCTACCTATGTTGAATACACTTATTGTAAGTCGCTTTGGATAAAAGCGTCTGCTAAATGACTGTAATGTAATGTAATGTAATGTAATGTAATGTAATGTAATGTGTCTGCAGAGCTCCAGGTGCGTCTGGGGAGCACTGAAGCCGAGCTGGGTGAGCGCACTGCGCAGGCCGACGCCCTCAATGTCCAGCTAGAGCAGACCCGGCTGGAGAAGAGCCAGCTGGAGCAGCAGGTGGCCTCCATCAACTCACTGCTAGAGGCCAGTCAGAGTAACACCGCAGAGGGCGGCAGCAGCAGCAGCAGCCAGGTAAGAGCAGCAGGTGGCCTCCATCAACTCACTGCTAGAGGCCAGTCAGAGTAACACCGCAGAGGGCAGCAGCAGCAGCAGCCAGGTGGCCTCCATCAACTCACTGCTAGAGGCCAGTCAGAGTAACACCGCAGAGGGCAGCAGCAGCCAGGTGGCCTCCATCAACTCACTGCTAGAGGCCAGTCAGAGTAACACCACAGAGGGCAGCAGCAGCAGCCAGGAGGTAAGAGTCTGCCTCCATCAACTCACTGCTAGAGGCCAGTCAGAGTAACACCACAGAGGGCAGCAGCAGCCAGGAGGTAAGAGTCTGCCTCCATCAACTCACTGCTAGAGGCCAGTCAGAGTAACACCGCAGAGGGCAGCAGCAGCAGCAGCCAGGTAAGAGCAGCAGGTGGCCTCCATCAACTCACTGCTAGAGGCCAGTCAGAGTAACACCGCAGAGGGCAGCAGCAGCAGCAGCCAGGTGGCCTCCATCAACTCACTGCTAGAGGCCAGTCAGAGTAACACCGCAGAGGGCAGCAGCAGCAGCCAGGAGGTAAGAGTCAACTCACTGCTAGAGGCCAGTCAGAGTAACACCACAGAGGGCAGCAGCAGCCAGGAGGTAAGAGTCAACTCACTGCTAGAGGCCAGTCAGAGTAACACCACAGAGGGCAGCAGCAGCCAGGAGGTAAGAGTCTGTGGCAGGTGGCCTCCATCAACTCACTGCTAGAGGCCAGTCAGAGTAACACCACAGAGGGCAGCAGCAGCAGCCAGGAGGTAAGAGTCTGTGGCCTCCATCAACTCACTGCTAGAGGCCAGTCAGAGTAACACCACAGAGGGCAGCAGCAGCAGCCAGGTGGCCTCCATCAACTCACTGCTAGAGGCCAGTCAGAGTAACACCACAGAGGGCAGCAGCAGCAGCCAGGAGGTAAGAGTCTGTGGCAGGTGGCCTCCATCAACTCACTGCTAGAGGCCAGTCAGAGTAACACCACAGAGGGCAGCAGCAGCAGCCAGGTGGCCTCCATCAACTCACTGCTAGAGGCCAGTCAGAGTAACACCACAGAGGGCAGCAGCAGCAGCCAGGAGGTAAGAGTCTGTGGCCTCCATCAACTCACTGCTAGAGGCCAGTCAGAGTAACACCACAGAGGGCAGCAGCAGCAGCCAGGTAAGAGCAGCAGGTGGCCTCCATCAACTCACTGCTAGAGGCCAGTCAGAGTAACACCGCAGAGGGCAGCAGCAGCAGCCAGGTGGCCTCCATCAACTCACTGCTAGAGGCCAGTCAGAGTAACACCACAGAGGGCAGCAGCAGCCAGGAGGTAAGAGTCTGTGCAAGAAGAGTAACACCACAGAGGGCAGCAGCAGCAGCAGCCAGGAGGTAAGAGTCTGTGCAGAAGTTGTCCAACTCACTGCTAGAGGCCAGTCAGAGTAACACCACAGAGGGCAGCAGCAGCAGCAGCAGCCAGGAGGTAAGGGTCTGTGCAGAAAGTTGTCCAACTCACTGCTAGAGGCCAGTCAGAGTAACACCACAGAGGGCAGCAGCAGCAGCCAGGAGGTAAGGGTCTGTGCAGAAGTTGTCCAACTCAACTGACTTTGCCCAAAGACATTTGAATAACCCATTTAGGCCTGAGATCAGATTCTAAAAATGTCTTCTACATCCTGACAGTTTTCTGAAAAAGCTGTTTCTATGTCAGTCGTTCTTCGATATTTGAATAACCCATTTAGGCCCGACCTCAAAATTTAAAAAAAAATCTTCTAAATCTTCCAGTTTTCTGAAATAAATATTTTCACGATTTTTCAAAAATAGCAGACCTACAAGCTCGTAGTGCGCCACTCGGTGGCGCACTACGAGCTTGTAGATCTGCTATTTTTCAATAGCTAAATTATAACCTAATGTTTAAAACACCAAAAGAGGTTCCCGCCCAAAATGGGATAAAGGAAGTTACAGACTTGGGTGATTTTTGTCAGCTGTGTGTAAACATATCAGTGTGACCCGAGTTGATATTTTGCTTTCAGCCCTGTCGAAAGCAAAAGTAAAAAATAAATAAATAAATGGTTCTACGTCACACCGTACCCACACATCACTCAGCACTCATTTATTGTGGTGGCACTACTACACGTGTCAGACTATACGATTAACATTTCATAGGGCCGATTCGTACTCCTATTTTAGAGCCGAATAAAAGTCGGTTCGGCTCTGTAGAGCCTACAATGTGACGTCATTTGAGGTTCGGGGGGGGCGGGTACCGTCCTAAAGTCTGCTCTTCGGTGCTACTGAAAATCTATGACGAGCCGAAATCATTTCGGCACTACAGCGCCGAAACGGCGGTAAAATAGGAGTATGAATCGGCCCTTACACTGCCAGAACTTTAGCAGCCCAGGTGCCCAGACGGCTACGCCAGCCGCCCGGGCCCAGACAGCTACGCCAGCCGCCCGGGCCACAGTTTACACTTCTAAGAACGTCTTTATGACTTTTGAATTGACAGGTGGACACCACAGAAGTACAGCAGTTGAAGATCAGGTATGTCAGTCGTTGTGAGCTATACTGCAATTCAATGTTTAAAGGACAACTCCAGACTAACATATAGGCACATTTTCCTACTTGTACTTATCTCAAATATCGCTCTCTGCAAAATAGACCCCATGGCAAGTCCTTTGGGGTCAATATGGAGTTTTCCTTTTTAAGATCCAGAGTTTTTGCACTTAATGAAAGTCTGCCTTCTTCTCTCAGCCTCCAAGAGAAGGACGATCAGTTGGCCTCGCTCCACGAGGAACTGAAGCAGCTCCAGTTGAAGCCGGAGGTTACGGTAAAATACTGCATCTGACACCACAAAGATAATGTTTTTACACTGTAAAAATCCTCAATGTCAATTTAGCCATTTGTAATGGTAGTGTAACAAAATGTACCCTGTAGCAGCATCTTGATATTGGTTGAATAATGCAGTAGTGTTAATTCAGGAAAAGCTAAGGTACAGTATGGCAAGGTCACGACATGAGGCGGCCGTTGCGCGCACAACAATTTTGCGGTTATGTATGGTTTGTCTCCACCAGGCCGACTGCACTCCGACTGCACTCCGACTGCACTCCGTGCCTCAAATCATTAACACAGCGTAACACAGCGTTTGCCTCTTTTTTTGGCCTATTGACATTTCCAACATTCATCAAGAATACACAGCAAGCTATTTAACGTCACTCCCAGATAATGTGCATTCACAGTTCAACCTTTGCAATGCATTTCCAATTCAACAGCACAACAATAGCCACAGTGGTACATGTGCAGCAGCCGAAGCTCCCGCAATCGCGGCAAACCAGCGTGCTGTTGTGCAACACAATCCCACAACAACAATATTGTCCCCAATGGACGAGTGGTAGCACTTGTCTTAACAACCACCAAATACAAAGAAGGAACCTGCAATGCAAATTGTATTTCTCACCGCTTCTGATGGCTGTGATGCGCGGCTGTGAGCTGTCACTCAAAACGTTTCCGCCGCACGGAGGTCAATGTGGCAACATAAAGTCCAAATGTCGCCATGTCCATTTCTATCCTTCTCCAATGTTTCCATCCAAATTCAAAACGCCACAATCAATTTCATTTGACCAAGTAAGCAAAACAACTCTCTGCCAGACAGACAGGTGCCTCTTTCCTTGCCTCTGATCCTTGCTAATAATAATGCGTTGCACCTGTGCTGACCCACTGAACCTGGGAATATTCCATTTGTCATGATTAGGGGAAATACAAGTGTTGTTGGAGAATGTAATAATACCTTGTGAAAGCGATAATTTTGTAACATTTTGCATTTGTAGTTATTTTACTGTAATTTAACAGAATAATCAACATAGGCAGATCGACAAAGAGGCATTCATGGATTTATTTTTAAAAGTAAATGTCTTTTTTCCCCCTTGCCATACCCAATTCTGTGAATATGCATAATAAATTGTTGTTAATCTATTCAAGTATACTTTTTTTTCTTCTTAAATGTTTTTTTGCGGCTTTCGCCTTTTTTATTTTATTATTTTTATAGAGGGACAGAGACACTGACAGGAAATGGGTAGAGAGATGGGGAGGGGTGACATGCGGTAAGGTCAGGAGTCGAACCCGCGGCACACTGCCAGACTGGATTACCATTGACCAGCCAAGGTGCCTGGACCGCTGAGCCACGGCCAAGGTGCCTGGACCGCTGAGCCACGGCCCAGGTGCCTGGACCGCTGAGCCACGGCCAAGGTGCCTGGACCGCTGAGCCACGGCCCAGGTGCCTGGACCGCTGAGCCACGGCCCAGGTGCCTGGACCGCTGAGCCACGGCCCAGGTGCCTGGACCGCTGAGCCACGGCCAAGGTGCCTGGACCGCTGAGCCACGGCCCAGGCCTGGACCGCTGAGCCACGGCCAAGGTGCCTGGACCGCTGAGCCACGGCCCAGGCCTATTCAAGTATACTTTAGCCCTGTTAGCTAATCACCATTCTTTTCGTCCTGGCAGGAGAACACTGCTGTTGAGACTGAGCAGACAACCTACAGGTACTTTGTTGTTGACTAAACCACACGCTTTGGTTCTGATTATTTCTTTACTGTTGCAACTTACGGTTTCTCATTAGTTACACTTTTCTTTTTTTTAAATGATAGAATGTTTATGCAAATATTTCCTTTTTCATTTCAGTGAAGATGCCATCCTTGTGGCGTCACTTCAAGAAGAACTTAAAAATATGCAAGAAGAAATGGAGAAACTTAAAAACACACCTGTAAGTTTTGCCATCGCTGTGCTGTGCGGTTTCCCTTTTTTTTTTCTAATACGATTTTGTAACCCATTTTTCACCCCTGTGTCAATTATCTAATGTGATCCTGGGCTCTACACACCCTCCGCCAACCTAGTCCCCATATATGGGGGACATGGGGAGAGCAACGGACTTGAACTCATGCTTCCTTCATGCCTGAGTGTCCAAGTCGCTCCTTTACACCTGACAGGGGGAGTTTCCCTGGTTGGACGTAGCGCGTGGAAGGAACACGTTATTCCAACCAGTTCCTTTCCCCTCCATCAGGCGCCCCGGCTGGCCAGGGGGAGGCAGTTTAGAGACCAGGATTACTGCAAGTTTTTTGTGAGGGTACCTACCCTAGGGGACACGGGGAGAACATGTGAGGGTACCTACCCTAGGGGACACGGGGAGAACATGTGAGGGTACCTACCCTAGGGGACACGGGGAGAACATGTGAGGGTACCTACCCTAGGGGACACGGGGAGAACATGTGAGGGTACCTACCCTAGGGGACACGGGGAGAACATGTGAGGGTACCTACCCTAGGGGACACGGGGAGAACATGTGAGGGTACCTACCCTAGGGGACACGGGGAGAACATGCAGTTTCTCTTTCTTTATTCACCAAAAGCACCTTCAGTCCTAATTATAAATGTTACACTTACTGTCTTGTTTCTGCTAGCAAACGGACAACTCTGCAGAGCTGGAACTACTGCAGAACAGGTACATAATGTGAAGTATCTGAAAATCAACCAAACGTTAAATCTCACAACAATGAATCTTTAATTACTTGAATGTGACGTTTAACTGTTCTGTCATTTTGTGCCATGTGACCAGTCTGAGTGAGAGAGATGTCCTGGTGACATCGCTACAAGAGGAGCTGACAGAAACCTCAAAGGCCTGGACAGAATCCCTGGACGCCCTGGAAAGCGTAAGCCTTTTATCTGTTAGGGTTTGACAGACGGTGGTATTTAGAGCTTTGTTCTTCATAATGGCTTTCTCTTCATCCCACAGCTGGCAACGTTTCAAAGTGAAACCAAAGAAACTCTGCAGACACTCTTCCCACAGATACCTATAGACACAGAGCAGGTAGGAAACCAGACACTCAGAAAAGTATAAAATATGTACATTAACCCGTTTAGGCCTGACGTCGATATTTAAAAAAAATGTCTTCTAAATTCTGACAGTTTTCTGAATCAGTGGTGCTCAATATTTCATGTCAAGGACCCCAAAAATGATATGTAATTGGACTCCGACCCCCATCTGAAAATATGTTGTTCCAGGAATCCCCCCCCAGAAGCAAAGATTTCAGTTAAAAACATTACGTTTGAGTTAAAAAGATATATATATATTCCAAATTTGTGCCACATTTTCAAGACTTTTCAAAAATAGCAGACCTACAAGCTCGTAGCGCGCCACTCGGTGGCGCGCTATGAGCTTGTAGATCTGCTGTTTTTCAATAGCTAAATTATAACGATGTTTAAAACACCAAAAGGGGTTCCCGCCCAAAATGGGTTAAAGATCATGCATGTCATTAATTGCAGTAATCATGCATGTCATTTAATCATGCACTTTTCCTTGTTAAAGCCCGACTGGTTGCAAGTCTTTGCACAGAGAGCACACGAAGTGTCCTCTCACAGTCAGCAGAGTCAGGAGTCTCAGACCAGTGCTGAGCTACCGGTAAGCCACGATGACGCTGTTGATGGACCTTAAAGGACCACTTCACCACTTTTCAACATCTCTTCATATAATTGGTCCTCACTAATGTTCATGATAAAACACCACCATTTTTTCCTACTCAGTCTGTGTCTCATAGGAGGGCTTTGGGCAGTTCGGACACCCGTCCACCAGTGACATCATCATTAGGCAGATTTTTTTTAAACAAGATTTGTTTTAAAATATATTTAGATTTGTATTATCGTGAGAACGATGGCTTCAACTTTTGCATTGCAACTTTTCAGGAAAAGAAAGCCTGCCGTTTCTATTAGCTTGGATTCACCATCGATGATGTTTCTGAACTGCCCACAGCCTTCCTATGAGACACAGACTGAGTAGGAAAGAATGGTGGTATTTTATCATGAACATTAGTTAGGACCAGTTATAGGAAGAGAAGTTGAAAAGTGGTGAAGTGGTCCTTTAAGTGGTTTGAATATCGCAGTGAAGCAGCAGTTATGATACGGTACTGTTCTTCTGTCGCTTTATGATACGGTACTGTTCTTCTGTCGCTTTATGATACGGTTCTGTTCTTCTGTCGCTTTATGATACGGTACTGTTCTTCTGTCGCTTTATGATACGGTACTGTTCTTCTGTCGCTTTATGATACGGTACTGTTCTTCTGTCGCTTTATGATACGGTACTGTTCTTCTGTCGCTTTATGATACGGTACTGTTCTTCTGTCGCTTTATGATACGGTACTGTTCTTCTGTCGCTTTATGATACGGTACTGTTCTTCTGTCGCTTTATGATACGGTACTGTTCTTCTGTCGCTTTATGATACGGTACTGTTCTTCTGTCGCTTTATGATACGGTACTGTTCTTCTGTCGCTTTATGATACGGTACTGTTCTTCTGTCGCTTTATGATACGGTACTGTTCTTCTGTCGCTTTATGATACGGTACTGTTCTTCTGTCGCTTTATGATACGGTACTGTTCTTCTGTCGCTTTATGATACGGTACTGTTCTTCTGTCGCTTTATGATACGGTACTGTTCTTCTGTCGCTTTATGATACGGTACTGTTCTTCTGTCGCTTTATGATACGGTTCTGTTCTTCTGTTAGTTCTGATACGGTACTGTTCTTCTGTCGCTTTATGATACGGTACTGTTCTTCTGTTAGTTCTGATACGGTACTGTTCTTCTGTCGCTTTCCCAGGAGTTGCTGGAGAAGCTGAGAGAGGCCGAGGAGAGTCACGGCACACTGCAGGCGGAGTGTGATCAGTACAGGACCGTCCTGGCTGAAACAGTACGTTACTTAGGAGTTAGGCCTGATTCACAGTCTGTCGCACACTGCAGGCGGAGTGTGATCAGTACAGGACCGTCCTGGCTGAAACAGTACGTTACTTAGGAGTTAGGCCTGATTCACAGAGTCACGGCACACTGCAGGCGGAGTGTGATCAGTACAGGACCGTCCTGGCTGAAACAGTACGTTACTTAGGAGTTAGGCCTGATTCACAGTCTGTCGCACAACTGTGTCGCTTGTTGACAAGAACTGATCTGGTCGGCAAGCAACACTGTTGTTGTGAGATGGAAGTATATATTGAGCTTCACTTCAAACTTTCAGACAACTGTGACATGTATACACACTGTTGTGACATGTATACACACGCATACACTGTCTCTGACTCGACACAGTATATACATAGATCTGCCTTCCTTGTCCTTCAGGAAGGTATGCTTAAAGACCTGCAGAAGGGTGTGGAGGAAGAAGAGCTGGTATGGAAGTCTAAACTGGCTGAGTCTGAGGACCAAGTGAGTGTGGTGAGTACTAGCGCTACGTGTCTCTGTCCCAAGTGGAGTCGACTGTAACCACGGCCTTCTGACCTAACTATTATTCACTAATATACCACCGCCAGGCTCAGGAGAAGGTGCTTACCTTGGAGAGGGAAGTTCAGAGCGTGAAGACTGAGAGCCAAAGTATGGAACAGGTAGGGAATTTTAAAACCTGTGCCGGCAAGCGTTTCTTCAGGCAATCTTCTTTGTTAACTACATGTCATGAATCCTAGTGTCCCCATTCTAGGGTGAACATTCTGTGGAAATAGTCTATCTACAAGCTCACAAGACGACATATTGTGAGCTTGTAGATCGGCTACTTTTGCCAAAGAGATTTGGGTGTAATGGGGGAAAAATGGATTGGACCCCCTGGGAACTTGGTCAACAAATATAGTGTTAGTGTTTAAGTAGTCTCTCGAGACATTTGTTTTGCAGATGGGTTCCCAGATTGCTGTTTACGTGTGTGGGGGTGGGTGGGTGTTTATGGGTTAATGGATCTTCTGTTTTCTGGGCGTCTCATGTAGTTGAAGGAACAGCTGATTCTTCTTGAGGCCCAGCTGGAGCAGGCAGTTTACCCCCAGTCTCCCCCTTCAGAGAGTCAGGAGAGCTCTGAGGAGATGACACAGGTAAACGGAGACTTCCTTGGCCTGTATATGTGGTTTGTATTATTTTTGTCACACAAGTCTGTCAATAGATAGGACTGTCTATTGAAACGCTCTGCACTCACTAGGTGAATTTTATTTTATGTGTTATTTACCGTAGCAGCAGTCATGACACAAACAGACATTTCAAACATCAGCATTTTCCCCGCCTAGGTGGATGTGACTTATAGCTTTTTTTTGCAGTAATTAACCCATTTTGACCTGAGATCAGATTCTAAAAATGTCTTCTACATCCTGACAGTTTTCTGAAAAAGCTATGTTTCTATGTCAGTCGTTCTTCTATTTTTCAAAAATAGCAGACCTACAAGCTCGTAGCGCGCCACTCGGTGGCGCGCTATGAGCTTGTAGATCTGCTATTTTTCAATAGCTAAAGCATAACATACTCTAATGAAGTTGTCCTCTGTGTTTCTAGCTGAAGCTCAATCTGTCAGAGTGTCAAGTCCAGCTAGAATCGTCCCAGAATGAGGCTCAGGCGCACAAGGATGAACTGGAACAGGTATTATTGATCATTCACATCATTCAGTGTCTACAGTATTCAAGCAAAAATATATTGATGTCAAGTAAATAATACTAATTCAAATAAATTGTTATACTATACCTTTTATACATACTTGATACTGTATGTAAGAGGAATATATGGTAAGGTAAGTTAAACGGTGATGTGTAAAACAAAGCCAATAGAGTACTGAAGTCTGATGTCTAAATCACACACCCTGGGTCAGAAAGACTTTTTTAAAACCCATGACTTTCTTAAACGAGTAAGACGCGTAAACGCGGGAAGCGAACGAAGCTGTTGTGGCAGTCTGACACACACACAGACCTCTGTATCGTTCCAATTTCAGTTGCTCTCTGGTGGCGGGCGGGTGGCGTTACAGCGTGACACACAGACAGACAGACAGACTGACACACAGACAGACAGTTTTGGCCAGCTTCTATCGTTCGCAATCACTTGTATAATGAGTAAAAATGCCTGAACATTTTCTTTGTGAAACACTTATTTTTAAGAGATTTTCTTTTTTTAAATGGGTCGATCGGGTGGCGCAGTGCCTCCACGGAGGGTTGGGGCTTCAAATCTACCGTGGCACGTCCAGCTTTTAACTGTCGGGCGTCTACACTAACACAACTACCCCTTGTTCGGGGGAGGGAATCCAGGCAGGGAAGGTTATAATTTAGAACGGAAACGTTGCTTCATCACCCCAGGGGGCGTGAGTTTGACATCGGCACTTAGGTCCTCCATTCCTGATTTGACTGGGGTTATTATGTATCCGGTGACGAGCACAAGCTTCCCGTTTCAGGTCAGAGAGCAGCTGAGCGAGGTTTCGAAGCGTGCTCAGCAAAACGAGCAGAACGGCCCAACTGAGATTCAACCCAGTCAGGCTAAGGTGCAGCAGGTCATAGTCGAGCACGCTTCACATCATGTTGGGAGAGTATTGGACAGCGGACGGACAGACACTTAACCCCCAGCCCACACACTCCAAAGATCTCTCCTGTCAATCTAGCCTGATTTATACTTTGTCGTAATGCCATACCAAAAATAGTCAAAACTGACAACCTGTCGGATCACGATGCGTTGGGAGCTTGTAGATTGTTATTTTTGTTTTGGTACGTGATGCATCCAGAGGCGTATCTACAATAAGGCGAGGGCAGGCGTCCGCCTGTCCAAATCCATTTTTGGCCTGTTGGCCAAAATCCATACAATGAGAAAAAAAGGACACAAACAAGACCTGAGAACTATTAGTGGACAGCTGATTGGCCATCGCGGTAGAGCAGCTGATTGGCCGTCGCGGTAGAGCAGCTGATTGGCCGTTGCGGTAGAGCAGCTGATTGGCCGTTGCGGTAGAGCGCGGCCCTCAATCACCCATTGGAATGTAAATGCATGCCTTTCAGCCTTTGTATCCTACTCGTCTGGCAGGTATATCTCTTTGAAAACCTTTAGTGCTACGATTGTGCGCGGGGAGACGACAATTAACACATCTTGTCTGCCCAAAACGTAATTCCTGGATACGCCACTGGATGCATCGTACAATGGGAGTATAAATCTGCCCTTGTTGTATAAAAGTCTAAGCTGAGCTACTGTAGGTCCTGCAGTATTTTTGACACCAAGCAAAGATTGGTCCAGTCTTTGATATCTGTAGCTACAGCTACACCAACAGTTAGTCTTTGAGATCTGTAGCTACAGCTACACCAACAGTTAGTCTTTGATATCTGTAGCTACAGCTACACCAACAGTTAGTCTTTGATATCTGTAGCTACAGCTACACCAACAGTTAGTCTTTGAGATCTGTAGCTACAGCTACACCAACAGTTAGTCTTTGAGATCTGTAGCTACAGCTACACCAACATGTTAGTCTTGGATATCTGTAGCTACAGCTACACCAACAGTTAGTCTTTGATATCTGTAGCTACAGCTACACCAACATGTTAGTCTTTGAGATCTGTAGCTACAGCTACACCAACATGTTAGTCTTTGATATCTGTAGCTACACCAACATGTTAGTCTTTGATATCTGTAGCTACAGCTACACCAACATGTTAGTCTTTGATATCTGTAGCTACAGCTACACCAACATGTTAGTCTTTGAGATCTGTAGCTACAGCTACACCAACATGTTAGTCTTTGATATCTGTAGCTACAGCTACACCAACAGTTAGTCTTTGAGATCTGTAGCTACACCAACAGTTAGTCTTTGAGATCTGTAGCTACAGCTACACCAACATGTTAGTCTTTGATATCTGTAGCTACAGCTACACCAACAGTTAGTCTTTGAGATCTGTAGCTACACCAACAGTTAGTCTTTGATATCTGTAGCTACAGCTACACCAACAGTTAGTCTTTGAGATCTGTAGCTACACCAACAGTTAGTCTTTGAGATCTGTAGCTACACCAACAGTTAGTCTTTGATATCTGTAGCTACACCAACAGTTAGTCTTTGATATCTGTAGCTACACCAACAGTTAGTCTTTGAGATCTGTAGCTACAGCTACACCAACAGTTAGTCTTTGAGATCTGTAGCTACAGCTACACCAACATGTTGTAGGCGTCAGCTACAACTATGGGCCCGAGTCCAGACCTAGTTAAAAAGTCTGCCCTTGTTCCAGGAACTTGCCACAAGGATGTGGGCAATGAGTAATAATAAAAGCCACTTGTGGAGAGTGTATGCAGTATTTCCAGTCTGTCCAGTACCTCCCTTATCTAGCAGCTGTTTATGTTCTGCATCGTTTGTGTTGACCAAGTGCTCTCTTTGCTTCACTTAATCCTAAACCACTGCCGTTCCTTTGCCCTTTGTGTAGCACAGTGGTTCTCAACCAGTGGTTCGGGGACCACCAGTGGTCCTTGAGGGGGTTCCAGGTGGTCCCCAGCTAAATTATGGGAGAGTTAAGCCCATTCAGGCCTGACGTCGAAATTTAAAAAAAAAAAGTTTTCTAAATCATGACAATTTTCTGAAAGATTTGAGGCACATTTTAACGATTTTTCAAAAATAGCAGACCTACAAACTCATAGCGCGCCACTCGGTGGCGCGCTATGAGCTTGTAGATCTGATATTTTTCAATAGCTAAATTATAACATAATGTATGTAACCACCAAAAGGGGTTCCCGCTCAAAATGGGTTAGTAACCAAATGGACCCTTATAGATCTTTAACTCTTGAATGAGAATTGGGCCTTTGATATGAAAAGGGTTGAAAACCACTGCTTTAAGCATGCTCATTTTATCCTGCTAACTTTTCATTGATTTCTTTTTAACAATTCTTAACGGCAACTAATTGTTTTTTGATTATAAATGTGTGTGCGTTGCTGCAGGTTGAAATGAAAACTAACATGGCACACAGGTTGAACTGCTTTTGTGTGTGTGTGGCGGAGACTGGCAAATGTTTGCCTGTGAGTGTCTTAATGCGGTCTGTGTGTGTCACCAGGTTCACTGTGAGTTGAGTCAGTTGACAGAGAAACTGCAAGGGGAGGAGGTTCTGAGACTGCAGCTCTCCGAGGAGTATGAACAGGTAAACAGTGGGTGTGACCAGACGGTGGCCTTGTGGTTAGAGTGTCCGCCCTGAAACTGGGAGGTCGGGTTGGATTGGGGGGGTCAAATCAACTAATCAAATGATTCCCGAGCGCGGCACGGCTGCAGCTCACCGCTCCTTGGCTGCGGCTCACCGTTCCAAGAGATGGGTCAAATGCGGAGAACAAATTTCACTGCGGTAACGTGTGTGACAAATAATACGACTTTGACTTTAAAGGAAGAGTACTGATTTTCTACATTTTACTTCCGTGTGCTTGATGATGAAGACTATACTGCGAATTTGACAGTTGTCTACATTTGATAACTTTGAAGAGATCTTGCGTTGCAATGCAACAGTAAGTCTTCTCCCGACAGACCGAGGTAATGGTTAACACCTGGATTACGGTATCTGGCGTGGGAAACCAAACATCTACCACTCAAGAGAGAATCATATTTGGTCTATGCGCTGCGGGGCAGGGTTACTTGTCAACCAGGGATTAACCCATTTTGGGCGGGAACCCCTTTTGGTGTTAGCATTATGTTATGCTTTAGCTATTGAAAAATTTACAATCTAGATCTACAATCTAGAGATCTACAAGCTTGTAGGTCTGCTATTTTTGAAAAATCGTGAAAATGTGGCACAAATCTTTGAATATATACTTTCAGAGCGAACATTTTTAACTCAAATCTTTGCTTCTGGGAGGTCACTGGAACTACATATTTTGAGATGGGGGTTCGTGGCCCAATAGAGATAATTCTGGGGGTCCTTGACATGAAAAAAGTTGAGCACCACTGACATAGAAACATGGGTTTTTCAGAAAAATGTTAGGATTTAGAAGCCTTTTTTTAATCGACCTCAGTCCAAAATGGGTTAAGTGTCATACATACAAGCTCGTAGCGCGCAACTCGGTGGCGCGCTATGAGCTTGTAGATCTGCTATTTTTCAATAGCTAAAGCATAACATAATGCTAACACCAAAAGGGGTTCCCGCCCAAAATGGGTTAATCATGTAAATCACATTATAATACACAATATAACAAAATATGCCTCAACAATAATACAATATCGAAGAAAGCAATATCACCACTTTTCAACCTATCTTCACATAATATGTCCTCACTAATAATCATGATAAAATGCCACCATTTTTTTCTACTCGATCTGTGTCTCATAGGAGGGCTGTGGGCAGTTCAGAAACCCGTCCACCAGTGACATCATCGTTAGGCAGATTTATTTTACAAGAATGTTTCGATTTTTATTATCGTGAGAACGATTGCTTTCATTTTCGCATTGCAACTTTTCAGGACTAGAAAGCCTGCAGTTTCTATTAGCTTGGATTCCCCCCATTTTATCATGATTATTAGTGAGTTCCTATTATATGAAGCTGGGTTAAAAAGTGGTGAAGTGGTCCTTTAAGTAAGGAAATACAAAAAAAGAAAATAACTTATTAGTACTTCTCAAATTACAAACCCTCAAGAGGTACAGTCAAGTAGCAATTTACTATCTGTATGCCTAAAAACCCAACTACGTAGAAACCAACTGAATTCCCATATTCGATACCTTGTCCTTTGATCAGATCTGTCTCCTTTTGCATCTCAGTTTTAGTCATTTGTAAACGGGCACCGTGCGCATGTGTAGTAGGTTAGGGCTGTGCGCCTTTTTACATTACATTTACAATGCAAACAATGCAATCATATAGAATACTATCATTTGAAATGTTGTTGTGGCATAGGCAGACCTGTGGCAGACCTGTGGCAGACCTGTGGCACACACACATTTGTATATTCACGTGACGAGCCACAGTAGACCCGTGAACTGATTTTGAGCAGTGATCGCCTATTTCAAGTACATCTATTGCACTTGTTCACATTCCAGGCCCAGACTGCGGTGTCAGAACTTCAGGCCCAGCTGGACCTCCTGAAGGCTGCTGGAGACGCCCCACAGACAGATACAGAGGACATCGCCCAGCTAAAGGTACTGTAACTAAACCTACAACCAACTAGGTCTTGATGTCCCAATCACAAGAGTCTTCACCCTATGGGCCCTATTAAGCAAGTGGAATCTAATTACATATAATTTTACAGTTTTTAAGACGTGGGGGCGGGTGCAATGTCATATTACAATTATGGGCCAGGTGAGAAGCGCTTTCGACACCCCGTGGTGTGAGCAAAACGGCCTTGAATTAGTCATGGGAGTGTTTCAGGGAGTTTTGAGGCTTACCCAATGAACATGTCCGTACTATTCTCTTTACGACACCAGCTGATGTCCTCATGGAATGCGCCCTTTTCGGCAAGTGGTATTACATTTCTGCAGACTGGCACCATAGACATGACATGACTTTGTCACATTTGGGTTAATTATTCCTATTGCACTGCATGCTGTCACCTTTATGCCTCAAAAGAACAGATCCACAAGCTGTCACAGCCATGATGTGCATAGCTTGTAGGCCTATGTCTCTATTTTGTTAAGTAACTTGCAGTGTTCATTGGAAAGTCATTACAGCGGCGCAGCCATATGCTAAGGGAGGGAGATATACGCACATCATCACTTCATTTGTTTCTGTTCTAAGCATGAAAAACGCAGCTGTAAAAATCTTTATTCTAGTTCATTTGATTCATAAATGAATAACTAAGCCTTTGAAATGGCACCTACCTATACCTTTCAGATCGGAATGGAACTGCGAGTAGATACGCAGCATTGGCTGGCAAATTGGCAATCCATGCGTAATGTTCCCAGAATCGTCTAACCCCCGAACATACAAGTTCGTTTGATATTGTTTAATTCGATAAAAATAGAACCATATACCATACAGCGAATGAAAGCAAGATTCCTAAGGAATGTGGGGATTTTTACATTTTAAAAAACGGCTGAGAAATGAGAGAACCATGAGTGTTTATAATATCAAATATTATAAGAATAATATGAAAGACAAACGGGCTGTGAAGAGCTCAGCTCACCATCCCGACAAGGAGGAAATATAGCCTATAGTGCATGCACGTATATGCACTGACTGTTGCACACACGCTCTTTATTTGTTTCTATTGAAACACACCAGTAAAATAACGTTTATTTTATTTTATTTCATTCGAGTCACGACGAAGGAATGAGTTGAAATGCCATACGTGCGCCATGCGTATTGCTGCGGCCCCAATGTTATGGTCTTCGCTCGTAGCATTTTATTGAAGAAGAATTGAGTCGGGTGTGATACAGCGTATGAAAGCAAACTCCCAGTGATTATGGAGATGTTTTAATTTTTAAAAAAGGTTTAGAAATGAGCGATATATGACCCTTTATAATCTCAACGAGAAAGCCAGAAAGCTCGCTGTTGCCATGTCTCATAGAAACAAGTAAATAGGTCTATAAACATACTCCCAAAAGAATCGCATATAACAGGGGTCTACAACCTATTTTAAATGAAGTGCCATGTTTTTATTTTCTAGATAGTGAGTCTGCCATATCAAGATTCCTTTTAATGACACCACATTAAAATTTCCAGCATATTTTGATTGTCCACAAATATAAAGTTCTTCCTTCTTTTTACATATTTTCTTGCACATTGTTATAATGATCATTATAAATATATATCCCCCTGCAGTCAGAGTTCATTGTTTTAATGAATGAATGTGGTGCATTGTGAGCTGGTAGATCTGCTATTTTCAAAAGTAATCTTTGAAAAAAGTGACAATAAGAATATTTTTGAAAAATGTTATTGAAACATTTAAAAACACAAATCTGTCATGGGGGTCACTGGCTTAGTTGGGCAAATGCATTCATCTGGGGGTCCTTGACATGGGAATGTCGCTGTGTGAGGATCACTGGTTTAAACAACATTAGGAGAAAAGCCCAAATAAGCACTTTAGAAACAAGAAAAGCAACCACAACTACCAATATTTACAAGCAACTTTGCAGAAAAAGAAGCCGCTTATAATAAACAGCAAACAGACATGGCAACACTCCAGCAGCACTCCAGAGCCGCTCAAGTGTAAAATCAAACAGTGCTTTTTGCTTTTAAGACGTGGTCAGACCCAGGCGGAGTTGTGTTTTTAGATCAAGGGGCTTAATAGCAACTAGCGCAAAACGAAAATAATTAACATATGGACACTCCCCCAATGCTAAATTATGCAGGAACGTGGTATTCCATATGAGTGAGCGCTCACCACGGCTTCCATAATACGAAAAGGCGCAGAGCGAGGGCGAAATCTGTATTACCGCATGGGTTTTTCGTCTTGCTTAATAGGGCCCTATATGTTTTGCAATGTCCTTTGGCCATCTCATTATAAGGACAATTGTTGCCAAAACATAACTGACTCTACACGCGACACTCGGGATGTCCCGATCACGTTGTTTTGCTCCCGATCCGATTTCGATCATTTGATTTTAAGACATGCCGATTACTGATTTTTCCCGAGCCGATCTTTATATTTTATACAACACTTATGCCATGTGAGAAATGTATGTCACTCTAGTTATATGAAAGCAGGGAATCATAGCAAAAAATAATGATCTATTGGTTAATTTGAGTGAACTTCGCAACTACAGCTTATGGAACTTGAGTTATACTCTTGTAGGGAAAACACCATATGAATGTCTTTGGCTGTCAGAGATAGATAGTAGGCCTAGTGTTCGCCACTGCTGGAACTAGTGCCCAGGAAAGAAAAAAAATCAAGCATAAACATGACAGTTTTCACAAAATATCATTGTGTATACATCTTTCTTTGAGATTTACATTAGACTTTTTAGACACACTATTTTATTGAAATAAACAAATAAAGACTCCGATTTATTTCTCCCGATCCCGATCATTTGAAAATGACATGATCAGCTCTGATGTCCGATCACCCGATCCCGATCAGGACATCCCTACGCTACGCGACACCATTATGTTTGTTGGTATGAGTCGACCAAGCGTAAAAATGGGGAGTAATTCATGTTTTCCATCACTCACAAATCCAGGAACGTCTGGAGAAGGAGAAGAAGCTGTCTAAAGACCTGGGCCAAGCGGCCACCAAGCTGCAGCAGCTCCTTAAATCTACCCAGGAGCAGCTGACCAAAGAGAGAGATGCTGTACGGACACTACAGGAGCACCAGCAGGACCAGGTGACAGGACCGGAAGTCTAGTGCAGTGGTTCCCAAAGTGGGGTCCGGGGACCCCTAGGGGTACTTGAGGGAGTTCCAGGGGGTCCCCAGCTCAATTAGCCCATTTAGGCCTGAAGTTGAAATTAAAAAAAAGTTTTCTGAAAGAATATATATTCAAAGATTTGTGCCACATTTTCACGATTTTTCAAAAATAGCAGACCTACAAGCTCATAGCGCGCCACTCGGTGGCACGCTATGAGCTTGTAGATCTGCTATTTTTCAATAGCTAAAGTATAACATAATGCTTAGTTAAAACACCAAAAGGGGTTCCCGCCCAGAATGGGTTAGAGATAGTTTGGAACCAAATGGACCCTTATGGGTCTGTGACTCTTGAGTGTACAAATGGAACCAAATGGACCCTTATGGGTCTGTAACAAATGTACTATTTGTACACTCTCGGAGTTAAATTAACAGTGGTTTTACAATATAAATTGGGGTACCAGAGGTAGAAATGCCCAATTTAGTTTTGGTCTGCATTAGTGTTTTAATCATCTTCTGTGTTTGTCTTTACAGGGAGAGTATGTGGAATTGAAGGAAGGAACCTCGGTCTAATATGGAGGCCAACTTACCAAGAGGACACTACAGAAATCTGCCAAATATGCCTTATAATTACCATAGTTCATCCATTCCAAACCCTTTTTATTTCTTCCTGTGTTTCTTGTACTGTAGTTGATTGCAATGGTTGCAAAATTAAGAATCACATCTTTTGATATAATGAACATTTAAGTGTAAAGATGAGAAATCCTGCTGCAAATGGTATTTAAAGGAGCATTCAGTGATTTGGGTGATTTGGAAAACCACCCAGTCCGCCCCGCTAACAAAATGTGCACATGCACGCTCTACAGTGGGGGGGGGAAGTGCAACAGGCCAACAGCATGTGCACCAAGGCCCGCCCCCACTCGATCATGATTGGAGAAAGGCCCCACTCATCCTGATTGGATGAAGGTTTTGCCACCCGCCACCAAAACTGAAACTAGGGTTTTTTGACCCCAGGGGCTCACTGGGGACAGGGAGGAACTCCTTATATGGTCAGCACACTCTATAGTATGGAGCATTATCCAGAAAAAAAGAAAAAATAAGTGATATTTGAATTAAGTCAAATCACTGAATATACCTTTAAACCCCACATTCCATGATGTATTCTCATGAAGAGATTGATTCCCCTCTGCCTTATATTCCAAATATTTCCCCCAATAGTTCAGTGTTAAAAGGGAAACTGATTGTACGTCAAACGTACATAAACGTGCAATTAATTTGTATGTCTTTTTTGTATGTGATTTGAATGATGGGAACATTTTATGGTACAGCGATGCAATATATTTAGGGCCTATAGCTATATGGCTGCTGACAAAAATATATGAAATTTAATTTGTATGAATAAACTATAATGTAGCAATACAGTATATGAAGTTTTTTTTTTTGCACTATGTACTTTATTAAAAATGAAATATAATTGGTTAACAAATAATTCACTGGTCTTTATACCATTATTCTCCTTCATAGGAATTCCTCTCGTGGTGTTAGAGGGTCAACAGACAAGCACTGGTTCTGTTCTTTTCATCACTTAACCCGTTCTGACCTGAGATCAGATTCTAAAAAAGCTATGTTTCTATGTCAGTCGTTCTTCGATTTTTCAAAAATAGCAGACCTACAAGCTCGTAGCGCGCCACTCGGTGGCGCGTTATGAGCTTGTAGATCTGATATTTTTCAATAGCTAAAGCATAACATAATGCTAACACCAAAAGGGGTTCCCGCCCAAAATGGCATTTTGGACTGAGGTCGATTTTTTAAAAAAAAGGCTTCTAAATCCTAAAAGAAATCTGAAAAACCTATGTTTCTATGTCAGTGGTGCTCAACCTTTTTCATGTCAAGGACCCCCAGAATTATCTCTATTGGGCCACGGACCCCCATCTCAAAATATGTAGTTCCAGGGACCCCCCCCCCACAGAAGCAAATATTTTAGTTCAAAATGTTCACTCTGAAATATATATTCAATGATTTGTGCCGTATTTTCACGTTTTTTCAAAAATAGCAGACCTGCGCGCTACGAGGTTGTAGATCTGCTATTTTTCAATAGCTACATTATAACATGTTTAAAACACAAAGGGGTTCCCGTTCAGAATGGGTTAAACTCCACTCATCTGAATAAGATATTTCTCCAGTGTTTGTAGTCTTAGGGCTCCATCTTTGCGCCACCCTTATCCCTTAACCCTAAAATTTGCCATTTTTTTACCATTTTGAAAATCATTTTAAAATAGTTCAACTAGCCGATCTACATCTACACGTTGTGAGCTTGTAGATCAGCTATTTGAACCATTTTTTAAAAGGTTCTTTTCAAAATCTTGCAAGATTGTGTCTACATCGTCAACTGGTGTGAGTGATGACCACATGTATGAATACATCTTGGAGAAAGTAATGAAATCTCATAACCCTATTTTTGTGGGAAATGTTTGCTTTTTATTTTATTTTATTTGAGTTGCTTACTCTGCTCATTCCAATCTCACACTAGACCCTAAAGTGACTGGATAAGATCCTGCTAAATGCCTAAACTGCAATTGTATATTATGGTTATGGTTTTTGATAATACAAATTTCACCCATTAGAACAAAAATACATCGCATGGATGCACCTGGGACGTATCCTCAGTGATGTATCCCATGGTCATCGGGGGTTTCGGATCTCGCGAACATCATACCCCTCACTCAGTCCCCGACTTACGTCCCAGTAGCTACCCTCGATTTGATACATTTGACTTTATTGTGCATACAATCTCATTCTCAAAAGATATATTTTATGGCATGGTGTTTTCAGGAATGAAGGGGTTAATATGCATTAATAAATAATGCATTAATCATAAATGTTATACATTGTGCATATCCACATTCATAAAGAAATCAAAGTTGATTATTGTAAGTTGAAGTATTTTGCATGAAATACCAAAACTATTTTGGGTGGATTTTGTGTGTTGGTGATTAAGGGGATATTAACCCATTTAGGCCCGACCTCAATTTAAAAAAAAAAATCTTCTAAATCCTCCAGTTTTCTGAAATATTTTCACGATTTCTCAAAAATAGCAGATCTACAAGCTCATAGTGCGCCACCGAGTGGCGCACTATGAGCTGTATTGACAACAATCATGATTAAGACATGAGTTTTAAATATTTCACTTTTTGCACATTACGGGAGAAAATGAACTTTCCCCACAATATTACATTTATTTTTGGAAGGATCAAATCTGCTGCCCATCTATGGGGAAATTAAACCCAAGACTACGGTTATGCACAGAGCCTATTTATTTGGAGTGAGATTTGGAACACCCTACAGACTGGCTGACATCACAGTGGCAGCGGTGGCCGAACGGATAGCGGAGCGGTCTTGATACCGGAAGGTCGCCAGTTCGAATCAGCTGTCCGACACGTTAAAATTACCACCGCTGAAGTGCCCTTGAACAAGGCATTGAACCACTACGATGAAATGTGTTCTATGAGCAGGGCCTGGCTGGAAACAAGTTCTTGAGCTTAGCCCAGATACCCTGGGTAAATATAGTAATCATTTCATTTCATTTCATTTCACAAGTCACAAATGCACTCTCAATACGATTGTAATAGGAATAACATCCTATTAGACGTTGGTCCATGGGCTGAAAATTAAACTACTTTTTGTACAGATTAAAAATGTCACTGACCTTTGCTTTGCTGGAACCAATAACGATTACTTACCTCAAATACATTTTCAACTGAATTGATGCTTTTGTCTTGCTAAATTAATAAAATTCATGAAAATATAACTAACTTGTTCAATCGAAATGAGTCAAATAAAATGCGAATTGGCCTATGCAAGCCAAATAGTTTGGCCCAACCGTCCTTGTAAGGTTATATAGACAAAAAAAATCTAAATTGAATGATGATCAGAATAGAATGTACAATTTCAGCAAATAAAAATGCTGAAGTCGAATCAATAGACAGGGAAGAGAGCATTTGGTTGTCATTTCAACCCAAACCATTGAGTTTCAGCCCAAAATGTTAGTTGGCTTGTTCTACCTTGCAAGGACTGCAGGCTGCATTTGGTTAAGATTATACCAAAATGTAACGTGAGGTGCTGTAGTCCACACCATAGGCTGAAAGGTTTGATCCTCTGCCAAGTTTTATTTATGTTTAGTTTACTCTTTAAGTATTTTTGAACCCATCATAACTGAATGTTTACATGAGCACAGCTGCCCCCAGGCCTCCTTCGACAGGTTGGAACTGCCACGCCCCTCATTTGACACGTTTCAAGTAAGCTCCCTCTCGTCAAATTGATCACAACTTCACTTCTAGCAGTCACTACAGTAAAATATTGCACACATGCACACACCTACCATTATCGGTTACAATTGGCCAATTTATTTAACAGAACACTGGAGGCAGCAGAATGATTAGTTACATTTCTTGTGCAACTTAACAGCAGTGTGAACTTGCCTCTGTTCTCTTTGTTAGTTAAGTGGTGCCCAGTGAAGCTGTATTAAAGTAGGTTACATCATGTAGGAATCAAATTGTCATATCAAACTCAACAATGTTTCCACTAACTAAATTGAGAAATGTAACAGTCTGATCTGATAAACAAAACAAAACAAAAGTTATTTAAGTCACTATGTGTAGTAAACAATATGCTTAAGAAACTTGAGCAACTTAAAAACAAATGCAAAATGTCAAACATGCATTTTTATGAAACAAGCAGAAACTAGCAAAAGATTGTCTTACATGAATTGAGAAAATAATGTCTACTATAAACTATGGGTTTTACAAATTAACAAACACCTGAACAAAACTTTTCAGAATCAAACTAACACTAACAGTTAAGTTGTTTTACATGTGGACTTTGCCTCAAGTGTTATCCATGGCCGTATCCACTGATGAGTCATGAGCCCACGCTTAGTCCTACAATCTCTTAAAATCTTTAGTCAAATCCACCCCTGGATGAAAAATGAATCCATCCAATAACCTTAAATCTATATGCATGTAAGGATAAAGTCGTGATTATCGGTCAGGCCTATTAGTTGGTATCTTTTCCTTCCAGCTGCTTTACAACTGACTTCCCTCCCAATTTGTCCACAAAGTACATTGGATCCTTGAGGTCAGCCACGTCGGTCAACTCCCATGTATGTTTGATACCTGAGGAGCAAATAAAAGAAAGGTCACTTTGCGACACCTGTGAACTGGGACATTTGTCCCCAAAAAGCATAAACCAAGGATCTTTAACCCATTCTGGACTGGATGGTGTTTTAAGCATTATTTCCCGTGCTACGAGGAGACTTAGTACTACCAACACCAGGGAGACTTAGTACTACCAACACCAGGGAGACTTAGTACTACCAACACCAGGGAGACTACCTACTACCAACACCAGGGAGACTACCTACTACCAACACCAGGGAGACTACCTACTACCAACACCAGGGAGACTACCTACTACCAACACCAGGGAGACTACCTACTACCAACACCAGGGAGACTACCTACTACCAACACCAGGGAGACTACCTACTACCAACACCAGGGAGACTACCTACTACCAACACCAGGGAGACTACCTACTACCAACACCAGGGAGACTACCTACTACCAACACCAGGGAGACTACCTACTACCACCCTGTAAATGGTAAATGGTGCATTTATATAGATCAGGGCTGGGCAACTTTGACGATGGAGAGGGCCGCTATATTTCCACACTCACTCCCTAGGGCCATACATTACTGTCGTCACAAAAATAGCCGATCTACAAGCTCAAAACGCGTCGCGCGTAGATCGGCTATATTCGAATTGAAATGAATTATTTTTTGCTATTTTTGATTATTGGAATCCTGAAAATTATTTGTATGTCATTTCAAATGCCTTTAATTATACTCGTCTTGAGCAATGAGCTACTAATTTAGACTGAAGTAATTAAAGCGGGTCATGTTTGCATGTTGTGGAATAGTAACAGCTGAAACCAATATTATATCAGTATTCTGACATTAACCTGAGGGCCACATTAAGTGAAGGTGGGGGCCGCCAGTTGCCCAGCCCTGCTGTAGATGTACTAGTTATATTGTATCAACATACTCCATATGTCAACATAAGTCAGAACCCATTTGTGGGTTGCAGACATTTATGGGTATAAATATCCCTTGATTCTTCGTTTCCTACATTTGTATTATTTCAAAACATTTAAAAAAATAAAATTACATGCAACATTTCATGAATTGTTAACACATTCAAATTATTTTCCAAAAGAATTTCATAAGAAAAATCCATAAATTAGAAAATTAATGTTTAAGAAGTAGTGATCTGAATAGCCAATACAAAAGCCCATCTACAATAACTTGTGAGCTTGTAGTTGCCATTTCTTTTGGGTCATGAGCTAAAAAGTTTAGGAATCACTGCTCGCTGCTCTACCGATATATATATTGTATTGGGGCAACCCGATAGGCAAGTGGTTTAGGCACGTAGTACCACATGGGCTCTAATGCCCGACAGCCAGTTCCTGGTTCAATTCCTGGACTGCCGGACCAGTCGCTGCATTTCACTCCCTATTCTGCGTTTCCCCGTCTCTGTCCACTAAATATCCAACTATGAAATGCTCAAAAAGCCCCCAAAAGTAACCACTTTAAATAATGTTTTATGCATTCAAATAAGTTCCAGATCACAGGCTTGAAGGGCTCAGGAGGTAGTGTGGCCACAGCCTCCTCCTGGTTTCTTGTCAAAGAGTCCTGATGAGCAGGTTGATGGTTTGCCTCTGCTGCCTGTGTCTACACTCTACAGTTAACCCATTCTGGACGGGAACGCCTTTTGGTGTTTTAACTAAGCATTATGTTATGCTTTAGCTATTGAAAAATAGCTAATCTCATAGCTACGAGCTTGTAGGTCTGCTATTTTTGAAATATCGTGAAAATGAGCCACAAATCTTTGAACACACACACACACACACACACCTTCTAATTTGGTTAAACACATTCCTCAAGGTTTTTTGGTTTATGGCATTTAGGCCTGACGTCGAAATAAAAAAACGTTCGCTCTTTAAGAATATATATATATATATTCACAAAGATTTGTGCCGCATTTTTACGATTTTTCTAAAATAGCAGACCTACAAGCTCGTAGCACGGCACTCGGTGGCGCGCTATGAGCTTGTAGATCTGCTATTTTTCAATAGCTAAAGTATAACATAATGCTTATAGTTAAAACACCAAAAGGGGTTCACGCCCAGAATGTTTTAAATGCCCATAATTAGCCAAAATCAGTCTAAGGGAATAAAATAAAAACACCAGCTGCCAGGCATTCATACGTTGAGGTCTAAAGCCTAATTCATACTCTTTTGCACTGCGGTTTATAAAACAGGCTTTCGGTGACTTTCAAATTACTTCAACAAAATTATCAAGGGAAAAAAAAACAACTTTCATATAGCCCTTACCGACAAACTTCTTCTTTATCGAGTCCTTTGAGCTAGCATACTTCATCTTCTCCTTGACCGTTGAACTGTCAGGTGCCCTGATATAACAAATAAAAGATGAGAAATATGAGAAACAAAACACATTTTTCCATTTTCTTTTAGTTGATGTTGTTCAACATATGATTCAAATCTCCATTAACCGTGGCATATGCCTACCCATTTTGGGCAAAGATTTACTTTTCAAAGTTTCAAGATATTTTTTTAGAAAAAAAGAAACTGGGTCAACATGAGCACAATGCATTCTGAACTTGTAGGATCGGCCATTTTTGAATAGCCTAAAGTATAAAATATGGCTCAGTTGGTTAATATTAGTGCACAAAATATCTAAAGTCAGTTACAGTATACTCAAACTGTGGCTACCTACCACATGATGAAGATCAAGTCGTTCTTTTCACTGACGTTGGTCTGGTAGCAACAGTCGTAGAGAGCGTAGCGGCATTTCGTGTCGGGCACCTTGCTCATGATGTACTTGAAGACGTTGCTTTCGCCTGCGAGGTCTTTCTGGTGTACTTTACTGGTGAGCTCTGGGACGATGAAGTTGCCTTCGATGACGAAGAGGCAGAACTTGCAGTGCTCCTGTGGGTCATCTCCGGCCAGAGTTAACCTCATATTGTTATACAGGGTCAACACCTCTTCAACGACCTCGATTCCGGATGCCTGTTTCAGAACAACAAAGATCAAGAAAAGACTTGCTTGGTGAGTTGCATTGGAGATATCTTGTGGACATTTTGGCCCCAAGGGTGACAATACCAGAAGAAAGGCCAAGGCGTGACACCACCATATAATAAATCAGTAGTGGTCAGTGGAGTTTTAAGGTGCACAGGAAAAATTCCATGAAAACCCAGCTACTACTTTGACAACCCAACCCAGCTACTAGTTTGAGATTCTTGTTTTGTTGGGAGGAGAGATTTACCCAACCGAATTGAACAGATCAATCCAAAAACAAAAATTAAAAGTGCATCGCAAATGCATAGATGTACCTACTACCTACTGTAGCATAGTACTTTGATAGACACCCTCCCCTTTTATCTAGGCCTTGTTCATCCCAATACAATTACAAAGTAGCCTACAATGGATGACAATTTGTCACACAGATAACAAACAATACAGCATGCCCAACATTCATGGCCCTGCTTGTATGTCCCCAAAATACCAATTTTGTATTTGCATCGCAATAAAAAAAAAAGAAAAAAAAAAAGTGTACCACATTTAAATGAAAATAAAACAAAACCATTAGCCGAGATTAGACACAACAAACACGAGAGAATGTGTTTGTTGCACAAATTGCATTCTATGAGTGCAGTTTGACTGCTGAAGGCCTGGCCTCTGCCACATTCCAGGTAGTGAGGAGGAACAAGTTAGCACACGTCCGCCCTGAGGCATTCTTTAAGGACAGGTTTGAAGTCAAGACGAAAGATCTCTCCATTTCAGAGACAAACCCAACCACACCTTGAACAAGAAACCGTTTCTCCATTCATTTAAAAAAAATAAAAAAAAATTTAAAAAAAAAAAAAGTTTATTTGAAAGCACACACACACACACACACACACACACACACCCCAAATAAATGTGTGTGTGTGTGTGTAGGCCTACTACCCTACTACCGCAACAGGACGTGCACACACGTTTCATAAAAATAAATAAAAGATTGTAGACAGTGGGGACTAGTGCAACTGTTGGTCGAGTTACTTTACAGGCGCGTGTGAAACACGCCAAAACTAACAATCGACGACCCCACAAAAAGAAAAGAATGCCACTTGAAAAAACACTTTTGTATTAAAAAAAACCCCAAACAAATATGAATAAAAAAAAGCCACTCACCATGTTTGACTGCTGATGATGGGTGTTTAGGGGGTGAATGAAGTGAAGAGAGGAGCTTCTCGTTAGCAGCAGCTGTGATCTGGCAGAGCAGAAGTCAAGGCGAGCAGGCGAGGTGAGCTCCTTTAACGTTTCCCTTTATACTTCCGCGTGCGGCGGTGTCGCGCGGCGAAAAATAGCCGACCTACAAGCTCAGGGCGCGTCGCGCGCGCGACGCGCCCTGAGCTTGTAGGTCGGCTATTTTTTCGCCGCAAATCATGAGGCGGGAGGGAGGGGACTGGGGCGGGGAGGCGTCACACACACAGAGCCAGGGAGAGAACGTATTTAAAAACCCTTTCTTCTCCCCTCAGGTGAGATCTGAAGGAAGAATGTTCGCGTTTACATTTATTTGCACAGACACACACTTCCTTCTATCTGTGTTGCTGCGTTTTAAACAACATGTAAGGGGGGGTGGAATTGTTGTTTTGTTTTAATATTGCGTCGTATTGGTGCCGGGTGAGCTAAAATAAAAAGTAAAGACTTTTCCTTCTCTAGATTAAAATCCCACAGGTGAGTCGACAAGGAGCCAATAAGGGGAGGGATGTGAAAATGACACCCTTATATGGAGAACAAGCCTGTCCAAATGTTAAGCATTTAGGGCGAGATGCGTTTCAACAGCCTTATATGGCAAAAAGGGTGGAAAAGTTGACTGACAAGAAGTAGGCTAGACACACTCGCGCATGCACACACACACGCACACACACGCACACACACTCACACACACACAAACACGTTTTGCAGGGATTTTAGATTTAAATGCAACTGGGCACTCTTGTTAAAAAAAACACAATATATTTTGATTTATTGATTGAAATATTTATTAACAGTTTTACAGAATTACAGTACATTTCAAGCACAAACTCAATACAAAGGCTGTTAACTGTGAGTGGACGACCCAATTAAGCATTACACTTGTTTACAAGAGGGTCCACCATGTTCAATTCATAAAATATATATATATATATATATATATTTAGCATATAAAAGCATATACCAGTGTATGTATGTATACATACACTGTATATATATATATATATATATATATATATATATATATGTATGTATGTATGTATGTATGTACATATACTGGATATATAATGTATTTTCTTACCAGTACTAGTTGCATTTAAAAATATATATTATAGGCTACATCCATACAGTATGTATCAGATGTCTTTATACAAAACAACACACATTTGTTGTGATTGAATATAGATGTTAGGCCTACTGCAAGCACATTTTATATCTAAAAAATGTAATAGAAAATATAATTCTGAGATCAGATGGATTCATTGAGATTTATTTTCATTGACAGACTGGTTTCTTTCGTTAGATGGCTCATTTAAGCATTATGTACGTTGGCTATTGAAAAATAGCAGATCTACAAGCTCATAGCGCGGCACAGAGTGGCGCGCTACAAGCTTGTAGGTCTGCTATTTTTGAAAATTCGTTAAAATGTGGCACAAATCTTTGAATATATATTTCAGAGCGACCATTTTTAACTAAAATATTGGCTTCTGGGGGGTCCCTGGAACTACATGGGGTCCGTGGCCCAATAGAGATAATTCTGGGGGTCCTTGACATGAACAAGGTTGAGCACCACTGACATAGAAACATAGGTTTTTCAGAAAAATTTTAGGATTTAGAAGCCTTTTTTTTAAATCAACGTCAGTCCAAAATGGGTTAAAACAGAATTTCAGTGAATTCACGAATGGGAATGGGCAGAGTAGGAGTAACCTGGGCATCAGTGGTGCTGTTCAGAGGTGAGTAACCTGGGCCTCAGTGGTGCTGTTCAGAGGTGTGTCTCAGTAGAATGGGCAGAGTAGCAGTAACCTGGGCCTCAGTGGTGCTGTTCAGAGGTGAGTAACCTGGGCCTCAGTGGTGCTGTTCAAAGGTGAGTAACCTGGGCCTCAGTGGTGCTGTTCAGAGTAGCAGTAACCTGGGCCTCAGTGGTGCTGTTCAAAGGTGAGTAACCTGGGCCTCAGTGGTGCTGTTCAAAGGTGAGTAACCTGGGCCTCAGTGGTGCTGTTCAGAGTAGAATGTGTGCTGTAGAATGGTGCTGTTCAGAGTAGAATGGGCAGAGTAGGAGTAACCTGGGCCTCAGTGGTGCTGTTCAGAGACCTGGGCCTCAGTGGTGCTGTTCAGAGACCTGGGCCTCAGTGGTGCTGTTCAGAGTAGCAGTAACCTGGGCCTCAGTGGTGCTGTTCAGAGTAGCAGTAACCTGGGCCTCAGTGGTGCTGTTCAGAGTAGCAGTAACCTGGGCCTCAGTGGTGCTGTTCAGAGTAGCAGTAACCTGGGCCTCAGTGGTGCTGTTCAGAGTAGCAGTAACCTGGGCCTCAGTGGTGCTGTTCAGAGTAGCAGTAACCTGGGCCTCAGTGGTGCTGTTCAGAGGTGTCTCAGTAGTTTAGAGTAGCAGTAACCTGGGCCTCAGTGGTGCTGTTCAGAGGTGTGTCTCAGTAGTTTAGAGTAGCAGTAACCTGGGCCTCAGTGGTGCTGTTCAGAGGTGTCTCAGTAGTTTAGAGTAGCAGTAACCTGGGCCTCAGTGGTGCTGTTCAGAGGTGTCTCAGTAGTTTAGAGTAGCAGTAACCTGGGCCTCAGTGGTGCTGTTCAGAGGTGTGTCTCAGTAGTTTAGAGTAGCAGTAACCTGGGCCTCAGTGGTGCTGTTCAGAGGTGTGTCTCAGTAGTTTAGAGTAGCAGTAACCTGGGCCTCAGTGGTGCTGTTCAGAGGTGTGTCTCAGTAGTTTAGAGTAGCAGTAACCTGGGCCTCAGTGGTGCTGTTCAGAGGTGTGTCTCAGTAGTTTAGAGTAGCAGTAACCTGGGCCTCAGTGGTGCTGTTCAGAGGTGTCTCAGTAGTTTAGAGTAGCAGTAACCTGGGCCTCAGTGGTGCTGTTCAGAGGTGTGTCTCAGTAGTTTAGAGTAGCAGTAACCTGGGCCTCAGTGGTGCTGTTCAGAGGTGTCTCAGTAGTTTAGAGTAGGAGTAACCTGGGCCTCAGTGGTGCTGTTCAGAGGTGTCTCAGTAGTTTCAGAGAGATAGGTGTGGTGCTCTGTGGAACCTCCACAGGATTAAATTCATTACACATCCGTCTTCTAAAATCCAGCCTTCACGGCCAATTACAAAATGGAGATTTTCTTCAGTGAATAACAGTTGTTTTTGTCGACTAAAACTAAGACAAAAAATGTTCGTCGACTACCTTTTTTCACTGATGAAAACTAAGCTACGATGGCTAAAACTAAGACTGAATGTATTGACAATTTCGTCAACAAATAAAAACTAGATTAAATGTTAGGAAGGGACTAGTGGACAAGAGATCCATTATAAGTCATTTTACACTTGGTTGCATGCTGAAAATAGCAGATCTACAAGCACACAACGCGCGTTGTGAGCTTGTAGATCGGCTATTTTCAGCAAGTGTTAAATCAGTCATTACGACGGCATCAAGGCCCGCCAAAATACATTTTAGTCGACTAAATCAACTGTAGATTTAGTGAACTAAAATCTTATGACATTTAGACTAAATCGACTAAAACTAGACTAACACTAAAACATTCCAGGTGACTAAAACTAAATGAAAACTATTCAAGAGACTATGACAAACTAAAATCTGCTGCCAAAAACAACACTGGTGAATAATGATTATGGACCAGAGGAGAGACTGTGAAAGATTCGTGTTTTATTTTCCTCAAGCTGAGAAACTTATACAATAGCAAAGAGATGTAAATACACTACTTTCAAAAACAGATCATTTTTCTTTGTACAGGTAAATTGTACAAGATGTTTAATGTTCAAGAAGTTAAAATATTGCCAAACAAAAGTTGCTTGTGTGTAAACTTGTAGTTGGAACTGCTCAACGTCAACAGGGACCCCATTCTTCAGCTGGGCGACCTATAGCAGTGACACACTCAGCCACTACGGAGAGAACACAAGAACACCAAGTTAGTACAGTCTTCATCCATCAATGCACACGTTTTTGTAATTTAATCAATCCTTTATTTAAACAGTTGGTTCCACGTAACAAATCTAAGAGGCCCAGCATCAAGATTATGTTAATATTGCAGACACAAGTGACATGATGATACAACCATGTCTAACAGACAGAAACAATGTCAATCAGAAAACATGGTTGAAAAACCCATTCTGGGCGGGAACCCCTTTTGGTGTTAGCATTATGTTATGCTTTAGCTATTGAAAAATAGCAGATCTACAAGCTCATAGCGCGCCACCGAGTGGCGCGCTATGAGCTTGTAGGTCTGCTATTTTTTGAAAAATCGAAGAACGACTGACATAGAAACATAGCTTTTTCAGAAAACTGTCAGGATGTAGAAGACATTTTTAGAATCTGATCTCAGGTCAAAATGGGTTCAAATGTTAAACCTACCTGAAACATGTTGAACTCCACCTCACCGGACTCGTTCTCGTCCAGGGACTTGAAGGTTCCTATTGTAAGTGAGAACAAGAGTCAGATTCAGCTATAACTTCATGAGTGTATTACTGTAGTACACTCAGGACAGCCAAGCAGTCGTTCCTACAGTAGCCCGGGCAGTGCACCGTTACCCCCCGCTCCTCCGCCTCCCCGTCTCTAATTCCATTAAAAATAGCAATAGAGGGTATGCTCATGCATAATGTGGATGGTAGATAGAGTGGCAAAGTGAGTGACAAAGTACATTTAATGTTGTTTAAAAGCCATCTAATGCAATCAAATAGGACTTTTCTGTGTGGATGTAGAGGCTGTCAAGGCCAGAAAGTAGTTTTCTGTGTGGATGTATGGGCTGTCAAGGCCAGAAAGTAGTTTTCTGTGTGGATGTATGGGCTGTCAAGGCCAGAAAGTAGTTTTCTGTGTGGATGTATGGGCTGTCAAGGCCAGAAAGTAGTTTTCTGTGTGGATGTATGGGCTGTCAAGGCCAGAAAGTAGTTTTCTGTGTGGATGTATGGGCTGTCAAGGCCAGAAAGTAGTTTTCTGTGTGGATGTATGGGCTGTCAAGGCCAGAAAGTAGTTTTCTGTGTGGATGTATGGGCTGTCAAGGCCAGAAAGTAGTTTTCTGTGTGGATGTATGGGCTGTCAAGGCCAGAAAGTAGTTTTCTGTGTGGATGTATGGGCTGGCAAGGCCAGAAAGTAGTTTTCTGTGTGGATGTATGGGCTGTCAAGGCCAGAAAGTAGTTTTCTGTGTGGATGTATGGGCTGTCAAGGCCAGAAAGTAGTTTTCTGTGTGGATGTATGGGCTGTCAAGGCCAGAAAGTAGTTTTCTGTGTGGATGTATGGGCTGTCAAGGCCAGAAAGTAGTTTTCTGTGTGGATGTATGGGCTGTCAAGGCCAGAAAGTAGTTTTCTGTGTGGATGTATGGGCTGTCAAGGCCAGAAAGTAGTTTTCTGTGTGGATGTATGGGCTGTCAAGGCCAGAAAGTAGTTTTCTGTGTGGATGTATGGGCTGTCAAGGCCAGAAAGTAGTTTTCTGTGTGGATGTATGGGCTGTCAAGGCCAGAAAGTAGTTTTCTGTGTGGATGTATGGGCTGTCAAGGCCAGAAAGTAGTTTTCTGTGTGGATGTATGGGCTGTCAAGGCCAGAAAGTAGTTTTCTGTGTGGATGTATGGGCTGTCAAGGCCAGAAAGTAGTTTTCTGTGTGGATGTATGGGCTGTCAAGGCCAGAAAGTAGTTTTCTGTGTGGATGTATGGGCTGTCAAGGCCAGAAAGTAGTTTTCTGTGTGGATGTATGGGCTGTCAAGGCCAGAAAGTAGTTTTCTGTGTGGATGTATGGGCTGTCAAGGCCAGAAAGTAGTTTTCTGTGTGGATGTATGGGCTGTCAAGGCCAGAAAGTAGTTTTCTGTGTGGATGTATGGGCTGTCAAGGCCAGAAAGTAGTTTTCTGTGTGGATGTATGGGCTGTCAAGGCCAGAAAGTAGTTTTCTGTTTGGATGTAAGGGCTGTCAAGGCCAGAAAGTAGTTTTCTGTGTGGATGTATGGGCTGTCAAGGCCAGAAAGTAGTTTTCTGTGTGGATGTATGGGCTGTCAAGGCCAGAAAGTAGTTTTCTGTGTGGATGTATGGGCTGTCAAGGCCAGAAAGTAGTTTTCTGTGTGGATGTATGGGCTGTCAGTGCCAGAAAGTAGTTTTCTGTGTGGATGTATGGGCTGTCAAGGCCAGAAAGTAGTTTTCTGTGTGGATGTATGGGCTGTCAAGGCCAGAAAGTAGTTTTCTGTGTGGATGTATGGGCTGTCAAGGCCAGAAAGTAGTTTTCTGTGTGGATGTATGGGCTGTCAAGGCCAGAAAGTAGTTTTCTGTGTGGATGTATGGGCTGTCAAGGCCAGAAAGTAGTTTTCTGTGTGGATGTATGGGCTGTCAAGGCCAGAAAGTAGTTTTCTGTGTGGATGTATGGGCTGTCAAGGCCAGAAAGTAGTTTTCTGTGTGGATGTATGGGCTGTCAAGGCCAGAAAGTAGTTTTCTGTGTGGATGTATGGGCTGTCAAGGCCAGAAAGTAGTTTTCTGTGTGGATGTATGGGCTGTCAAGGCCAGAAAGTAGTTTTCTGTGTGGATGTATGGGCTGTCAAGGCCAGAAAGTAGTTTTTTGCCACTCAGTAGGCGCTCCCGCATAACTTCCGGGTATGATGATGATGTCACACGCATACCCTCTATATCCATTTCTCTGTTGTTTTTCTTTCTTCAAAGACAGATATAAATGTACTGTGTAGAGCAGGGGTGCCCAAAAGGTAGATCATGATCTACCAGTAGATCACAAAGGCTGTGCAGGTAGACCACATGACATGCCCCAAAAGAATTATAATTAAAATATAAAAACAAAAGTTTAACCCCTCTTTTTGGCATCTGCCACTTAAGGTGACTTGATTGATTGACAGACAAGAAGGGCCTGTTGGCTCCCTTCACGGCTTCTAAATGTAGGGAAATGCTTTGTTTTCCAGAATAACCTGAAAACCTACCACTTCCATACAGATTTGGGGGCAAGGCTTTTTTCCCCACTATTTCACTTTCTAAGTGTGTTTGTCTTAGCGCCGCAGCCGCTATTCGGGGTGGGTAGATCATGTTGGGCTGGTCATTTTAAAAGTAGCTCTCAAGTCAAAAAGGTGTGGGCACCCCTGGTGTAGAGGCTATACCCCCCCCCCCCCTCCCCCCCATTGTTACAGCACAATAGGCAACAACATGCACAGATGCGCTCTGTGCATCAATTACAAAATGGTGTCAGATTGTTCTAAGCGCGAGCGTCGTGTTATTTTCATTCCAAGAATTCATATTCTTCTCTGTTGCCTGTGTGTGTTCATTGACGTGTGCGGAAGTCTGCGTTGTGTGTGTGTGTGTGTGTGTGTGCGGCAGCGGTGGCCGAACGGATTGCGGAGCAGTCTTGATACCGGAAGGTCACCAGTTCGAATCAGCGGTCCGACACGTTAAAATTACCACCGCTGAAGTGCCCTTGAGCAAGGCATTGAACCACTACCATGAAATGTTCTATGAGCAGGGCCTGGCTGGAAACAAGTTATTGAGCTTAGCCCAGATACCCTGGGTAAATATAGTAACTTTGCTTTGCTTTGCGTGTGTGTGTGTGTTAGGCGGAGGGCCCGGGAGGTGCGCTGCCCGGGCCAGTGTAGGAACGACTGCTTTGCATCTGGACATGAGGATGAACCGTACTGAAGAGAGACTCCAGGCGGACCAGGCAGCACACAAAGTTGTCAAAATCAATGGTGAGATTTGGTTCGCTATAGCGGGCAACAATGACCTGGTGCAGGGGGTTGTTGAGGGAAAAACCTTTAAAAAGAAGACAAAGAACAGAGTGAATGCTTCAAATATGTGGCCGACACAGGGTAGGGTAATGCCTACAGGCGTGATTGAAACTATTATTATATAGTGATATACTGATATTACATTGTAGAAAAAAATGTCGTGATAATTTTGAAATATTGGTTTAGAAGCATGTGTTTGCCCTTACTGAACAGAGGTTTCTGTGTGGCAAACACACCCACAATTCATATCTCACCAGCATCCTCCACAGCCAGGCGCATCTCAGTGGAACTCATACAGCCAGACTTGTCTGCATCTTTCTCCCTGTAGAGAGCCTGGTGGACATCAGGAAGCATTAATGTAAACCCTACAGCCACACAATGGACACTTTTATCAGCTACTCTGAAACTAGAACAAAACATTCATAGAGCTTCATCCATCCCTGACTCAATGATATCAGCATACAGGGGTGCAGTACTTAGTTTAGACAGTTTTTGGTTTAGACTAGTCATTGGTTAGACCAGTCATTAGTCCTACAACTACTACAACCTATCTCAAACCCCTAAACCTAACCTCCCACGGTGCAGCACACCTAAATGTAACCTTAACGCATGTCTAACCAATGACTAGTCTAAACTAAGTATGCACCCCGCATAGGGTACCCGCTCTCATCTTCCCCCCCTATATGCCAACATTGAAACTAGGTTTCTACATATCTGCATCTCCCATTAGACATTTTGCTTGGGAAAATGTCAAGTGATTGCTGGAGTGTTGAGAGCAAAAAAGTAGTAGTATGTACACACCAGGAACTTTTCAATCTTAGTCCACAGGATCTTAAATTCCACTAGTCCCAGTTTGCCAGTTCCATCTTTCTATGAAGAGAATCAAGGAGGAAACATGCAATGATCTGTATCACAGACAACTGTGAGGCCCGATTTATACTTATGGTGTATTTTACGAGCTTGTAGGTCTGCTATTTTTGAAAAATCGAAGAACGACAATACATAAACATAGCTTTTTCAGAAAACTGTAGGGATGTAGAAGACATTTTTAGAATCGGTCCCAGGTCAAAATGGGTTAAATAAAGAAATCAATCAATCAATCAAATCTTATAAATGATATATAAATTGAGTATGACAATAGAAGGCAGAGGCAAAGGATACGTCCAGCAGGTTGACCATGTTGCGGCATGTCGCCAGACTGAACCCGTCGGTTTTGATGTCACTCCCTGAAAAAGATCATACAGAAATTGGACATGATTTTCATGCTATGAAACCATACGTTTCTTGGATTGGAATAATAATTTTCCTTACGCTTGGTCACCACACGGTTCAGAATTCTTTGCAGCTCAAATGCAGAGATCTCACTGTCCTAAGAGCACAAATAACATCATTTCTACTAGTCTTCTTTCAACAGTACACGATCAAATGTATATTTTGAAACCCAGTTTAACAATATTTATTAAAAATCGTAACATACTTACATGTCCAGCAAGTTTCTCAAACAGATCCTTGAACCTCTCACCAATATCATCCTCATCCACTTCAATCTGAAAGAGTTCAGAATTTTCATGATCCAATACATTAATCAATTTAAAGAAAAGGAAAGTACACAGTGAAATCTGCATTTAATTAAAGTGAGTCAAAGTGATTTGGCTGTGTAAATCTTGTGCCTAAGGTTTTACCTCTTCCACATGGAACTCTACTTTGTCATCCAACTCTCTGAAAAAGATAGTGGTCACAATATGATTTGAGTATACAATAACTTGTTTTAATAAAACCATCTACTGTAAAAGTCTCCTAGTGTGTGGCACCAGTCAGATCTTGAGATTGAATCCAGCACAAGCCCTGACCCGTTTGCCACCTGCACTCTCCACCCCTTCTCCCCCATCTCTTTCTATGGTGTTACATAATGAGACAAAAATGCAAGTCTTCACAAAGTTCACAGTATGCACACCGTCAATACCATAGTTCAGGGGTGGGCAACTTTGACGATGGCCACTATATTTCCACACTCACTCCAGAGGGCCACAGTGCATATTACTGTCTTAGCAAAAATAGCCGATCTACAAGCTCAAAATGCGTCGCAGCGCGACGCGTTTTGAGCTTGTATATCAGCTATTTTTGCTAAATTTGAATTGAAATATATTGAATTCTTTTTTTTTTATAATTAGAATCCCGAAAAGTAACCTTTTTATTGATTTTCAAATGCATTTAGTTTTATTTATGATAACTTTATGAACTAAATACAAAGGACACAAAAAGACAATATTTTAATACTAGTCATTAAGTACTAGTCATTTAATACTAGTCATTAAGTATAATCAAATCGGGTCGTGTTTGCATGTTGTGGAATTGCAATCAATACTATATCAGTATTCTGATATTAACCTGCGGGCCGCATTAAGTGAAGGTGGGGGCCGCCAGTTGCCCACCCCTGCCATAGTTCATAATCTGTGACCAAAACGGAACATACTGGAAATTGGCCTCTTTCTCAGAGAACACCCGCACGTAGAAGTCTCCGTTCTTGTCGGGCTCGAAGGTGGAGGGGAGGATGAGGTACTCCCCGGGCGGGAGGCAGAAACGACTGCACACTTCTCGCAGGTTGACGAAGGTGTTGGAGCGAGCTGCCGACGCGTTGCGCAAGAAGAAGTTCTTCTTCAGGTGGATTTGCCTCTTGCCAGAATACTGGAAGGTAATACACAGTATACTCACATGGGGGCGTAATACACAGTATACTCACATGGGGGCGTAATACACAGTATACTCACATGGGGGCGCCCTGCCCTTATTTCAAGAGTTTGTGATTACCCAGGCAGGGGATTATCATTGGTGGAAAAAGTACTCAAATGTTTTACTTAAAGGGATAGTTCAGATTTTTTGAACTTAAGTTGTATGAAATACTTGCCATTAATATAGTGGTTGCAACTGTATTCATTGATTGCCCAAGTCCTGTGGTGGGAGTTCTGCTCTGGTTTTGGTGAAATATCAAGTAGTTCCGGTCATTTTGTGGGGGGGCACTGGGGGCCACGCAGTAAAAGTAAATGAATCCACAAAACTAACGTCATTTGTATTGTTGACCTATTTCTAAAATATTAGTGCAACTTCCGTTCTTTTTTTACCCCTCTATCACACAGAACTATGTTTTTTGTGTCCATATCACTACGCCCAAAAAATTGTTCCATGTGATAGAGGGGTCAAAGTTGAACGAAAGTCACGCTAATATTTTAGAAATAGGTCAACAATACAAATTACGTTCGTTTTGTGGATTCATTTACTTTTACTGCGTGGCCCCAGTGCCCCCCACAAAATGACCGGAACTACTTAATATTGACCAAAACCAGAGCAGAACTCCCACCACAGGACTCGGGCAATCAATTAATACAGTTGCAACCACTATATTAATGGCAAGTATTTCATACAACTTAAGTTAAAAAAATCTGAACTATCCCTTTAAGTAAAAGTATCAATGCTGCAATATAGAAATACAATTAAGTCCAGTACAAAAGTATTGGCATCAAAATGTACTTAAAGTACCAAAAGTAAAAGTACTCTTTATGCAGAATGTCTCATTTCAAGTTTTCAAATGTAGGCTATATACAAATAATTTGAAAATAGCAGATCTACAAGCTCACAATGTGAGTTTGTAGATTGGCTATGTGTTCAGATGGCCGAAATGTATATCGGGCTGAAGTGGTTGCTGCATCTTTTGTAATAATAATAGAAATCTACAAAGTAACCAGTAACTAAAGTTTTCAAATAAATGTAGTGGAGTAAAAGTACAATATTTGCCTCTGAAATGTAGTGGAGTAGAAGTACTTGAAGTACTTAAGTACAGTACTTATGATGAATTGAACATGGTGGACATCGTGTAAACAAGTGTAATGCTTTATGGTTTTGTATTGAGTTGTGCTTGAAATGTACTGTAATTCTCCAATCTGTTAATAAATCTTTCAATCAATCAATTAAGTAAATGTACTTAGTTACTTTCCACCACTGCATATTAATTATCATGATAATATGAAATCTTTGAATCCTTACTCATACTTCACAAGAAATGATTGGGAGAGAAATCTTCACATTCAATGAAGTTATTCTGGGCCAATGTGTTTGTATACATACCTCCTCAGGCACCTAGAGGAAGCAAGACAATAGTGAAGAAGAAAAATCAGTGAAAAAGTCAATTATTATTTCATAATCCTCACCAACTCTATAGAGCACCGAAGTCTGACGTCACTTTCAGTAGAGGGCGCCAGTACACAGGTTCATGTATTTTTTTATTTGCAGTGAAATCTCCATAGGGCGATTTTAGGTCGCTTCATATAAGAACTGTGTTTGAAAAATAAACCGACCACCCCGGCCTTTCTGTCAGGGGAGTGGCTGTGCGTCGTTAATGATGTCCATTCATATTTGATACAGCCAGTTTCTGGAGAAAATGGAATTAATGTGGCCGCAAAAGCCTTGAAACTACATATGAAGGCAATGCCGCTGCTAATATACGTCATGCCCAGCTGTCAACACATTGCGTTCCTGAGATTCCTCGTTGACGTAAGCTCAGCTGGTGGTGACTCGACTCGTACTAACCACGAAACATTAAATATCAATAAAATAAAAATAAACGTAATTAACATTCGGTTTCTGTTGTGCGACGGGCAGCCACCCACCTACCCGGAAATGTAGTCTCTGGGTTGTTTGAATCGTTTCTAACGCTTATTTTGTTACTCTTTGGGTATATTTGTACAGTTCCACCTTCAGTCGATGCTTCATATGAGGGAAAAGGCCGGGGTGATCGGTTTATTTTTCTTATATGAGTCGATCTAAAATCCCCCTATGGAGATTACAATGCAAATAAAAAGTACACAAACCTGGGGACTGACGCCCTCTACTGACAGTGACGTCAGGACTTCGGTGCTCTATAGACTTTGCAATACAGTTGCACAAAATAGAACTGGCTTCACCATAGTGGTTTTCTAGCATTTAAGTAGCATTTTAAAAACACAATAATATAACCATAATCAATATGTCTACCTCGTAGATGGCGAATCCAACCGTCTCCATGTCCTTCCCCATCTTCCTCATGCGACGCCTGTTCTTCTGCATCAGGCCCACCAGGAACGTGCATCCCTCCTCCTCGCCATCATCAGCATCATCATCCACCTCCTCCAGCTTGATTACAAACTGGGGGTTCATCCAGAAAGTATCTGGGGATGAGAGACACTGGGTCAAACCGCTGAAGTGCCCTTGAGCAAGGCACTGAACCCCCAACTGCTCCCCCTGGAGCTGCTTAGTGGCCAACAGTATAAGACGTGTGGTTGTACTGGTCAGCTCCCAGGTTTTAATGCGTGTGACTGTGTGTGTGTGTGTGTGTGTGTGTGTGTGTGTGTCTGTCTGTTTCTATGTGCAGGGCGTTGCTGAAAATGAGCACCTGTGCTCAGCTACTACCCTGGGTAAATAAAGAATTAAAAAAAGGAGGAAAAAAAAGTGCTGCACATACAGAGAAATGGATCAGTTAAAATACTTTACAAGTCAGAAAATTGTTATATGAACAGATTTTGGTTGGTTCCAATGACAAAACACGTAGGATAAATCTGATGTGTTGATACGATAGCTATGGTAAATGGCAGTTAAATGCCCTTGTTATCATTTATATCACGCTAACAAAAACATGATATACTGTGATTATTTTACAGCTAAGGTGTTGCCAGTCTGACGCACAGCTGTGCATGCTGCTTTATGCACAATGCAAGGCAGGGACGAATAGTTTGGCCCGTGCCAGACTTGGATGGTTAGAGCGGCGCGATTATATACAAAGTCAATGCAAGACGAGAATTGCGCGAACGGGCGCGACCTGATGCGGCACAAACGGGACGAACCGAGGCGAACCGAATATATATTCAGGTCCAATTCAGATCCCTGGTCCAATTCCTCATGGGGGCCCTGGCCCCCCGGCCCCCACAGACTCTACGTCACTGATGCAAGGATATGGCTGTGATATACAGTAATCACAATATGGTGGCCTGTCATGAACTATTGACCCGAGCATCCTCATGCTATTATAGAACAATAATAATAATAATAATTAAAAATAAATCTTCAAGCTAAAGCTGCAATCAGAACAATTCATGCTCTACCCAGAATGTGAACCCTCGTCTCCGGTGCATGCCAAAATCTATACTAGTGATTTAATTCTTGCTCAGGGGAGATAGTGGTTCAACTCGACCACATGATCGAAACACTACAGTTATGTTATAGGCATATTGTATTAATTGAACATGCTCTACCATACAGATTGGTCAATAACTCAATATGCATTTACTCAAAGTTATGGATTGCAGCTTTAAGTGCTTAAGGAGAAGAGATTGTGGTGTTATATTAGGTACTTGGAAAGTTCCTGCAACCCCCAGCTGTCGAGCCCCTTCTCCATCCCTCATCAAACTCTGACAACGCCCACTTCTTGTGTTCGTCATCTGTGAGCACATCTGGGGTGAGGTTACAGATCTCCAGTCGAGAATAGTGGCGCAGAAAGTCTGAAAACGATATCCTGTGGAGGAGGAGGAAGAAAACGTGAGTCATTTAAAAAAGGGATGAAATGGCATTTTACTTATAGTCAATATGCTAATCTGCTGTACAAGTTGCAGATCAACTAGTTTCACTACTAATCCCACACAGGGCGTAAGAGCTTAAGGCCAATTGCAGATTCAGATTTTTGAGGAGCGCTAGCGCCTCCTATATTCAGCTATAGTGTAGATTCTTGTCCTAACAAAAACATTAAATGCCATTGACAATGAATGGAGAATTTACGTCATTCCCATTGACAATATCATCAAACATCATGAAGTGTATGATGATAAGAGCGCCCCTCAATTCACACAGGTGTGATTTTTATTAAAGTGATAGCCCCTTGAGATGCAGCATCTCATTTCCAAGGGGGACCCATAAAAACATAAACAAACTAGAAATGCACTCTGTCGAGGTGCCAACATGCGCCTTGCGCACAAGTAGGCCATACATGGCCTACTTGTGCGCAACATATCTTAACATATCTTAATTACTTGCGCGCACTGCTTGTGCAAGTAAATACATAGAAAGTAGAAACATACAATACACAGATACAAATACAGATGCCTATGATGCCTTGGCTTACAGTGCATGTGCTGTTTGTGTGTGCAATGCATGTGGGCGTGCCTATGTGTCCTGGACCGTCTGTCTGGCTGCAGACAGCAAGGGTTCACGTGACAGAGCAAGCCTCAGTGTCAGGGGAGGTGTGGGTGTGGGGGAGAGAGAGCAGGGGAGGTGTGGGACAGAGAGAGAGAGCAGGGGAGGTGTGGGACAGAGAGAGAGAGCAGGGGAGGTGTGGGACAGAGAGAGAGAGCAGGGGAGGTGTGGGACAGAGAGAGAGAGAGAGCAGGGGAGGTGTGGGGGAGAGAGAGAGAGCAGGGGAGGTGTGGGTGTGGGGGAGAGAGAGAGAGAGCAGGGGAGGTGTGGGTGTGGGGGAGAGAGAGAGAGCAGGGGAGGTGTGGGTGTGGGGGAGAGAGAGAGAGAGAGCAGGGGAGGTGTGGGTGTGGGGGAGAGAGAGAGAGAGCAGGGGAGGTGTGGGTGTGGGGGAGAGAGAGAGAGAGCAGGGGAGGTGTGGGTGTGGGGGAGAGAGAGAGAGAGAGAGCAGGGGAGGTGTGGGTGTGGGGGAGAGAGAGAGAGAGAGCAGGGGAGGTGTGGGTGTGGGGGAGAGAGAGAGAGCAGGGGAGGTGTGGGTGTGGGGGAGAGAGAGAGAGAGAGCAGGGGAGGTGTGGGTGTGGGGGAGAGAGAGAGAGAGAGCAGGGGAGGTGTGGGTGTGGGGGAGAGAGAGAGAGAGCAGGGGAGGTGTGGGTGTGGGGGAGAGAGAGAGCAGGGGAGGTGTGGGGGAGAGAGAGAGAGAGAGCAGGGGAGGTGTGGGTGTGGGGGAGAGAGAGAGAGAGAGAGCAGGGGAGGTGTGGGTGTGGGGGAGAGAGAGAGAGAGAGAGCAGGGGAGGTGTGGGGGAGAGAGAGAGAGAGAGCAGGGGAGGTGTGGGTGTGGGGGAGAGAGAGAGAGAGAGAGCAGGGGAGGTGTGGGTGTGGGGGAGAGAGAGAGAGAGCAGGGGAGGTGTGGGTGTGGGGGAGAGAGAGAGCAGGGGAGGTGTGGGTGTGGGGGAGAGAGAGAGAGAGCAGGGGAGGTGTGGGTGTGTGGGGGAGAGAGAGAGAGCAGGGGAGGTGTGGGGGAGAGAGAGAGAGCAGGGGAGGTGTGGGGGAGAGAGAGAGAGAGCAGGGGAGGTGTGGGGGAGAGAGAGAGAGCAGGGGAGGTGTGGGGGAGAGAGAGAGAGAGCAGGGGAGGTGTGGGGGAGAGAGAGAGAGAGCAGGGGAGGTGTGGGGGAGAGAGAGAGAGAGCAGGGGAGGTGTGGGTGTGGGGGAGAGAGAGAGAGAGCAGGGGAGGTGTGGGTGTGGGGGGGAGAGAGAGCAGGGGAGGTGTGGGGGAGAGAGAGAGAGAGCAGGGGAGGTGTGGGGGAGAGAGAGAGCAGGGGAGGTGTGGGGGAGAGAGAGAGAGAGAGCAGGGGAGGTGTGGGGGAGAGAGAGAGAGCAGGGGAGGTGTGGGGGAGAGAGAGAGAGCAGGGGAGGTGTGGGTGTGGGGGGGAGAGAGAGAGAACAGGGGAGGTGTGGGTGTGGGGGGGAGAGAGAGAGAACAGGGGAGGTGTGGGTGTGGGGGGGAGAGAGAGAGAACAGGGGAGGTGTGGGTGTGGGGGGGAGAGAGAGAGAACAGGGGAGGTGTGGGGGAGAGAGAGAGAGCAGGGGAGGTGTGGGGGAGAGAGAGAGAGCAGGGGAGGTGTGGGGGAGAGAGAGAGAGCAGGGGAGGTGTGGGGGAGAGAGAGAGAGCAGGGGAGGTGTGGGTGTGGGGGAGAGAGAGAGAGAGCAGGGGAGGTGTGGGGGAGAGAGAGAGAGCAGGGGAGGTGTGGGTGTGGGGGAGAGAGAGCAGGGGAGGTGTGGGTGTGGGGGAGAGAGAGCAGGGGAGGTGTGGGGGGGAGAGAGAGCAGGGGAGGTGTGGGGGGGAGAGAGAGCAGGGGAGGTGTGGGGGGGAGAGAGAGCAGGGGAGGTGTGGGTGTGGGGGAGAGAGAGCAGGGGAGGTGTGGGTGTGGGGGAGAGAGAGAGAGAGCAGGGGAGGTGTGGGTGTGGGAGAGAGAGAGAGAGCAGGGGAGGTGTGGGTGTGGGGGAGAGAGAGAGCAAATGTGTGCAATATGGGTGTGTCTCACCTGAACTGGGTTAGGCACACCAGCATGCAAAAGAGCTGTTGAACCGTTGAGATATGTACTGTACTCCTCTACTGCACAGAGTTAACCCTTCACTCTCTCCTATACCTACCTTGAGGTCCCACCTCTTCACCTTACTTTGCCACACTTGTATTGCTCAGTATAACTCTCAAAACGTGTCAGCTAAAGTGCCTAAAACATGAGTACAATGTGGATGCTCTAGTGGCAAGCTGTCAATACCCATTGGTTTCAAAGAGGAGTTGCAATTCTAAGTCTAAGACAGCAAAAATATGAATACGTCAAAATAATAGGCAAGGTGATGAGATACGAGGTATTATTTTGTAAGGTTTACCAGAACTCTCCATCTTCGGAACGGTCGGTCAGCCTAGCGCGGTCGTCATCGCTCACGTACCGCCACTCAGAGGAACTAGACAAAATATACAATACATTCACAGTTGAAATGTGAGGACGTCTCACTAGTGTACCAAAGACATTCAGAACATAAGTGAGTAGTACAGGAGTACACAGGTTGTTGTATAAAGAGGACACACATACAAATGGAATGTCATCCATCTGTAACACCCTAGACACAACCTCAAGTACAAGCTCTGAACACACATTTTCCACAACATCATTGCAATGACTCCACACTGGGTGTGTCCATGTGTGTATGTTGTTCTGGTGGTTTATGACTGAATACCTTAGGTCTTACTAGGTTGGGCTCCATTATGTGAAGTAGGTATTAACCAAAGGCAGTGATGTAAATAGGTTTTCAATGTAATGAGTCCCGGGATGGTCTTTTTTTAGATGAGTCCCAGGGACATTTTATGAGTCCCACTTCAACGACATTAGTCATATTTTGCCATTTTTACAAATTGCAGCATTTAACTCCCATTTCATTGTATATGGTTATAATGTGGTTATATTCATGTAGAAAACAGAAGAAGAAATGATTATTATAACTAAAGCTAGCAAAATAAACTAGAATAATAAAAAACTGTACAGTAGTACAGTAGTGCATCCCGTGGATGCAGAGGTCGTTGTTTTATTGCATCCCTTAACCCATTTTGGGCGGGAACCCCTTTGTGTTAGCATTATGTTATGCTTTAGCTATTGAAAAATAGCAGATCTACAAGCTCATAGCGCGCCACCGAGTGGCGCGCTACGAGCTTGTAGGTCTGCTATTTTTGAAAAATCGAAGAACGACTGACATAGAAACATAGCTTTTTCAGGAAAACGGTCAGGATGTAGAAGACATTTTTAGAATCTGATCTCAGGACAAAATGGGATAACTATAAACTGTGTTTTAGGATGCAAAATGCACCCTATTTTAATCTCTGCAAAGGCACATTCACAACTGCACAAATTGTACTGTAGTTCATCTGGCCAAACGCACTGGTTGAAAAGTCCATATTTAATAACGGTGAAACAGATCTTATGTGTGGCATAAGGTGCATAAGGTGCACAGCATGACTCGGTTACAATTACACATCAGGCAGGAGATGAACATGTCTCAACAAGAGAGATACAGTACATAGCAAATCAAATGCATCTCTACAGTTAACAATGCCATTCTTACGGCGTGGCTCTACAGAAGGCTAGGAGAGTTAGTCAGTGTGCTCTGTAGGGGGGACATAGGAGGGGCAATAGCCCCCTACCTAATGTCCCAGCTTTGTGGGACATGTGCGTGCAGCTTAACCCATTTTGACCTGAGATCAGATTCTAAAAATGTCTGTTTGAAAATGACAGTTTTCTGAAAAAGCTGTTTCTATGTGAGTCGTTCTTCGATTTTTCAAAAATAGCAGACCTACAAGCTCGTAGCGCGCCACTCGGTGGCGCGCTACGAGCTTGTAGGTCTGCTATTTTTCAATAGCTAAAGCATAACATAATGCTAACACCAAAAGGGGTTCCCGCCCAAAATGGGCTAGTGTGCGTGTAAACACAGACTTTGTCCTAACACAAACATTAAATGCCATTGATAATGAATGGCCAGTTTTGAGTGTTTGAGTGTGTAAACATGTGTGTTACATTAAAAGCTGGACATGTAGGATGTGATTGGCCGGAATGAGATGATGTATGATGATAAGAGCGCCCCTCACGTCACACGGGTGTGATTTTTTTTAATGAAATATTTAACATTATGTTTTATAATTAATGTTAATGTCAATGGGGCTCTTGATTGAGCTGAAAGTTGAAACCTTGGTCAAATGTGGACTCATACATTATAGATGACTGACTGAATCACAGGCTGGCCACAGTTCTAGAGTTGGGGGGGGGGGGGGGGGGGGGGGGTTGTTTGTTTGTTTTTTTGGTTACTTTTTCAGGATTTCTATGCTTTATTTCTTAAATAGGAGAGAGAGAGAGAGAGAGAGAGAGAGAGAGAGAGAGAGAGAGAGAGAGAGAGAGAGAGAGAGAGAGAGAGAGAGAGAGAGAGAGAGAGAGACAGAGACAGAGACAGAGACAGAGAGAGAGAGAGAGAGAGACAGAGACAGAGACAGAGAGAGAGAGAGAGACAGAGAGACAGAGACAGAGACAGAGAGAGAGTGAGACAGAGAGAGAGAGAGAGAGAGAGAGAGAGAGAGAGACAGAGCGAGAGAGACAGAGCGAGAGAGAGAGAGAGAGAGAGAGAGAGAGAGACAGGAAACCAAGGCCAGAGAGAGGAGAGACATGCAAGACAAGACCAGGATTCAAACTCAGGCCCTTGTGGCCCACAAGGAGCACATGCGCACTAACATGGTCACTACCATGGTCACTAACATGGTCACCAGGCACTAACATGGTCACTAACATGGTCACCAGGCACTAACATGGTCACCAGGCACGCCAGGCCGTCATTACTTACTTGTCACTCCAGGGCCCAGTCCATTCCACCTGTCCCCAGGGGTTCCTCACCCTGATGAGCTGTACCATGTCTCCCCTGTAGTCCACCTGGACAACAATGAGCAATGAGCAACAATGAACAATGAGCTGTACCATGTCTCCCCTGTAGTCCACCTGGACAACAATGAGCAACAATGAGCTGTACCATGTCTCCCCTGTAGTCCACCTGGACAACAATGAGCAATGAGCAACAATGAACAATGAGCTGTACCATGTCTCCCCTGTAGTCCACCTGGACAACAATGTCAGTGTCAAATCATTCTTAATGGAAAACAAGAGAGTACACACATACTGCCTCATACCACGTCGCTCAGTATGTCAGATGAAATGAATGAGAATAATCTAGTCTCGTATCTCTGAATACCTTCTGAGTGTTATCTCTGAATACCTTCTGAGTGTTATCTCTTGTCATGTGAGAGGCTAGAGTTATTAGCCTAACCTAAAAGGATGGTCCATGTATCTATCTATAGAACTACTATGACGGACGAGACACCATTCCCCTCACCTGGTCTGCTCCGGTCAATGAGTAGGCATGACCTTTCACCAGTTTTCTGGACGTGATGGCTTCCGAGTCTGCTGAGCTGGTGATCTGGAAGGGGGTGAGCCATTCCAAACAAGATTCAAGTATGAGGTAAATAACAAAACTGAATCATAGAGAAAACAATATGTCTATGCTTGAAATAAATCAAATCAAACAAACATCAATTGAGCATCCTAGAAGAGAGCCTCTCTCAAGGGCTTTTCGGATTATTTTGAAGAGGGGAGGTCCTGACTTCTTAAGGTCATGGCTCTCCGCGATGCCCCCAGTGAAGTCCTCAAAGCCCTCAGTGGTGGAACCTCCAGAGAGGGCCTCATAACATCCATTCACTCTAAAAGATGGGGGGGGGGGAAAGTTAAGAAAAGACCTGACTGACTGACACAAACCTTAAGAGAAGATGGAAACAAAGTAAATTCATGTGCTCCTTTTGAGAACGTGTGTAGTCTGTTCCAGGACTTGGTATCCATGGATGAGTTACCGTACATGGAATCTATTTAATTTAATATTATATGTGTTTATCTGTGTATTGTAGCTTTGAGGGTTGGGAGGGATGTCGGAGAACCTATGCGTGGTATCGAGAAGTGGTGGTGTGTGAATGTGTATGCATGTGTAAAATGCTATTTATCTTTTGGCATTATGGCACTGTTTTTATGTCAAATAATGTTATGTTATTATGTGAATAATAATAATAATAATAATAATGAAAATGAATAAACAACATCATCATGCGATGTATTCATACTTAGCATAGGCCTTCTCCAGAAGGGCACTCCAGAACTCAGAACCCTCCTCCGAGTGAACAAAAAGCAGCTTCCCATCTTTGGTGGGCAGTCGGTCATCAACCACCACATCCGTCCAGTCACCAAACTGCCAGAGCTGAAGACCACAACATGATGACACGCCATAGGATCAATCCTCCACAAGGACTCTTTTCATGTGCCATAATCTTTTCATGTGCCATAATCTTTTCATGTGCCATAATCCTTTTGCTGTTGCTTAGTGAGGAGTAGTGGAAGGGTAGGTTCTGGGACTGGAGGCACGGCGTGTAGGCATTACATAACATAACATTACAACATAACATAACATTACATTACATAACATAACGGCCTCATACAGCAGGGGTTCCCAAAGTGGGGTCCGGGGACCCCCAGGGGTACTTGAGGGCGTTCCAGGGGGGACCCAGCTAAATGATCATTTGTAACCAAATGGACCCTTATGGGTCTGTAACTCAGAGAGTGTACAAATGGAACCAAATGGACCCATTTGTTCACTCTCAGAGTTAAATTAACAGTGGTTTTACAATATAAATTGAGGTACCAGAGATATAAATGCCATTCAATTGTGGATCCGTAGCATTATGCGTGTTAAACTGGGGGGTCCATGAAATTAATATGTTTCGGAATCACTGCTGGAGCCGTAAAAATCCTCCCTTATCGGGGTCACTGGCATATGTTTTCAAATGGGGGGTCCGTGGCCTAATAAATGTTGATTTGGGGGTCCTTGACATGACAAAGTTTGGGAACCACTGCACTACAGTGTCATTTCATTATGTTCAGAGACAGTACCTGGAAGTGGAAGATGCCGGCATAGCCCTCCTCAAAGCTCTGGCCGTGGGGAACAACCCGGGCCAACACCTGCTTGTTCAGAGTCAAGGACGCAATGGCTGCCAGGAGCCAACAGTCACCTGTGGACACAGGAGTTGACTGTACCATGAAATACTGTCCAACAAGCACAACAAAGACTGTAAATACTGTCCAACAAGCACAACAAAGACTGTAAATACTGTCCAACAAGCACAACAAAGACTGTAAATACTGTCCAACAAGCACAACAAAGACTGTAAATACTGTCCAACAAGCACAACAAAGACTGTAAATACTGTCCAACAAGCACAACAAAGACTGTAAATACTGTCCAACAAGCACAACAAAGACTGTAAATACTGTCCAACAAGCACAACAAAGACTGTAAATACTGTCCAACAAGCACAACAAAGACTGTAAATACTGTCCAACAAGCACAACAAAGACTGTAAATACTGTCCAACAAGCACAACAAAGATTGTAAATTGCCAATTGCTAACATCAAACTAATTATAGGTCAAATATGGGACCATGGTGGAAATAAGTGTTCTCACTTTAACATGTTATTCTTGGATAGTTGTTGTCTTTATTAATGAATCAATCAATAGGTGTTTACTTTGACAAATCATGCCTCAGTTAGGCGATGTCATTCTTTTGTCCTCTTATAATTACCTCCATACCGGTAAAACAACAGAATGGAACCTCTCCCACATGCATGCACGAGACTGGGTGGAGACTGAATATACCAGGTATGGAATTTGCAAATGGTGACATATGTAGGCTACATCCTGTAAGCGAGTGTACTGCAAGAGGACTGCAATGGGTGTGCCTTTTTTAAATATACTGGTCTCATCATAAAATCATAAAACCTCAAATAATTTCAATGCAATTTGGTTTGTTTTTACTAGAGATGTCCCGATACTGTATTGGTATCGGTATCTGCCCTTATTTGTCATATCGGGTATCGGTACCGGTATATATGCTAGTCTAACCACCGATCCGGCACAGGGGTTGACACTATGGCAGGTAAATAAAATGTTGGTGCACGTGGAGTTTGCTTTGGAGTTGCCCAAACTGCAAAGTGCACATTTGAGTGAGGAATCTGCTATAAACACAACACGAGATATATCACAACACTGCCTGGTATCGGTATCGGACAATATCGGGATCAGAAACAAAAAAAGTGTATCGGGACAACCCTAGTTTTTACTTTGTTTCAGGAGAGAGAGAGAGAGAGAGACTGACTTACCAAGCGCTCCTTGGCATATATCAGTCCTGGATGCATCTTCAATTATGAATTTTGGATTGGAGGTCAGTTCCTGGTCAGAAACAGATAAACAGGCAGAATATTGTGTTTTTCTTTATTAAAACTCTTCCCAGTGAAGAGTTCTGATGATGAAACCTTGTTGTTGTTTTGCTGCCATTTGCAGCAGGCTAATAGGCCTGTCTGTACACTACTGGATTTTAGTTAGCCTACTAACAGTAGCAATGTGGAACAGGTGTTTCAGTGTTCAGTTAATGAAACTGTTAAACTGTCTTCCGATGATTTTTCATGATTGACTTACTAGCTAAAGTAACACTAACGTTTAGAAATGTGCTTTCCAAGACAAGTATGTAGGCTGTAACAATAATAGGACATCAATACAATATCAAAATATCCACAACTATCATAACAGGAAGCGGCACTAGTGTCCATTTCGTAATTATCATAACATGATCAGTGTCAAATAGCTTGTACGCCACACCCAGCACCTGCACCATTTCATTTTGTCGAGTGGAGACGAAAGGCTTATTCCTCAACAACAAATAGCCAAACAACAGTTTTGTCCCTGGGGAAAAGGGGGAAACCCCTAGCGTATTTAGGCCTAGTGTATGACTGACTCTGACTGTATATGTGAAGTGTCACGAATCATGATGTGCGTTGATTTAGCCGCATCCAATGATCCACCCACCGTTGGCCTCTTCCAGGTGATTCCGCGAGTCTTGGCGGACCCTGGCCCCAGCTCATCGTACCCCAGGGAGCCGACCTGTGCTTCGAAGGTATCATCCGTAAACAGCTGTCCACACTCCAGACAGTTTCTCCTCAGCGCCTCGAAGTCCTGGTTGAGATACTTCACCGCCTGCGCGTTGGTGCCGACTCCCTGCGCCTTCAGTCGGTTATGTTGCAGTTTGGACGCCATCCCGGCCATGCTTGCCATTCAATGGTGCAAAGGAAACCTGTTGAACTGCTGCTGGCAGTGTTACAGTGTACTACTGTCTGTCAGGCTTTTGAATAGACGAGGTGTGCTTGTGGTGTCGATCCTCCTCCTGGTGCACAGGTTGCTACAGGAGGTGACACTCAGTGACAGTCTCCACCCTCTTTTACGCACAGGTTGATCCAACTCCCTGATCTGGGAGGTTTTGTGTTGGTCTTTTCAGATGCAGGCAGGGCATGACATTGTCTGTGATCATGTACTGTGTATTTACAAGGTGCAGTTGTGTAGGCTATATTTTTTTTTAATTTATATATAATTGCCCTTTCTGATTAAATAAAGGTTAAAACACAATGCTGTATAGGTTCGTTTGTTACATGATCAAAAATGAATGAATTTCAATGAATGGCAGATTGGCAGAGGTTCCAGTTCATCTTTATTTGGTTTATATAATATAGCACACAATGCAGCAGTCAATCTTACTTGAAGAAGAAAAACATGGACCAAGCATTTAATAGAATTGTGCAAATCAACTTTTCTCAGAAGGTTATAGGCCTGGATATATTGTAGACTGACACGCCACCTCCTTTTAGCTCTTTCTTTCTTGGGAATTAGTTGATCGCCAGGCACAGCCACTGTAAATGAGAACAAATCCATATTTAGTCTGAGAGAACTTGTCCAACAACAGCTCTATAGGAGCTGGATAGACTCGATTGACTTGCAAGATTATTATAATTTTTTATACACACCTGTGACATATCTAGTTCAATCTTCCCTGCGTGACTTTCGTCCAGAGTTTGGAACATTTCTGTATGAGTAAAGTAAAACATATCACTCACATTTAGATCAATTACCAAGATACGTTTATACTATTAGATGTAGCAGGCACGTGCATAGGGGGGGGGGGGGGGCTAGGGGGGCTTGAGCACCTGCCCTTTTGCTGAAAGTGCCCTTTCTCTCTAAAAAAAAAAAGGAAAAAAATGTGGTGATGTGGTGTGGGGGGCCAATACGAGCTTATGTGGGGGCCAATAAGGGCTTGGGGGCTTGGGGGGGGCAATAAGGGCTTGTGGGGGGGACAAATAAGGGCTTGTGGGGGGGGGAAACAAGGGCTTATTTGGGGGGCAAATAAGGGCTTGTGGGGGCAAATAAGGGCTTGTGTGGGGGGTAAATAAGGGCTTATGTGGGGGAAGGGGGGGGGCAAAAAAACTTATGTGGGGGGCCAATAAGGGCTTGTGTGGGGGGAAAATAAGGGATTATGTGTGGGGGCAAAAAAGGGCTTATGTGGCGGGCCAATAATGGCTTGTGTGGGGGGCAAATAAGGGCTTGTGTGGGGGCCAATAATGGCTTGTGTGGGGGCCAATAAGGGCTTGTGTGGGGACCAATAAGGGCTTGTGTGGGGGGCAATAAGGGCTTATGTGGGGGCCAATAAGGGCTTGTGTGGGGGACCAATAAGGGCTTGTGTGGGGGACCAATAAGGGCTTGTGTGGGTGGCAAATAAGGGCTTGTGTGGGGGCCAATAAGGGCTTATGTGGGGGCCAATAAGGGCTTGTGTGGGGGCCAATAAGGGCTTATGTGGGGGCCAATAAGGGCTTGTGTGGGGGGCCAATAAGGGCTTGTGTGGGGGACCAATAAGGGCTTGTGTGGGTGGCAAATAAGGGCTTGTGTGGGGGCCAATAAGGGCTTATGTGGGGGCCAATAAGGGCTTGTGTGGGGGGCCAATAAGGGCTTGTGTGGGGGCCAATAAGGGCTTATGTGGGGGCCAATAAGGGCTTGTGTGGGGGGCCAATAAGGGCTTGTGTGGGGGGCCAATAAGTGCGAACATTTGACAAGTAATGATAAATGCACTATCATAATGAATTATCTTTTAATCTGCCATCAGTCAGTTTTAGTTTCAGACTATGAGAACATATTGCTTATTTTACTGTCCAATGACATGAAATGGCACAAGGGAAGGACTCCACAAAAAGACCACCCCCAAAAATCACATGTGCCCTTTTCTGGAGTTTCAGCCCCTGCCCCCCCAGTGCTCTCTGCACGTCCCTGAGATGTAGCCTATGTGTGTTTGTTTTTGGTTGCACTTACTGAAGAGCATTTCCAGTTGGATGAGGCATCCCACAAAGCAGTCGAAATCAATCGCATAACGGGAGTCTGCATATCGATCAACGATCCCCTGCAGCACCGCACTATTGACCTGGAAACCTTATGGGAGGAAAACACAGCACTATTGACTTGGAAACCTTATGGGAGGAAAACACAGCACTATTGACCTGGAAACCTTATGGGAGGAAAACACAGCACTATTGACTTGGATACCTTATGGGAGGAAAACACAGCACTATTGACCTGGAAACCTTATGGGAGGAAAACACATCACTATTGACCTGGAAACCTTATGGGAGGAAAACACAGCACTATTGACCTGGAAACCTTATGGGAGGAAAACACAGCACTATTGACTTGGAAACCTTATGGGAGGAAAACACAGCACTATTGACCTGGAAACCTTATGGGAGGAAAACACAGCTCTATTGACTTGGATACCTTATGGGAGGAAAACACAGCACTATTGACTTGGAAACCTTATGGGAGGAAAACACAGCACTATTGACTTGGAAACCTTATGGGAGGAAAACACAGCACTATTGACCTGGAAACCTTATGGGAGGAAAACACAGCACTATTGACTTGGATACCTTATGGGAGGAAAACACAGCACTATTGACCTGGAAACCTTATGGGAGGAAAACACATCACTATTGACCTGGAAACCTTATGGGAGGAACACACAGTACTATTGACCTGGAAACCTTATGGGAGGAAAACACAGCACTATTGACTTGGAAACCTTATGGGAGGAAAACACAGCACTATTGACCTGGAAACCTTATGGGAGGAAAACACAGCACTATTGACCTGGAAACCTTATGGGAGGAAAACACATCACTATTGACCTGGAAACCTTATGGGAGGAAAACACAGCACTATTGACTTGGAAACCTTATGGGAGGAAAACACAGCACTATTGACCTGGAAACCTTATGGGAGGAAAACACAGCACTATTGACTTGGAAACCTTATGGGAGGAAAACACATCACTATTGACTTGGAAACCTTATGGGAGGAAAACACATCACTATTGACTTGGAAACCTTATGGGAGGAAAACACATCACTATTGACCTGGAAACCTTATGGGAGGAAAACACAGCACTATTGACTTGGAAACCTTATGGGAGGAAAACACAGCACTATTGACTTGGAAACCTTATGGGAGGAAAACACAGCACTATTGACCTGGAAACCTTATGGGAGGAAAACACAGCACTATTGACCTGGAAACCTTATGGGAGGAAAACACAGCACTATTGACTTGGAAACCTTATGGGAGGAAAACACAGCACTATTGACCTGGAAACCTTATGGGAGGAAAACACAGCACTATTGACTTGGAAACCTTATGGGAGGAAAACACAGCACTATTGACCTGGAAACCTTATGGGAGGAAAACACAGCACTATTGACTTGGAAACCTTATGGGAGGAAAACACATCACTATTGACCTGGAAACCTTATGGGAGGAAAACACAGCACTATTGACTTGGAAACCTTATGGGAGGAAAACACAGCACTATTGACCTGGAAACCTTATGGGAGGAAAACACAGCACTATTGACTTGGAAACCTTATGGGAGGAAACACAGCACTATTGACCTGGAAACCTTATGGGAGGAAAACACAGCACTATTGACCTGGAAACCTTATGGGAGGAAAACACATCACTATTGACTTGGAAACCTTATGGGAGGAAAACACATCACTATTGACTTGGAAACCTTATGGGAGGAAAACACAGCACTATTGACTTGGATACCTTATGGGAGGAAAACACAGCACTATTGACCTGGAAACCTTATGGGAGGAAAACACATCACTATTGACCTGGAAACCTTATGGGAGGAAAACACATCACTATTGACCTGGAAACCTTATGGGAGGAAAACACAGCACTATTGACCTGGAAACCTTATGGGAGGAAAACACATCACTATTGACCTGGAAACCTTATGGGAGGAAAACACAGCACTATTGACTTGGAAACCTTATGGGAGGAAAACACAGCACTATTGACCTGGAAACCTTATGGGAGGAAAACACAGCACTATTGACTTGGAAACCTTATGGGAGGAAAACACATCACTATTGACTTGGAAACCTTATGGGAGGAAAACACATCACTATTGACTTGGATACCTTATGGGAGGAAAACACAGCACTATTGACCTGGAAACCTTATGGGAGGAAAACACAGAACTATTGACTTGGAAACCTTATGGGAGGAAAACACAGCACTATTGACTTGGAAACCTTATGGGAGGAAAACACAGCACTATTGACTTGGAAACCTTATGGGAGGAAAACACAGCACTATTGACCTGGAAACCTTATGGGAGGAAAACACATCACTATTGACCTGGAAACCTTATGGGAGGAAAACACAGCACTATTGACTTGGAAACCTTATGGGAGGAAAACACAGCACTATTGACTTGGAAACCTTATGGGAGGAAAACACAGCACTATTGACTTGGAAACCTTATGGGAGGAAAACACAGCACTATTGACTTGGATACCTTATGGGAGGAAAACACAGCACTATTGACCTGGACACCTTATGGGAGGAAAACACAGCACTATTGACCTGGAAACCTTATGGGAGGAAAACACAGCACTATTGACTTGGAAACCTTATGGGAGGAAAACACAGCACTATTGACCTGGAAACCTTATGGGAGGAAAACACAGCACTATTGACCTGGAAACCTTATGGGAGGAAAACACAGCACTATTGACTTGGAAACCTTATGGGAGGAAAACACAGCACTATTGACTTGGAAACCTTATGGGAGGAAAACACAGCACTATTGACCTGGAAACCTTATGGGAGGAAAACACAGCACTATTGACTTGGAAACCTTATGGGAGGAAAACACAGCACTATTGACCTGGAAACCTTATGGGAGGAAAACACAGCACTATTGACTTGGAAACCTTATGGGAGGAAAACACAGCACTATTGACCTGGAAACCTTATGGGAGGAAAACACAGAACTATTGACCTGGAAACCTTATGGGAGGAAAACACAGCACTATTGACTTGGAAACCTTATGGGAGGAAAACACAGCACTATTGACCTGGAAACCTTATGGGAGGAAAACACAGCACTATTGACCTGGAAACCTTATGGGAGGAAAACACATCACTATTGACCTGGAAACCTTATGGGAGGAAAACACAGCACTATTGACTTGGAAACCTTATGGGAGGAAAACACAGCACTATTGACCTGGAAACCTTATGGGAGGAAAACACAGCACTATTGACCTGGAAACCTTATGGGAGGAAAACACATCACTATTGACTTGGAAACCTTATGGGAGGAAAACACATCACTATTGACTTGGAAACCTTATGGGAGGAAAACACAGCACTATTGACTTGGATACCTTATGGGAGGAAAACACAGCACTATTGACCTGGAAACCTTATGGGAGGAAAACACATCACTATTGACTTGGAAACCTTATGGGAGGAAAACACAGCACTATTGACTTGGATACCTTATGGGAGGAAAACACAGCACTATTGACCTGGAAACCTTATGGGAGGAAAACACAGCACTATTGACCTGGAAACCTTATGGGAGGAAAACACATCACTATTGACCTGGAAACCTTATGGGAGGAAAACACAGCACTATTGACTTGGAAACCTTATGTGAGGAAAACACAGCACTATTGACTTGGAAACCTTATGGGAGGAAAACACAGCACTATTGACTTGGAAACCTTATGGGAGGAAAACACAGCACTATTGACCTGGAAACCTTATGGGAGGAAAACACAGCACTATTGACTTGGAAACCTTATGGGAGGAAAACACAGCACTATTGACTTGGAAACCTTATGGGAGGAAAACACAGAACTATTGACCTGGAAACCTTATGGGAGGAAAACACAGCACTATTGACTTGGAAACCTTATGGGAGGAAAACACAGCACTATTGACTTGGAAACCATATGGGAGGAAAACACAGAACTATTGACCTGGAAACCTTATGGGAGGAAAACACAGCACTATTGACCTGGAAACCTTATGGGAGGAAAACACAGAACTATTGACTTGGAAACCTTATGGGAGGAAAACACAGCCCTATTGACCTGGAAACCTTATGGGAGGAAAACACAGCACTATTGACCTGGAAACCTTATGGGAGGAAAACACAGAACTATTGACCTGGAAACCTTATGGGAGGAAAACACAGCACTATTGACTTGGAAACCTTATGGGAGGAAAACACAGAACTATTGACTTGGAAACCTTATGGGAGGAAAACACAGAACTATTGACTTGGAAACCTTATGGGAGGAAAACACAGAACTATTGACTTGGAAACCTTATGGGAGGAAAACACAGAACTATTGACCTGGAAACCTTATGGGAGGAAAACACAGCACTATTGACTTGGAAACCTTATGGGAGGAAAACACAGCACTATTGACTTGGAAACCTTATGGGAGGAAAACACAGAACTATTGACTTGGAAACCTTATGGGAGGAAAACACAGCACTATTGACCTGGAAACCTTATGGGAGGAAAACACAGCACTATTGACTTGGAAACCTTATGGGAGGAAAACACAGCACTATTGACTTGGAAACCTTATGGGAGGAAAACACAGCACTATTGACCTGGAAACCTTATGGGAGGAAAACACAGCACTATTGACTTGGAAACCTTATGGGAGGAAAACACAGCACTATTGACTTGGAAACCTTATGGGAGGAAAACACAGCACTATTGACTTGGAAACCTTATGGGAGGAAAACACAGCACTATTGACTTGGAAACCTTATGGGAGGAAAACACAGCACTATTGACTTGGAAACCTTATGGGAGGAAAACACAGCACTATTGACTTGGAAACCTTATGGGAGGAAAACACAGCACTATTGACCTGGAAACCTTATGGGAGGAAAACACAGCACTATTGACTTGGAAACCTTATGGGAGGAAAACACAGCACTATTGACTTGGACACCTTATGGGAGGAAAACCCAAGACAGTGATTCTCAACATATTTAATTTCAAGGACCGTCCAACAGTTTGATATGCTTTATATGATTTATTTATTAATTTAATCTCTGGGACCCGGCCCAGTCACTTTAACACCCTTAGTAAACTATTAATTTAACTCTGAGAAATGGAACTATGGACCTTCAAGGGTTCTTAACTTCTTTTGGTTCCATAAAATGTACCCTTAGAATTTTGTTCCATTTGTTACAGACCTGTAAAAGTCCATTTGGTTCATTAATATCAATAATTTGGAACCCCAGGGAGACCCCATGTTGCAATACAGTCTATTAGCACAAGGCAGGTTTCAGAGACATGGTATTAATTACATTCAAAGCAGTCCAAAGGGTGATGTATGATGTAAATATGTAGGCTTTATGATAGACGGCCTCTCCCATGCTTGTTTGTGTTCAGAGAAATTGAATATGATCATTTGTGTACAACGGCAGCAGCTACTAGGGAGAAGTCCCCAAACTGGCTTATCCGGTCTGTATGCCTACTATATGTCCAGTCCACCCACAAGAACAACAGAGTCATAGCCTACCTAGTACCTACCTACTGCACATTCATGTCTTCTATACATGCTGCTGTGTGGCTTGATGTTTGGTTTCCATCATTTCTGTTACTCTGTTTCTATTTTTAGACCTCATGTTGTCCATAATAGGCCTACACTTGCCCAGACAGATTCCTGTACACGGTGGTTAAAATCTAACCATGTCAGGAGAGAAAAAAATAACCCATGCCTCATGGATCATAATACTGTTTTATCTCCTGGTAAAACAGTGGTATTTATCATTGAGGCAATAGAATTATTACCCTATACCACAGAGTCTGCCTGCCTGCCTGCCTGCCTGCCTGCCTGCCTGCCTGCCTGCCTGCCTGCCTGCCTGTTTTTGAGTGATGTAAACCACTCCTACAACTGGCTTTGTTAGTCTGTGCAGAAAAAAAAATCACACCCGTGTGAACTGAGTGGTGTAAGGTTTTATATAGCATGATCAGCTGTGGTCTGACGTAATGTCTGACGTAATGAAATAAGGTAAGGTATTATGTAGCCTGATCAGCTCTGATCTGACGTAATGAAATCACACCCGGATGTGATTTCACAACTGGCTTTTTCTGTGCAGAGAAAATGACCATGGTTGCTACAGTCATCCAGTTCACCCGGGTGTGATTTAATTACGTCAGAAATTATTTTGAACATAGCAACCATGCTCATTTTTTTCTGCACACAAAAGCCAGTTGTAGGAGTGGTTTACACCACTCAAAAATGAGCATGGTTGCTATGTTCACCCGGGTGTGATTTCATTACGTCAGACATGATTTCATTACGTCAGACAGGCTATATAAGACCTTACACCACTCACTTCACACGGGTGTGATTTTTTGTAAGATAACTTGTGAATGAATGGGGAGATGTTCATGGCATTTGGAGGGAGTAATCAGTCAGCTGCTTTGGGGTAAAAAAAAAAAAAAAGGTGAAGGTCACAATCACGGTCAAGGTCAAAATAGAGAATGGATGGGTGGATTTTCATGAAACCTACAGTAGCTGTTCTGAAGATATGATTACAATTTGGGTCAAAAGGGGTAAAGGTCACAATCGATAGAGACATACAGCAAGAGATGTTTGCACCTGTAGGTGCATTTGTTTTATTTATTTGTATTAAGCAATAGCCATTGCAAAGTTAATAGAATTACCTTTTAATAAAATACAAGGTCATCATTATGTTAGCTGATTCATGAATACTGTTTACCATAATAGTATTTAGTCTTCCCTTAGCATTGTAAGTTTTGTATAATGCATCATTAATATTGGTTTTCTACGTATATATGGGATTGGTGTAGCTTAAACTATAACCACATAAGCCCTATACTTAGTCATACCAGAAATAGATAAAGTAGCCCATCTACTAGTCCACAACAAACTTGTAAATCTGCTATACTCACTACTTTTAAAACATTATAAATTAAAAAATATGAATTCCTTAATTTCTTAGAATTGTTTTGTTGAAAATTGCCTACAATGACATGTGAATAATATGGACACCACACCAGGGACAATGTAGTTGAATGACTGATATAACATCATTAGTGATATTTTTACCTGCTTTTGTCAGTGCACCTCTCATTTCATGGGAACTCATGGTTCCAGATTTGTCGGAGTCATGACCCTTAAAGATTTCCTGAAATGACAAACACCCAGGTGTATAATGATGTATCCTAGACAAGTGACAAAGGTGCATGAAACTAACCGTCATTTTCATCAGAAATGACATAAAATAGAACATAGCCTACCAGGTATTTTTGGATTTTCATCCAAAGCTTGTGGAATTCTATCAGTCCCAGTTTAGCACTGCCATCAGTCTTAGAGCATGTTAAGTTTAATAACATTTACTTTTTCTACGTCTGTTTAATAGGTGTTTTGATGCCGTGTATTATACATATTGTTTGTCATAACATTTTATGTTATCTAAAGGCTAAACAAAATTAAATTCTTAAAAGTCCCACCCTTTTAAAACTCGGGATAAATTCTGTACATCGATTTACTGTTCCATGACTATTCTCAAATATTATTAGATCTAAGCACATTTGGTTGCAAGTCTTGCTAAATGATGATTTGGTTTGTCATGGTTTGGTTTGACCTGAGATCAGATTCTAAAAATGTCTTCTACATCCTGACAGTTTTCTGAAAAAGCTATGTTTCTATGTCAGTCGATTTAAAAAAAATAGCAGACCTACAAGCTCGTAGCGCGCCACTCGGTGGCGCTCTATGAGCTTGTAGATCTGCTATTTTTCAATAGCTAAAGCATAACATAATGCTAACACCAAAAGGGGTTCCCGCCCAGAATGGGTTAAAAAGATACATCCAGTAGGTTCACGATGTGACGACCTGTCTCCAGGCTGAAGCCATCCGTTTTGATATCAGTCCCTGAGAGGGGGACACAGTGAGGGGGACACAGTGAGGGGGACACAGTGAGGGGGACACAGTGAGGGGGACACAGTTGTGGGGACAGTGTCATACTCATTCCCCAGTTGATGAATAGTAAAGACTATGGCATACATTATAACACTGTATACTCCACTTACTCTTAGAGACAATTTGATTCAAAACTTGAACCAGTTCAAAGACAGATACTTCTGAATCCTGCATGGGAAAAAATGTGTTATTATTGTACAACTGTTGCTCCACGTTCAGGGTGAACCATGTTTTATTAAATTCCTTTATTGTCAGTTCATGCTTACGTTCCTCTGCAAAACTTACATTGCCAGCGACCTGCTTGAAGAGGACCTTGAATCGTGGATCAACATCACTCTCAGATATTTCTGCCTGGATTTCAAATGTAATGTAATAAGTTTCACTTAAATAAAAGTATATATATTGGGGCATTTCATATTCACCAAAATACTAGATCTAATTGAATGTATGGATCTAATAGTTGTTAATACAACATTGGATCCATACATTCTGGTCGAGTTACACAATTATTACAATACTTTGTAATAACGTTCACATTCAAGGAAAATGGGAAACCAAGGATTAAACATTAACAAGACAGACCTAAGATCTAAAAGTGTACAGTTAATACAGTATATAAAGGAATATTATTATTATTATTATTATTATTACATTTATTAAAATAAATAATTAAAATAATTAAATCCTACCTCCTCCTCCTCTATTTTAGCATCGACGTCGTCCTCCATTGGACTGAAAAGGAAAATGGACTGTTTAGGATCATTATGTTGGAAAGTCTTCCATGTGACATTGCCGTTACAGGAACCCTGGGTGTATGGAATATTAGATTTGATCTAGGAAGCTGATTATGACACTTGCTCTTTAGGGTTAGGGTTCTAAATGCCTCGAAAGTGGGCTAAACATTAGTTTTGCAAGCAGAGATCTGCTGACTGCTGTACAGTCAACAGTGTGAGATCACACCTTCGTTTCTCCCAGACCAACACTACACAGACCAGACTGAATGTTTTTGGCCACTAGATGGCGGTATTCACTAGATGGTAAGTATGTTTCATCACATCTTGAAGCCTACTTGCAGCTTTGGTTATAGAGATTCAGGCCTGACCTCAACATTTAAAAAAAATCTTCTAAATCCTCCAGTTTTCTGAAATAAATATTTTCACGATTTTTCAAAAATAGCAGACCTACAAGCTCATAGCGTGCCACTCGGTGGCGCGCTATGAGCTTGTAGATCTGCTATTTTTCAATAGCTAAATTATAACATAATGTTAAAAACACCAAAAGGGGTTCCCGCCCAAAATGGGTTATGAATAACAGTTTTGCCCTTTGACAGCAAAACGTGTAATGGAGAAACAGCTCTTACCTGGTGGCAGCCTGCTTTTCTGTGAATACCCTGAGAACGAAGGTGCCTTTCCTGTGAGGCTTGAAGGTTGAAGGGATAATGACATATTCTCCCGGGGGCAGTTTGTGGCGGTCGCACACCTCACGCATGTTGACAAAGGTGCTCATAGCCACGAATCTCCGCCTCAGCAGGACATCTGGGCCCAGGTGGATGTTGCTCCGACCTCTGTACTGAAGAGTGAAATAAGTGAGCAACGTACGACATGCAGGATGGAAGGAAAGATCTTAATAACAATGGTCTAAAATGCACCAAATTGCATTAATAATAAATCATAAGTTCAACAACATGAGGTAATGGTGGTTGTTTTGCATTTAGAATGTGAATGGATAAGCAAATTCAGCAGCGCTGCCCTGCCATGCAAAACAGGCGATAGGCTACAAACCTCTTCTGGAACCTATACAGGAAAGAAAGACAGAAACATATATTAGGGATTTTTATTCAAGGTGCAATTGGATCTTGTTAAAATGTTCTTGTTAACCCATTTTGGGCGGGAACCCCTTTAAAATAGCAGATCTGCAAGCTCGTAGCTCGAGCTTGTAGGTCTGCTATTTTTGAAAAATCGAAGAGCGACTGACATAGAAACATAGCTTTTTCAGAAAACTGTCATTTTCAAACAGACATTTTTAGAATCTGATCTCAGGTCAAATGCTGTAGTGTAAGAACCTCATAGATGGTAAAGAATCTGATCTCAGGTCAGATGCTGTAGTGTAAGAACCTCATAGATGGTAAAGCCAATGGTTTCGAGGTCACGGCCGAGCCTCTTGTTCCGTCGGCCGTCTTTCTGCATCAGACCCACCAGAATCGTACAGCCGTCCTCCCCGTCCAGAGGGTCATCGTCCACGTCCTGCAGACGCACCACAAACTGTGGGTTGGAGGCGAACGTGACTGGAACACACAAGGAAGATTTACAATTTAGGCATTTAGCAGACGCTCTTAATCCAGAGCGATTTACATTAAGCAAGAACAAAAAGCAAGGGAATACATCACATATGTCAAATGCATTTATCGCGAAACATGCGTAAGCTAAGAACGTAACTAGAACATATCTATATAATGACACTATACATATAAACTATAACTAGAACATATCTATATAATGACACTATACATATAAACTATACATATATGCTATACTATGCTGTACATATATACTATGAAGTGCTATGACTACATACAATGCACTTATTGTGCTGTCTACATGACATGCTATAAGTCTGTTTCAAATGCTATATAAGTCTAAGAAGTGCTGTCTAAGGGGGTAGGATAAGTGCTATGGGCTATGATGGAGTCTGAAAAGGTGGGTTTTCAGACTACGGCGGAAGATCGGGAGTGATGCTGCAGTTCTGACTGCAACGGGGAGTGCATTCCACAGTTTTGGGGCCAGAAGGGAGAAGAGTTTGGGACGTGTGGAGCGTTGTCCCGGCGTTTATAAACCCTCAATATAAATAGACCATAACTGAAGCTGCCAGGCTGGACTTGGCCTGCATTATAAGCCATAGAATAGACACAGCAAGAATCATCTGTTACTTTATCCACATGAAGTGTCCCTATATTATGGGAATGCCATAATAGGTGAAACTTTCAGTGAAAATAGGCCAACTTTCAGTGAAATTATATGTGAGCTTGTAGATCCGCTATTTTTGTTATTTGACATACAACCAAATATATAGGGTTTAACCACCTACAACCTTCACCCCTTGGGGCAAACATTCAGCAAAAATAGCCGATTAGAACACAATGTTTGAGTTAAGAGATTTGCTACAGGGCCTATTAGATCCATGAGGGACACTGGTCAACAAAGTCTATTGCTACACATTAACTGCGTAAACATTGATAATGTACAGTAGCCGTGTGGCGACAAAGTAAAGAATAGCCTAATGACTTCGGTACCGACCTTGATGATTGAGGCAACCTCCAGCAGTCGAGCCGACCCTCCAGGTTCCATCAAACTCATAGTTGTTCCAGTGTCCCACCTCATCACTCATCAGTGCATCTGGGGTCAAGTTACAGATCTCAACTTTAGAGAACTGCTTGAGGAAGTCTTGATATGACATCCTTATAGGAGAGGGGCGAGAAACAAGGTCGTTTAACAATTGGGATTCTCTCGCCATAACTGACACTAGAGAACGTTGTGTTGCACCTCGAGTGTCACAATGGCCTTGGATTTACCAAAACTCTCCATCCTCAGAGACGTGATTCAGCTTGGGTTTCTCATCGTCGGAGACATTGTTCCATTCGCTGGACCTAATTGTGATGAACAGCAACACAACAACAATTGTGATGAACAGCAACACAACAACAATTGTGATGAACAGCAACACAACAACAATTGTGATGAACAGCAACACAACAACAATTGTGATGAACAGCAACACAACAACAATTGTGATGAACAGCAACACAACAACAATTGTGACGCTTCAGTTGGGAACTCAACCAAACAGCTAGCTGCTGTTGATCTATGAATTGTGTTGATTATGACATGAACTGACCCATCACTCCATGGCCCGTTCCACTCCACCTGGCCCCAAGGGTTCCTGATGCGGACCAACTGAACTGGGTTGCCATATACATGGACCTGGGAGAGAGTACAGCAATGTGCAACGTGTTTTATTTATTGCAGAATCAGAAGATTCATAGGGTGCAGTGGCGTGCACAGACATTTAGAGGGGCAGGTGCTCAAGTTATGTTATGTTATGCTTTAGCTATTGAAAAATAGCAGATCTACAAGCTCATAGCGCACCACCGAGTGGCGCGCTACGAGCTTGTAGGTCTGCTATTTTTGAAAAACCAAAAGGGCACATTGCCAAAAGGGCAGGGGGTGCTCTAGCACCCCCTAGTGTCTATCTGTGCACGCCACTGATAGGGTGCCCCTTTATATATATATTGCACAATACCCTGTCTCATGCAGGACTGTTTACCTCTTGTGCACCGGTGACGGAGTACGCATGTCCTTACCTCTTGTGCACCGGTGACGGAGTACGCATGTCCTTACCTCTTGTGCACCGGTGACGGAGTACGCATGTCCTTACCTCTTGTGCACCGGTGACGGAGTACGCATGTCCTTACCTCTTGTGCACCGGTGACGGAGTACGCATGTCCTTACCTCTTGTGCACCGGTGACGGAGTACGCATGTCCTTACCTCTTGTGCACCGGTGACGGAGTACGCATGTCCTTACCTCTTGTGCACCGGTGACGGAGTACGCATGTCCTTACCTCTTGTGCACCGGTGACGGAGTACGCATGTCCTTACCTCTTGTGCACCGGTGACGGAGTACGCATGTCCTTACCTCTTGTGCACCGGTGACGGAGTACGCATGTCCTTACCTCTTGTGCACCGGTGACGGAGTACGCATGTCCTTACCTCTTGTGCACCGGTGACGGAGTACGCATGTCCTTACCTCTTGTGCACCGGTGACGGAGTACGCATGTCCTTACCTCTTGTGCACCGGTGACGGAGTACGCATGTCCTTACCTCTTGTGCACCGGTGACGGAGTACGCATGTCCTTACCTCTTGTGCACCGGTGACGGAGTACGCATGTCCTTACCTCTTGTGCACCGGTGACGGAGTACGCATGTCCTTACCTCTTGTGCACCGGTGACGGAGTACGCATGTCCTTACCTCTTGAGCACCGGTGACGGAGTACGCATGTCCTTACCTCTTGTGCAGCGGTGACGGAGTACGCATGTCCTTACCTCTTGTGCACCGGTGACGGAGTACGCATGTCCTTACCTCTTGTGCACCGGTGACGGAGTACGCATGTCCTTACCTCTTGTGCACCGGTGACGGAGTACGCATGTCCTTACCTCTTGTGCACCGGTGACGGAGTACGCATGTCCTTACCTCTTGTGCACCGGTGACGGAGTACGCATGTCCTTACCTCTTGTGCACCGGTGACGGAGTACGCATGTCCTTACCTCTTGTGCACCGGTGACGGAGTACGCATGTCCTTACCTCTTGTGCACCGGTGACGGAGTACGCATGTCCTTTGACAAGTTTACGAGATGTAACAGCCTCTGTCTCATTGGAACTGGTGATCTGAGAAAGAAAAGTGATGCAACAGAAAATCAGTGGCGTGCACAGATAGACACTAGGGGGTGCTAGAGCACCCCCTGCCCTTTTGGCAATGTGCCCTTTTGAAAAAAAGAAGAAACGTTTTTTTTTTCGTTTTTTCCCCCAAAAATAGCAGACCTACAAGCTCATAGCGCGCCACCGAGTGGCGCGCTATGAGCTTGTAGATCTGCTATTTTTCAATAGCTAAAGCATAACATAATGCTAACACCAAAAGGGGTTCCCGCCCAAAATGGATTAAGGCAACCGGCCGGTTCCACGCGCTGCACAAGGTGCCCTTTTTTAACTTGAGCACCTGCCCCTCTAAATGTCTGTGCACGCCACTGCAGAAAATGTAAGCCTAGCTGAAATTGCAGTAGCCTGTGTCCTGCTGTGCTCTCAGAGAAGGAAAACAGAGTAGATCTGATCCCACAGGGAAACTGGAGCACACAATTGATTTATACCTTTTATGAGGTGTATTAGACTACTGTGTGCTTCAGTTAAAAAATAGTCGACAAACAATTAAGGTGGAAAAGCGGCACTCCAAATAAACGTGCAAGACAGGACTCAGTTTATAATTTTTAATCTGACGCATTTCTGCACAAGCCAGGCCTTCATCAGAGCTAGTTGATTGGATGGATTATTTTTAACTATGTTTTGTTAGCTGAGCACCCACGGCCAAGGAAGGCACACAGAAGTGTGCTTCAGTTTCCTTTTTGGGATCCAGATCAAAATTGGAAACCTATTTGGTGATTTAAGAACCAAATGAACAATCAGCATCAAACAATTACAACAAGTAGAAAACCTAAACCTACGTCTATGGAGCAGCCCAGGAGCGAGCCCTGGCCCAGCGCCCTCTTGATGATCTTGAAGAGGTTTTCTGGAGCCTTGGACAACTGGTACGTTTCAGCTATCCCGCCTGTGAAGTCCTCAAAACCCTCCATGGTGGAGCCACCTATGAGAGCCTCGTAGCTCCCAATCACCCTGTCAGACAGACCAACAGACATGAAGAATCAATCACCCTGTCAGACAGACCAACAGACAATCACCCTGTCAGACAGACCAACAGACATGAAGAATCAATCACCCTGTCAGACAGACCAACAGACATGAAGAATCAATCACCCTGTCAGACAGACCAACAGACATGAAGAATCAATCACCCTGTCAGACAGACCAACAGACAGCAGAAGAATCAATCACCCTGTCAGACAGACCAACAGACATGAAGAATCAATCACCCTGTCAGACAGACCAACAGACATGAAGAATCAATCACCCTGTCAGACAGACCAACAGACAATCACCCTGTCAGACAGACCAACAGACAACAGACCAACAGACAGTAGAAGAATCAATCACCCTGTCAGACAGACCAACAGACAGTAGAAGAATCAATCACCCTGTCAGACAGACCAACAGACATGAAGAATCAATCACCCTGTCAGACAGACCAACAGACAGTAGAAGAATCAGAAATATTCTCTTTTTTATTTTTCTTCTTTTGTTTTAATGCAGTGGATGAATTTGATGCAGAAATACATTTCATAAAGAGTAAAAAAGATTCAAACTTTGCATAGGCCTTCTCCAGAAGTGCACTCCAGAACTCCGAGCCCTCAGCAGATTGAACAAACAGCAGTTTCCCATCTCTGGAGGGCAATCGGTCATCAACCACCACGTCCACCCAGTCACCATACTGCCAGAACTGAGGATAGATATTGATTGATTGATTGATTGATTGATTGATTGATTGATTGATTGATTGATTGATTGATTGATTGATTGAAATATGTATTAACAGTTTGCAGAATTACAGTACATTTCAAGCACAAACTCAATACAAAGACTGTTAACTGTGAGTGGACGACCCAATTAAGCATTACACTTGTTTACAAGAGGGTCCACCATGTTCAATTCATCAAAACATTTAGAGACGTACAGATAGACACTTCTATATAGTCAAAGAACAGAACAAGAATTCATCATAAGATATTGATAAGATAAGATATTGTTTGACTATGTGATCATTTCCTGGATGTTGTAAATGGTAACAGTATACGTACTATAAAAACATAGCATTTTGGTTTAGTGGTGAGATTAGTACAGGATTTGTTCAACCTGGAAGTGAAATATCCCAGCATAGCCATCAGTGAAGCTCTGTCCTGGAGGAACCACTCGGGCTAGGATCCGCTGGTCTAGAGTCAGTGAGGCGATGGCAGCCAGAAGCCAGCAGTCACCTGGGAGGTACATGATTGCAAGTCAAATAAAGACATTGTGAAACTTTTAGTTTGCACAGTACTTCACAATATAACCAGTAAAGTACTAAGAGCCCCATTGTTACAAATAAAATGTTGTAGGATGCACAGACTTTTTCTTTTTACTATTTTGAATCTTCCTTCTATTCTTTTTGTAATGACACAAAACATTAACAAACTAAGCAAAAATCTAATCATCATACTATAATCATACTATATCATCATCATCATCATCATACTATATCATCATCATACTATAATCATACTATATCATACTATATCATCATCATACTATAATCATACTATATCATCATCATCATCATCATACTATATCATCATCATACTATAATCATACTATAATCATCATACTATAATTCTGACATTCTGACATCTGACATCTACTATAATTCTGACAATGTCTGAATGTCTGAATGTGTGTGTGTCTGTCAGAAACACACAACAACAACAGTTATTTTTAAGCCAGAAAAAACAAGAAACACTGCAGGTGCTCACATTGAGATAAAAAGATGACTATAGTAAAAAATAAATTAAAAGGTGTTCATACGGATCAAATGGGATCAAGACAACAGACAATCCGGGCACTCAGGAGTAAAAAAGAGGACAGCCTTTATTTAATTAAAAGGCATTTGCCAACATGTTTCGACCATGAGAGGTTTTCATCAGGGCGATGTTCTTTGCCCCATTACAACTGAACAAAATATTTCCTCCCCCACTTCAGAAGTACTACCTTGTGAAATAAGAGAAAAACATGTTTTACTTACCCAGTGCACCTTGGCAAATATCTGTTCTGGTGGCCCCATCATCAATGAACTTTGGGTTGGAACACAATTCCTACAAAGTACAGAAAAGAGAAGAAACATAAAATCTACTTGGATGTGATATTGCATGACTCTTCCCACCTCTGTCAATGCTGTCTGAACCATATCTCCTTTATTCCTGGATCTTACAAACCCATAAAATAATGAATGATACCGTTAAAGTATCACTGTCTTTTGAGTGGCTTGGCTCTCATTGCTTATTATACTGTACTTACCGAAGGTCTTTTCCAAACCACACCCCTCGTCTTGGAAGAATACGGTCCAAGCTCATTGTAACCCAGGGATCTGCTACTAGCTGGGAACCGATCATCCTCAAACGGCCGTCCCGTCTCCAGGCATCGCTGGCGCAGAGTCTGGTAGTCCTGTTGGCCGAACTTTAACGCCTGCTTATTGGATCCGACGCCCTGAGCCTTCTGCTTCTGATGGGCCAGCCGCCCTGCGGTGGAGGTCATCTTCTGACCCTAAGAGCCACTGAAATGTAATGTGTTTAATGTATGTAGTTATTGGACTACAGAGTTCCCTGTTTGCGACCTGAGTTCTGCTATTGTGTGTTGCTCTGCCCTCGATCCTTGCTCACTGATGGTTGAACAGCAAGCCTGTCTTCTTCAGTCCTTTGTTTGTCTCCAGTGATTCTCGTGCTCCCTTTTTAGCCAGCTCAGGTGACAGGAGAGGGGGATGGGTGTGTAGACAGGGTGGGGTGTCTGGTGGACAGGTGAAGCAAGCTGTAACCCTAAGCAAATCTACCATTGATGACCCTGACCACAGCAGGATTACAAACAAGACCACGCCTAAAAGCAAAAGACCTGAGGCTCCTGTTTCACTGAGTGCGCAAATGTTTGGTTTCCCTTGATGTTTTTAAGAGCGAGTTGAAAACTTATTTTTTCAACTTGTTTAGATTTATCTTGTGTTCATATTCAATTGTTCTGATTCAATTTTTCCATCTCTTACCATATTTTCTTTTTGTATTGCTATTTTTATTTGCTAATTTGTATATATTTTGTCTTGTATTGACCTGCTTTTTTTGTTTTTCGGCATTCCGCTGCTTGTTATTTTTTTATGTGAAGCACTTTGGGTTGCATTTTATGTATGAAAGGTGCTATATAAATAAAGTTTATTATTATTATTATGAGGGGCAGAACACCACCAGCAATCAGCAATCAAACACAAATGTTTGATCAAACCATGTGACTCCCATTGGAAAAGCATTGTGGTGGCCCAAAAAAACAACCAAACATTGCTTGATTGCTGTTTGGTACGTGTGAATGAGGCCTCAGAGTTGTGAAAGGGGAGGGGATCATGAAGCAACTGTTTGCAGACTTAAGCACGAATATGGTTAATCAAGATATTGCAAAAACAACACTTGTTCCCTGCAGGCTATGCGCTTCAGAGCATCCTAGATTAACAGACACATGCAGTAGTCCTCCATAGTTTATATCCAGTGATGTTGGTGTTGTGTAAAACACGTAGGCAAGAGCCCATGGCCACATTCATTCTGAATGTCAAACATAAGCTAGTCAGGTGTGTCTCCTACATACTGTTATAGCTGTAAAGCTCTCTCATTAGTTAATAACTAGTCAGGTGTGTCTCCTACATACTGTTATAGCTGTAAAGCGCTCTCATTAGTTAATAACTAGTCAGGTGTATCTCCTACATACTGTTATAGCTGTAAAGCGCTCTCATTAGTTAATAACTATAGTCAGGTGTGTCTCCTATACTGTTATAGCTGTAAAGCTCTCTCATTAGTTAATAACTATAGTCAGGTGTGTCTCCTATACTGTTATAGCTGTAAAGCGCTCTCATTAGTTCTTGCTTTATGAAACCTTATAAGAGGAACATACACCCAACACTACACAGAAGGAAACATGCATATCACTTGCTTTGTGGCTTTTGTGTTGCAGGGAATCAAATCCTCAAAACATCCAATTCTATACAAAACTAGAACTGCACTCTGTCGAGTGCCTACTTGCTTGTTGCACCATAAATGGCCTACTAGTGTGCAAGCAGAGCGTGCAAGTGCTGTAGACCGCTACAAACTTTCAAATCTCAGCCTCTCTGTGAAAGAACGTTTGCAATATTGAATTATTAGGTTTAGCTATTTGCTACGTACCTTGCTTTTGGAGAGTATTTTTAAGTATGGTAATAATTACTTATGCCTGTTATGGCAGTGGTGTCAGATTACATACATGTATACATAGGGGCATTACCTTTAGTCTACCCGACACTGAAACATGTCATCGTTACGTCACCATCGATAACCAATTATACCCTGGCATTGGTACATATATTCATCACGTCATATGCTCATATGTCTATATATGTGTATATGTCTATATGTATGTATATGTAATTTCTTGAGTGGTTGGTGGTATAATGTGGTTACCTGGGTGGTTTGATGCGTATGTCCGGGGCCAACACATGTTATGACGTCATATGCTGGCCCCAAACTGACCGTGTAGGTATGTTTTCCGTCATCCTACGAAGCATATGTCCCATGACGTGATGAAGATATGTACCAATGTCCCTTAGATTGCACGTGATATGATGTCATACGGACATACGGAAGCTGACCGTGCAGATATGCTTTCCGTGAACCGTGATGGAGATTATGTACCAACGCCAGGGTATAATTGGTTGACGATGGTGACGTAATGATGATATGTTTCAGTGTCAAGTACATACGCATCGTAGCACCTGACTGATAACATTACTTGCACGCTCTGCTTGCGCAAGTAATAATGTACATTATGTGAAAAGAAAGTGAAGGTATCTTTCCAATTCCATCCATACTCAATTTTGAGATTGACCCAGATTGTGATATTGACCTCTGATCTTTTCAACCCAAATATTCATCATCTCTTCAAGGCAGCCTTCAGTCCCATCATCCATTCTTGAGTTATTTTGCCAGTAGACAAACTGATTGACAAACAGAATAGGGTGAATAACACCCATCTAAATGTATTACTAGAAGGCAATGATACAGATTGGCCAGCCGGCATAGAGCGTCGCAGTCCCGCCCCCTTTCATGACGACGACTGGCCCAGGAAATAATTCCCCATTAGTTTTTCTCATAGACATTTAAAAAAGTATTTATTTAAAGACCTTTAACCCATTTAGGCCTGAGGCCGATTCTAAAAACGCTTCTAAATCCTGTTTTCTGAAAAACTTCAAATATTTATATAGCAGCATAAATTTTTTTACATTTTTGAATACTGTACATACTGTACATAACCCCAAAATGGGTTCCCGGCCTGAGGGGGTAAAACACCAAAAGGGGTTCCCGCCCAGAAGGCAAAGCTCTCTGTTTACCGAGCAATCTTCGTTCCTACTCTCACCTATGGTCATGAAGTGTGGGTCATGACCGAAAGAATAAGGCGGAGTTGGAGGAAACACATCGACTCACTGGCCTTGGAACGTCTCGGAATCCCCCAGGAGGTAGTCACTAATGTTGCTCTGGAGAGGGAAGTCTGGAGCACTCTGGTGGAGCTGTTGCCCCCGCGACCCGACTACGGATAAGCGGTTGAAGATGGATGGATGGATGGATGGAAGTAGTAAGCAGTAAGTAAAGTAAGTAATATTACAGATAGTGGGAGCAAAGCTAAAATATCTTCTACTACAGTGTAATACAAAATACTTGTGTAATAACTAATTTAATCAAACTGTTTTTGATTTTGTTTGTTTTTAACCTTGCTCAGTGCAGCACTTTGGAACTGTCCGGGCTCTGGACAGGGCCCCTGCCCAGGCTCCAAGTGGCCTGTTCTGACATCACACTCCATATTTGATCCAGATACAGAAATCTCCATATATGGGCATAAAAGGGACACAGACAGATGGCTGGAACGGGTCCTCTGACACGGGTACAACGGGCACTCTGACACGGGTACAACGGGTACTCTGACACGGGTACAACGGGTACTCTGACACGGGTACAACGGGTACTCTGACATGGGTACAATGGGTACTCTGACACGGGTACAACGGGTACTCTGACACGGGTACAACGGGTACTCTGACACGGGTACAACGGGTCCTCTGACACGGGTACAGCGGGTACTCTGACACGGGTACAACGGGTCCTCTGACATGGGTACAACGGGTACTCTGACACGGGTACAACGGGTACTCTGACACGGGTACAACGGGTACTCTGACACGGGTACAACGGGTACTCTGACACGGGTACAACGGGTATTGCATAGCCGGGTGGGGAATGGATCTCCAACTTCCATTGTTACCGACTCTGGTGCTCTACAGCCAGGCACCAGTCTAGTTATCATAATGGACCTTTGGTGCTTCTGAATAACTTTATTGACAGTGTGAACTGACGACAACCATGGGTATTTGGACTATCTTTGTAAGCTCTATTCTCAGCACAATGCTTCAGAGGTGGTTATGTCTCAACGAGAGGAAGGCTGGGTCATGAAACTGTGAATAGCATGTGTTTACTGCCTTGTTTATGACCATGACACAAATGTGGCTGACTCTATAGTGAAAGGCATACTTGAGACATCTGTCAGCATTTGCTCATGCAATTTTGGACTGATGTCCACTTGTTGTAGCACAACCTTGTATTAATTAGTAATATTATATTATATTGTTATATTAGTAATGGTAAGAATTTCTAATACTTACTGACAAATTCACAGCTTTATAATTGATAGTTTGCATTATATTATGACAGAATGAATGGATATTTGCAGAGTGACATGAAAATACAATGAGGGGCAGATGGTCCCGGTGGGCCTGGAACTACACCCCCCCCCCCCCCCCCCCCCCACCTCTCCCCAGTGGAACTACCCCCCCCCCCCCCCTCCCCCCCCTCTCCCCAGCACACAAATGCATGCGAGTGCTACAGGCAGAACCAGCCTACACCTACATTAAATGCTGGCTACAGTCAGCACAACTGCCTGTCTATGTGTTTATTTATAGGAAAGCAAACACATTTCATTTATACACTTCATGGACATGGCTGAGAAAAATAGCACATCTTACAGAATTTACAAAACACCCATACTTTGGAAATAGGAAATACGGTACATGCTACAAAATCACACAAACATCTTTCTATAAGTTTACGCCGGGCCGGTCTGCTCAGTGGTTTGCGATCCATAGAGAACTTTTCTCAATTAGTGACCATTACATTTACATTTTAAATGTAGAAACCTGTTTTATTTGTAGCCTATGTGACCAATAGCTATCCTATTTTAAATGTTTTATTTATCTGCAGGCATGACTTACATTTTACCCCATTGAAATGGTGAAGAACATCTGCACAGCTTTTGTATTTCCATGAATGAGACACAGTATATTTTAGGTTGTATCAGCCAAAGGCACAACACTGTGATTGGCATTGGCAAGTTGTTAAAAACAAACTTAACAAAATTAATCAAACAAAACACACACATTTACTTACTGACATATACAACGAAGTACAACCCAGATTACTGACATACAACGAAGTACAACCCAGATTACTTACTGACATATACAACGAAGTACAACCCAGATTACTTACTGACATATACAACGAAGTACAACCCAGATTACTTACTGACATATACAACGAATGTACAACCCAGATTACTTACTGACATATACAACGAACCGTACAACCCAGATTACTGACATATACAACGAATGTACAACCCAGATTACTTACTGACATATACAACGAATGTACAACCCAGATTACTTACTGACATATACAACGAACCATACAACCCAGATTACTTACTGACATATACAACGAATGTACAACCCAGATTACTTACTGACATATACAACGAATGTACAACCCAGATTACTTACTGACATATACAACGAACCATACAACCCAGATTACTTACTGACATATACAACGAATGTACAACCCAGATTACTTACTGACATATACAACGAACCGTACAACCCAGATTACTGACATATACAACGAATGTACAACCCAGATTACTTACTGACATATACAACGAATGTACAACCCAGATTACTGACATATACAACGAATGTACAACCCAGATTACTGACATATACAACGAATGTACAACCCAGATTACTTACTGACATATACAACGAATGTACAACCCAGATTACTTACTGACATATACAACGAACCGTACAACCCAGATTACTTACTGACATATACAACGAACCGTACAACCCAGATTACTTACTGACATATACAACGAAGTACAACCCAGATTACTTACTGACATATACAACGAATGTACAACCCAGATTACTGACATATACAACGAACCGTACAACCCAGATTACTGACATATACAACGAACCGTACAACCCAGATTACTGACATATACAATGAACCGTACAACCCAGATTCGACACAAACAACTAAACAAGGGACTAAATTATCTTCGCTCCTATGCCACCAAAATGTGGAACGCCCTACCAACAGTCATTAAGACATGCTAATCCCTTGACTCAAAACCGCTCTCAAAGGGCACCTACGGACGGCTGCAATTCGAAACTGGCCCCCGTAAAATCTGAATCCCCCCCACCCCCCTTTTTCCCCTCACTGTATATGTTTCTTTTCCCTTTTTACCTCCTTTATGATGAATTCCTGTTCTGTTCTTTGACTATATAGAAGTGTCTATTTGTACGTCTCTAAATGTTTTGATGAATAATTGAACACGGTGGACCCTCTTGTAAACAAGTGTAATGCTTAATTGGGTCGTCCACTCACAGTTAACAGTCTTTGTATTGAGTTGTTGTGCTTGAAATGTACTGTCATTCTGCAAATTGTTAAGACATTTTTCAATCAATCAATCAAAAGACCTTACCTTGTACACGTGCAAAGGGGATAATGTGCAGGGACCGGGTCTTCAACAACCAGTCAGTGTACGAGTTATAGACCCTAGCTGCTAGGGTGCTTAGAGTTATAGGCCCTAGCTGCTAGGGTGCTTAGAGCTATAGGCCCTAGCTGCTAGGGTGCTTATCAGGCCTTACGGTAGTGCCCTGACATGTGCCATCAACAACCAGTTGTTCTAATCTAGACATGGTGAAGAAAGGGAACTTGGAAAGATACTTACAGACAAACCACAAATCATTTGAAAAATAAGGAACTGAAATCTCAGCCATACTTTATGTGTACCATACATGAAACAACAGGTGATGTCATCAGTATTTTAAGTATGCATTTTTGTCCTATCATCAACAACTGCAGTGAAGAAAAGGAACTTGATAAGACACGTTTTCTGAAACATCATCATTTGACCAGAAAATAGTGAACTGAGAAAAGAAAGAAGGAAGTACATGAAACTGGTTGCTGTCACCAGTACTTTAAAAGTCCCATAAATATATTTTCACATGTCATGACAATAATTCTTGCCTTTATTATTCATATTAAACTATTGATGAATTATTCTGTACGCATTATTTGAATTAGCAGCCTATAATATTATGTAATATGCGTTGGGGATTTTCCCTGTCTGAGATCTCACCCGTCTTGAAAGTTGAAAGTAGATCTCTCGGGATCTATTTTCGTCCATGCAAACCCCTCATCCCTAAACTTCTTTGTCTTTGTTTGTCTTTTTTTGTTGTTAAAATAGCCAGTCTACAAGCTCACAACGTGTCGATGTAGATCAGTAGTTGAACTATTCAAAAAGGTTTTTCAAAATAGTAAAATAAATCACACCCATGTGAAGTAAGTGGTGCAACTCCGTGTGGGGGTCCGAGCCGCCCGCGTCCGAAACGGTTGAGAAATGACAGAGTTATACCGTGTGGGGGTCCCTCTACTGTACCCTCTACTGTACTGTACTGTACTGTACTGTACTGTACTGTACTGTACTGTACTGTACTGTACTGTACTGTACTGTACTGTACTGTACTGTCACTGTACTGTACTGGCACACCTGAAATCACCATATATACAGTTAATATGTGCGTGTGTGTTTGGTTGCGCACAGGTGGTGAAAAACAACCATGCTGTTTTCGTGCTCAGACCCAGCCAGGCAGCCAGCCAGAGACCCACACACATAGCCACTTAAGGATGTGGTTTGCACCACTTAAAAATAAGTTTAGGGATAAGGGGTTACTTTAAATGGACGAAAATAGAGCCCGTCCCAAAAAAGGTTGCCCACCTCCATTCTAGGGTATACAGAAGTTCTTGGCATTGGTGGACAAAGTACTGGGTACCCCCCAGCAGAATGGGGGGAACCCAGTGTACTCTCTGCTGCCCCATCTGGCGGAGTCAGGTTACTCAACTCCAGCACTTGAGTCAAATCATATTTTCTCATTAATATCAATGCATTGCTGTATTGACATTAGACAATTTCCAAAGGAAAGAAAACATTATACTATAATAGTGAAAATAACATCTATAACCACATCCTGACATTTGAAAACACTTGATTATTTGAAAAGTGGTTATATATATGGTTTATACAGTATGTACTTTTGCAGGAGTCAAAAGTACAATTGTTGTCATTGAAATATACTGGAGTGAAAGTCCAGTCCAGTCAAGTATTCAACCATTTATCATTTCTGATTGGGTGGGAAGCATTTTATCATTTCTGATTGGGTGGGAAGCATTTTATCATTTCTGATTGGGTGGGAAGCATTTTATCATTTCTGATTGGGTGGGAAGCATTTTATCATTTCTGATTGGGTGGGAAGCATTCTGATTGGGTGGGAAGCATTCTGATTGGGTGGGAAGCATTCTGATTGGGTGGGAAGCATTCTGATTGGGTGGGAAGCATTTCTAGAGAAATCTAGACCGTACTGAACACCGTTTGCCTCAGTGCTGTTAACCGACAGCAGGGGTGCCCAAAAGGTAGATCGCGATCTACCAGTAGATCACAAAGGCTGTGCAGGTAGATCACATGACATGCCCCTAAAGAGTATTTAATTTAAATATATTGAAGAAAGAAAACGATAAAAATAAAAAATAAATCTTGCCGAGCTGGTCATTTTGAAAGTAGCTCTCAAGTCAAAAAGTGTGGGCACCCCTGACCTACAGGGTGCTGATGGAAAATGGGTTACTGTTGGTCAAAGAAGGAGAAGATAGATGGATAGATAGACAAACTGATATGATGATAGCATGGTTTTCTATGCATTTTGGTGGTTTTCGGGGATATGACCCAGCTATGTTTTTGCCTGCACCGGCCTTTTCTGAGAGACAGTCTGTAATGTATTATGATGATGCACAGACAGACAGAGCCCTCTCCTGGTTAGTATTTTAACAGCAATCAAAACACAGTGTTATATCATCATGGCATATCCCTAAGTATTATAGAACTTATAAAAAGCCCTTATTTGCCTTTATAAAAGCCAATTAGAAACTGCTTGTGAGTTTGTGGCTTGATATTTGGCAAAATAAATATGCTTTCTTTGTTAAATGTGGGCCTTTGAGAATGCAGCAGTGATTACGCGTTAATACAAATAAATGTAACTTGACATGATCAGACAACGTGCAAATCATTATTTAAACCCTACATGGTTGACGGGGAGCACGTCGGGGCTTTATACTACATTTCACTCGCTGAGAACAGCCGATTTCCTGTGAAAGCTCCCCCACAATACGGTTGCTGGGGTGTAATCATCACGCTGTTATCATTGACAGTATATTATGTGTAGGAGCTCAAGCGGCTGGGCTTATTGGACACCATTCTTTATCAAAATAAGAAATCTATGAACCCAAATATATTTGTTGAATCTTGCCTCAATCCAGATGTGATCTCTCTGTCTGTCACATGGTACTGAGTGCTGAGTGTTGTTTAACCCATTTTGACCTGAGATCAGATTCTAAAAAATTCTTCTAAATCCTGACAGTTTTCTGAAAAAGCTATGTTTGTATGTCAGTCGTTCTTTGTTTTTTCAAAAATAGCAGACCTACAAGTTCATAGCGCGGCACTCGGTGCCGCGCTATGAGCTTGCTATTTTTCAATAGCTAACACCAAAAGGGGTTCCCGCCCAAAATGGGGAAATGAGTAATTAGCAGCCTAGAAACCATTTATATGTTTTCCAACAGGCTTGAAAGTATGAAACTCAATAACAGCAAGCTAATGTATAATAAATCCTTCGGTTATCTTGTCTGGACATACAATTTGACCCAATTCCTTCCTGGCCATTTTGCTTCAAGCGGGCAATTTTGAAGGGAACTTGCCACAGGACAGGACTGCCACAGGATGTTGTGAGCAGTATTGTTGTACACTGATCTGGTTGCACAAAGCATATACAGTAAGAGATGCAATCATGCACCAACAACGCCTCTGGCAGAGTGAGGTCAATGTGGCGTGAGTCTCGGGAACCCAGGCGTTTAACCCATTTTGACCTGCGATCAGATTCTAAAAATGTCTTCTACATCCTGACAGTTTTCTGAAAAAGCTAGGTTTCTATGTCAGTTTCTACAAGCTCGTACGAGCTTGTAGATCTGCTATTTTTCAATAGCTAAAGCATAACATGATGCTAACACCAAAAGGGGTTCCTCCCAAAATGGGTTGAGGCAGTGACACATCGTCACCATGCAGTCACATCTACGTGACATGTGAGCTATTCCATTTTATTAATTTAATCAATAGTTTATTTAATCGATTAGTTCTATTAACTGGAAAAAATTCCAAAACTTAACACATCCAAAATTTTAAATCAATGGAGCGCAATTAAGTACTCACATTTCCACACGTTTGGAAAACGCGAAAGCGTTCGTTTATTGGTGTGTGCAAAAAGTGGAAATGTGAATACTTTGTCGTCCATTGATTTGACATTTTGGATGTGCTACACCTTTTGGGGATTCTTTTCAATTATTTTGATATCGGGCGGTAGCTAGCTATGTATACTGCACTCCACTGAGAAACCCCACTGTTGCAAACCCATTGATGCACTGCACAACCTCTTTTTCTTATTCTATTAACCGTTGCATCCCTATGAAACCCCTGCAATGAGCTGGTGTTCAAGGGGAAAAGGGCAAGGCAGTAGGCAGTAGGCAGTGGGCACACACACACACCTCATCATATCATGATGTAGATTCAGAATTGCATCCAGCTGCAACCTTTAAAGCTAAGGTCATCTCCTCTCTCTCCTTTACTTCACCATCAAATATTTGATAGAACAAACTCAGAAATACTTTCTGTTGAGTGTGTACAGTGTTACAGTATGTACATTATGTACAAGTATTTAGGTATTTCTCCTCAGCCTGTAACCCTGAGGAATCTGCCAGCTGGAATTTAAATGGTCCGTCTGGCGACACCAAGTTAGCTTTACAGAAGCTTTGCAGACGAGTAAGAATGACATGACGACTATTTCTCCCTCTGAGGAATGTTACAATTTGTGTTATTGTGACCGTAGGTTGCAGTTTACTAGGAAAACCTGCACGAGGCGTCTCGTGACTGTCCATCACGCCTCGTGACACGCTCCATATATGGCCAATACAGAATTCATTCCATATGTTTATCTGACCTCATCAGTCCCTTAGATCTCCATATATACTGTATGGAGCTTTGATTGATTGATTGATTGAAGAATGTATTAACAGATTGGAGAATTACAGTACATTTCAAGCACAAACTCAATACAAAACTGTTAACTGTGGACGACACCATAAAGCATTACACCTGTTTACAAGAGGGTCCACCATGTTCTCTCTAGGTCGTCCTCAGACGAGCCTTCCATCGTTGCTTCCAGTCATCCCGGTTCTCCATACATCCGGCCAGCTCGTTGGTGCTTTGCGCTCTTGCGTCGTTCTTGAGTACATCCACATATGTTAATGTGGACGTCCTCGTGAGTCGTGACCGGTGCCCATGTGTTGGTTCCCACAGCACCAGTTTGCTGGCTGGCAGCTCTTGGTGTCTTTGGCAGTGTCCTGCTAGTCTCATTCTCCTGGCTGCTATTTTCTGGCTCACCCTTGGCATTCCATCATACAGATTTGTGTTGGTAACATGTGTGCTCTTGCTGATGCTGAGTGCTGCACGCAGCATTCTGGTGTAGCACCCATCGAGAGACTTCTGCAGGGTTGGCTTCAGGGTCCAGCATTCACTGCCGTGTAGGAGAACAGACTCTACCGTTGCGTAGAAGAAGCTGAGTTTGGTTTGACGGGGGAGGTTGGAGTTCCATACACTGGCCATGCCGTTTAGGGCCCTCCATGCAAGGGCCTTCCTCACTTTCAGGTCTTGTTGGGTTGAGTTGACCCATGAGCCCATGAGGTACTGTTGGGTTGAGTTGACCCATGAGCCCTGCAGGTCTTGTTGGGTTGAGTTGACCCATGAGCCCTGCAGGTACTGTTGGGTTGAGTTGACCCATGAGCCCTGCAGGTACTTGAAGTCCTTGACTTCCTCCAAAGCAGTGCCTTCTGTTGTTGTCAGAGGTGGATGCTCTGATGGGATGTTATAGGTGATTTATACTTCAGTTTTCTTGGCATTCAGCCAGAGGTCAACCTTGGCACACTCTGATTCCACTCTGGTCAGGAGCTCCTGAGCTTGTTCCACATGGTCAGAGAGCAGGCTGATGTCGTCCGCATATAGTCCAGGTCTGTCAGGAAGGACTACCGTTGGGAGTCGCCTCAACCTCCTTGGTGTTATGGTGAGGCCAAGATCCTGCTCTCGTCCATTGATGGCCTTCCTTAACGCGTAGTCCAGGACTATGATGAAGAGGAAGGGGGCTAGGGTGTCCCCTTGCAGTACCCCAGCCAAGATGTTAAACTCCTCACTGTTCAATTCATCATAACATTTAGAGACGTACAAATAAACACTTCTATATAGCCATAAACAGGAAATCATCATAGAGGAGGTATAAAAGGGAAAAAAAACATGTACAGTGAGGGGGAAAAGGGTGGATGGGGGATTCAGACATTCCATAATGTTGATCTGACCTCATCAAACCCTGTACACGCAAGACACGCGCTGCTGGAATGGATCATCACCTATAGATCTGCATATATGGAGCCGGCCAGCAACTTTACACCTGAACTCACGGACACCAGATTAATAGTTTAACTCCTGCTTCTTAACTGTGCCGTCTTAAGAAGCTCTGTTGTTTCAGCGTGACCTCGCTTCTCGCCCTCAGGGCGTCTTATTGGTCATTATTAAAAATGTAGATAACAGTGTTTTAATAATATTGCAGTGTCCCGGGGTGCACATTGGAGAGGGTAGGGATTTGGGATTTCCCAGAACGTTTCATGGCACATGTACGTTGCACACATTATTGCAATTGAATTTACATATAGGCTTATATGGGCATATTAAGTTTGTGACGGAGACGGCCACCATGTTTGTGACACATTTGTGACACCCGACTGAGAAAGGAGAGGCCGCACAGCTCGTAGTCACAATGCCAACAAATTTTTATTTTTCCAACGTTTTGGCAACAAGTTGCCTTCTTCAGGGAATGAACATTTGTGACACCCACCAACGTTCCCGACCCATTTTGGGTCGGGAACCCCTTTTGGTGTTAGCATTATGTTATGCTTTAGCTATTGAAAAATAGCAGATCTACAAGCTCATAGCGCGGCACCGAGTGGCGCGCTACGAGCTTGTAGGTCTGCTATTTTTTTTAAATCGAAGAACCACTGACATAGAAACATAGCTTTTTCAGAAAACTTGTCAGGATGTAGAGGATACCATTTAATTAACCGGGTAGGAGGGGTCTGTGGAGGACCGGCCAAGGCAAGCTGTATAACTCATGCTTCGTTCGTTCGTCCACAGATCCGCGGCTTGTATGTTCCCAAAAATGGGGAGGATCGGTTCCAGAACTGAATATGGATCGACAAAACCACTGCTCCAAAAATATGACCATGGACTTTGTTCTTCCGGCAGAAAATAAAAAATAAAAATGGGGGTGGATCCTTTTTGTCGGAGGTGCTAATTAAATAAATTAGACTTATACTCGGGAAAAAGACGGTTCGAAATGGACCAATTTGATGGATTTATAATTAAGATAAAACCCATTTTGTTGCATATAAAATGCAAAAGGGACCAAAGATATAAAGGACTGTATTATATTGAATTACTGAGCCACACAGGGCTAACTATAAAACAAATACTCTTAAGGAAGTACTCAAAAGTACTGAGAAATACTCAGCACCACAACTAGGCCGAGAGCCTATGACCAAGTTAACCATAGCTTTAACAGGATTACTTTAAGCAGGAAATACTCTTTTAGAAAAATACCTTCAGTAGTCAATTAAAAAGATGAGTCCACCAGAAGAAGGATTGTCGAGTCAGAACAAATATGGTTTAGTTAATTCATTTTCAGATCAGAGAGACAGAACAGATCCACAGACAGCCAAATTACTCTCCCCTGTACCACCAAGAGGGCACAGGGTAGTCTCTGACGAACAATTCATTACAAAGGCATTAATACTGTAGAATTACAATTGTTGATACACATTTCATTGGCTGACTACACAGTTAATTTCCACTTTGCCACGCTGGCACTAGGTGTCGAACGCTGATTGGACCAGCACATAGATGATGGGACTGATATTGGGACAACTTCCTTAGTTTCCGTCATGAAAGCCATAGACCGGGAAAGCGTGGACGCTGGCGTTGCCAGGCAACCTGTAGATAACATTCTTTCCCTGCTAGCAGAGACAGAGAGAAATACTCCTATCTACTTTCTCACTGGGCACCAAGGTCAAATGCATGTAGTGTTTATCCAAATAGACCTCTCAGTATTCAAGCTAACTGGGGACAGACAGTGAGTCTTAACTTGGCGTCAGGTCACCCAGAGTAAGCAGGCCGTAGGCTGATGATAAAACTGATGGTCAAAGGGCAAGATGACAAAATATGAACACTTGACACATGTCCACAAAAAATACCAATATAGCAGATCTACCAGACCCATCAGTGTGAATGGGAGGATCTGCATGGGGTTCAATACTAATAATACTAATAATTGTATGGGAGGATCTGCATTGGGGTAACATCAGGGTAACATTGATCTGGCTCCAGTGCATCAGATAACGGTAATTTTCCCTTTCCAGTAAACAGCTTACAGTCTGGAATGCAAGGCCTGCTATTGGCCCAACCCCCTTTGGGCTGGGCTAGCTGGCTTTCCCGCAGTGAGTGTACACTTCTCGTCCACTGCACCACTAGTCCGTAGCCACTGTACTGCACACTGATTTATGACATTATTACACTCCAACTCGTCAGAGAGAGAGCCGGAAGTTCCCTTCAGATTGGTGAGTGTTGTCATTATTTATTTTGTCATCTAAAGTGTATAGAATAATAGGCCGTGAAGGTATAATAATACTAGTCTGTAGTTAACGGTGCGCTTTTCGAAGCAGCCTGTCATTCATTTTACACCTCCTCCCCCTAGCCTACGTTTTCAGCATACGTAACGCTACCAGGCTGAACACTTTCAACTGATGTCATGTCATACACTGACAAGTTACAAAATACTAACTTATGAATGATACATACATGTGTATGTGTACCGTGTGCCGGTTTTGTCTATTGTATTATAAATCTCTGAATTCCATTCTACTGCTGGGAATATACGTGCCGCAAGTTCGCAAGGAAAAGGACCGTCCTTTAGACTTAGGAACAGAGAACAGGTGCTATAAAGTAGCTATTTGAGCCCACGCCTCTTTGTATGAAACATAACATGGTGCCTTTGATGATAGCTGCAGAGAAATGTTACAGGCAGACATAGATACTATCATCAAAGCTCGAGTCTCTGCGCCCCATAGCGTTAGAAGGAATACACAGTGGAAAGCTTTTGTGTTGCCACTGACTGTACTATTTGCAAACTGTTAAAACTCCTTCCAACGCTATGGACCAGAGCTAACAACGTACCAACAGCGTGGGTCACTCACTCCTCCCTCTTGTTTCCACTTTATTGGGGAAACTGGACACCACCATGCAGTAGTGAGGCCTTGCAGTATTGTGCTGTCGGGGAAGCTCTTAGTTGTGTTAGTGTCACTGGCGTTTTGTTGAGGTTGAAATACTGTGGATGACTTCACTATAGAGGACTGCGTGGATCAGCTTTTCTATGAACACGAAATAAAAAGAGGCACCCGTTTCGTCACCAGCCGCTTGCTCGCTCTTCCACACAGCCTATATGTGGCCCCAGACACAGAGAGACAGACAGGGGGGCATTCAGCCTAATATGTGGCCCCAGACACAGAGAGACAGACAGGGGGGGCCCCAGACACACACACAGAGAGACAGAAAGGGGGGGCATTCATGTAAATACAAAAATAAAAAACACTGGGCCTGGGGCCCGTCTAGGCCCTAGGGGCCGTGCTATACAACGTCCTTGGCTGTAGAATTTGCAGGCCAATGTAGGCCTACAATCCTACAGTATCACACGCACGCACGCGTGCACAAACACATGTGTGTGTGTGTGTGTTTTGTGCACACAGCCTACATGTTTTATTCAATCATTCACTTTCACTCACTCACTCATTCACTCATTCATTCATTCATTCATTCATTCATTTTCAGTCACAGAGAGTCAGTCCTTCTCTCACTGTGTCCTGCAGAAACGCTTCCTATAGAAACTTGCTCATTAACATTCCTTTCATGTGCGGTGGACCATGTTGCTCGCTGTAAACTTAACCAGACTGTGGTACTAGTTCACTTCTCAGAGGAGCTATTTCACTGTTAAACATCACACCGACTTAACAGCCAGACTGCTGTCCAGTTGTAAAACAACATTTAACTTCTTCTTCCTTTTCTTCTTGCATAACTAAATACATGGTCAATTCTCTGGTGAACTGACTAAAAGTTCCTAATGAGAGTTCTTCTCTGGCAGCAAAAATCAAGTGCACCCTGCCAGCAGCAGCACTCAGAGAGGAGAGAGGAGAGAGGAGAGAGGGACTGTTAGGGGAGAGGAGAGAGGAGAGAGGGACTGTTAGGGGAGAGGAGAGAGGAGAGAGGGACTGTTAGGGGAGAGGAGAGAGGAGAGAGGGACTGTTAGGGGAGAGGAGAGAGGAGAGAGGGACTGTTAGGGGAGAGGAGAGAGGGACTGTTAGGGGAGAGGAGAGAGGGACTGTTAGGGGAGAGGAGAGAGGAGAGAGGAGAGAGGGACTGTTAGGGGAGAGGAGAGAGGAGAGAGGGACTGTTAGGGGAGAGGAGAGAGGGACTGTTAGGGGAGAGGAGAGAGGGACTGTTAGGGGAGAGGAGAGAGGAGAGAGGAGAGAGGAGAGAGGGACTGTTAGGGGAGAGGAGAGAGGGACTGTTAGGGGAGAGGAGAGAGGAGAGAGGGACTGTTAGGGGAGAGGAGAGAGGGACTGTTAGGGGAGAGGAGAGAGGGACTGTGAGGAGAGAGGGACTGTTAGGGGAGAGGAGAGAGGAGAGAGGGACTGTTAGGGGAAACTCTAACCTCCCCCAGTGTCTGCTGTCTTTCTTCTCACAACACCAAAGCTTGTTTGAACAGTTTCTGGACACTGTAAAGAAATTGTGGTCCTTTAGTGTAGAGCAGTGGTTCCCAAACTTTTCAGCCTGTGACCCAATTAAATAAACCAGAAATGAGATATTCGCCCCGGGAAGTGAGAACCATGGCTATATTTTCACTACTTCTTAAATATTTGTTCTAATTTCTATTTCTCTTTAGGCCTGACGTCAAAATAAAAAAACTTGTTCGCTCTGAAAGAATATATATTCAAAGATTTGTGCCGCATTTTTATGATTTTTCAAAAATAGCAGACCTACAAGTTCATAGCGCGCCACTCAGTGGCACGCTATGAGCTTGTAGATCTGCTATTTTTCAATGGCTAAAGTATAACATAATGCTTAGTTAAAACACCAAAAGGGGTTCCCGCCCAAAATGGGTTAATTTCTTCATGACATTACTGACATTACCGGTTGGGACCCACAAATGGGTCCCGGCCCACTGTTTGAGAACCAGTGCTGTAGAGGCTAAAATAATAGACATAATGATAAATATTATGTTCACAGCACTTCTGAAATATGGTATTTTAAGAAAGTCCTATATCAATGCCAACTATGTTTTTCTTATTCCCTCAGCTTGCTCATAGACACAAGGTATCATGTTTGGGTTCTAAATCTATGGTGGTGGTGGTGGTGGTGTGCTCATAATACTGCTGAATCACCTGCTGTCTATAATCTGTATTTATACACATAACAGTCTAATATTTGTTCTGTTGGGCTTTTAGATTTGCCTGCATTAATTTTTAGCATGCTTACTGTAAATACAATTTTAGTCTCCCCCCTCCCCATTACAACACAAAAATAAATAAGACGCTACAACGGTTGATAGCTTCAAGTATAGTATAGTCAAGAACAGTAGTACATTTTGTTAATGCTTCATCGGTTTGCTATTAATTTATATAACTTGCCTTTGGTTTAACATGGCAAAGTGGAAGATTTGTGCTTGGATAATTTGTGCTAAATGCAGGTTGCTGATCTCCTCTGCCATGAATAAGTGCAATGCCTCACTGATGTGTCAGTCAGACCAGATTAGTAGAAGCCAGATCCAGTCCATGATGATGATCAGCAGGGGCAAAAGACATAATAACATAGAAAACACCCTGTAGTGAACGCAGCATGACACCAACTCAACATGACGGCCGTGCTTCTGGACTTTAGACTAGCGTGTGCTGCTGTTTAGCATGTTGCTATTTATAGTTGTTGGTACCATCCACACCCACCCAGCCTTGTATTTTTATCTCGCACCAGTATGAATCCAGCGGGAGGGATCTCTGCAAGCATATACGCCAACAGGCTACGAGCGGAGGGCATGGGATCCAATGAGAGGGCGCTGCCCTTCTCCAACCAGGACTACGAGGCACTGAAGCAGGAATGTCTGGAGTCTGGGTGCCTGTTTGAAGACCCCTGCTTCCCGGCAGAGGCTCCATCCCTGGGCTTCAAGGAACTGGCCCCCAACTCCTCCAAAACCAGGGACGTGGAATGGATGAGGCCCACGGTAAAGAGTTAACCACTTAAACCCTCTACACTTGGTGAAGTGGACTTCAGAATCAGACGCACCTTCACTGTCACATCACAGGTTTACAGGTTTACAGGTTTACCTTCACTGTCACATCACAGGTTTACAGGTGTAAAACAGTCGGTGAAATTCGTTTTTTGTGCGCAAGCTCCAGCATTTTGATTGTTTCCAGGGGGGGCAAGGGAAGGACTCTAAGGCCCAAACCACACCAGCTGCAACTCCTTGCAACTGCCATTGGGAATAATAGTTGCATGTTGCAAGGAGTTGCATGTTGACCCTCTTTTGTGGTTCGGGCTGAAGTCTACACCAAATCTCTTCACCAAAAATAAACGATCTACAAGCTCACTGCGTGATGCGTTGCGAGTTTGTAGATCCGCTCTTTTTAGCTAATGTCCCCTCCCCCCAGAATATGGATGCTGGGTTTCAAGTGATTTTCAGTTCACTGGTCAATTTAACACAAAAGCAGAGCCGGCACCCTCCCTCCCCCGTAGGAGTTCTGCTTTCATAATCGGTCTGGGATTAATCTCTCTATCATTGACGTGTACTACTCACTGAACAATTTATAAATTGCATTTTCATTTTAACAGATTTGTCTGTGGAATTCATATTTCTATCCAAATGAGACATGATTCTACACATGTTTTGTGTGCACACGTGAATGAAGTTGCCCTTCAAGAAACACAACCCATCAAAACGTGTGTGTACACAGTAAAATGATCAGTGATACATGAAACACTAAGAGTTACACATTGACCAATTGAACCCATTTGGACTATACTTTTGACACTACTAAGCACTTAACTTGGACTCTTAACCCATTTGGACCTGAGATCAGATTCTAAACATGTCTTCTACATCCTGACAGTTTTCTGAAAAAGCTATGTTTCTATGTCAGTCGTTCTTCGATTTTTCAAAAATAGTGGCGCGCTATGAGCTTGTAGATCTGCTATTTCTCAATAGCTAAAGCATAACATAATGCTAACACCAAAAGGGGTTCCCGCCCAAAATGGGTCCACTTTACTTGGACTACTAAGGGGTCAGATGTACAGGACAGATGCATAGGATGCAACATCTGAGTAGGAGGCATGCCATAACCCTAGTCAATCAACAACTGAGTAAGTGGTCAAATAAAACCGCCGATTTGGCCTAATTGCTTCTAAAGTAACTAGGATTAGCGGGCAGACATCAAATGTAGCATCTGTCTAAATAGGCTAGCATATTGTTCTCAGCATCCATGGACATCATCGTTAATCATCATTAATCTAATTAAAACATTGCACATTCATCTGTAATAGCACAGCTAGCATCAATATAAATAGGCAACAACTACTGATACAAATAAGGAGTGCTGCTGGGGTTAGCTGGTGTTTTGACACCAACACTGAGGTATTTGCTGTGTACGACGTGCTTTTCATGGGACTTGTTGATGTCAAAGGCCCTCAGTTTACTTCAGGCCAGTTGTCTCTAGTCTGCATATAAACATGCCAGGCAGTCACATGCATACCTATAGAGCTGGGACCATGTCTGGGGCTGAACAGGACAAGTAGGGACAGGAACGTCTCAGTCTCCAGACCACCAGACCACTGCAGCTGTTGGCAGTCCGTGCCATCCTCTGACCACTCCCTATCATATTTGGTTACTTCACTTGGTTTCGTTTCAATAACACATTGTCAATATACAGCACAGTATACTGTAGATGGAGAACAGCGTTTGGTGTGTTTGTTATTTATTAGTTGAGCCGCTGCAAAGCAGTGAGTGCAAAACTATTGTAAATGAGGCTGTCTATTTCAGTGTGTTGTGTGTGTGACGTCACTGTCTGCAATGTTGACCACCAGGTGGTGCTGCAAACACAGCTCGAATATAGTATGCGCACACATTTCTAGGCTGCCTTGTTTGATTATTAGCTGTTCATTTCACCATTGCCGTTGAGCCCTTTGGAGGTGTCGCGAGCCTATCATGGAAACACCTATGAAGGAGGGTGCCCAGTGAAGCGTTTACCACTACCCCACTCAATATCCGTTCAGTCTAAGGGATTGTACTATCTAGTGAAGTCCTATAAGCTCAACTGTTCATTTACAGTTGAATGGTGGATGCTGCCTGCTAGGTAGTTAGTTATTATGTAGGTCATTCCTAAAACATAGTGAATTATTATAATACTGTGTAAATGAAATTAGAATGACGTATAATTGTTGTCTGAAAATGAGAATTCAAGTATGCTAAATGTAATCAGTATACTTTCATTTGTGTGTAGGAGCTGACAGATGACCCTCAGTTCATCCTGGGCGGGGCTACCAGAACAGACATCTGCCAGGGAGCACTAGGTGAGTTCTGATAGGCTAAATCAGTTGGAAAAGGTTAACACAAAGTGTGCACTGAAAGTGCTCTGGTCGATGGATGGAGAGATAATGTAAAAGCTTGCTGAAAACGACAGAACTGGAAAAAGCATCTGGTTTGAATGAAGGCAGTGAATGCTGATTCTTTGAGATGCTTTCCCAACCCATCTTAGTGCTATAATTGAATCATGGTGAAGCGAAAACTAGATTATGTGACATAGGAAATGATTTGTCCCTCTTTGTTTGGAAAATGGATCCTTCTGGATACAGTGACTGATACTTACGCTTAACATTGTTAACACAAACGCAACGGTGTTAACAACCTGCTACATTCTTTATCTCCTTGTCATAACGATGATCTGATCATCTTTCTCTCTCTCTCTCTGATTCCTTTGCGGATTGACAGGTGACTGTTGGCTGCTTGCAGCCATTGCTTCCCTCACCCTGAATGAGAGGCTTCTTCATCGAGTCGTCCCACACGGCCAGTCCTTCCAAGATGATTACGCTGGAATCTTCCACTTCCAAGTACTTATTACCCATTTAGACCTGAGGACGATTTTACAAATGTCTGACAAATCCTGACAGTTTTCTGAAAAACCGTCTTCAAACATTTTCATGTCAAGGACCCCCAAGATTATATGTAATTGGCTGCCGACCCCCATCTGAAATAAAATATGAACCCCCAGAAGCAAAGATTTGAGTTAAAAATGTTCACTCTGAAAGAATATATATTCAAAGATTTGCGCTACATTTTCACGATTTTTCAAAAATAGCAGACCTACAAGCTCGTAACGTGGCACTCGGTGCCGCGCTATGAGCTTGTAGATCTGCTATTTTTCAATAGCTAAAGTATAACATAATACTTAAAAACACAAAAAGGGCTTCCCGCCTAGAATGGGTTAATATAATCCATTCACTAGCAGGAAGCTAATACTTGTGTATTTGAATAATATTTGAATATTATAATTTGATTATTTTGTGTTGCAGTTCTGGCAGTTTAGAGAGTGGGTTGACGTTGTGATTATCTTGTGTTGCAGTTCTGGCAGTTTGGAGAGTGGGTTGACGTTGTGATTATCTTGTGTTGCAGTTCTGGCAGTTTGGAGAGTGGGTTGACGTTGTGATTGACGACAGATTGCCGGTCAAAGACGGAGAGCTCATGTTTGTTCACTCTGCTGAGGGCAATGAATTCTGGAGTGCTCTGCTGGAGAAGGCATATTCCAAGTATGTATTTAATGGCTCCACCCAACTGTTGAATTATTCAGTGCTGGTCCTTCTTCTTCCAGCTATAAAACGGAAAGCCGTGCTCCCAGCAGACACATTCACAAGCACTCTGACTGATGCCTTTAAAAATGAACTACGGTATGTGTGTTATATGTGGTTTCAGGCTGAACGGGTCCTATGAGGCTCTGTCAGGAGGAAGCACCACTGAAGGGTTTGAGGACTTCACCGGGGGAGTGTCAGAGATGTATGAGCTCCGCAAAGCGCCCAGCGACCTGTACAAGATCATTAGCAAAGCCCTGGAGAGAGGCTCGCTGCTGGGCTGTTCCATCGATGTAAGTGCTGACCGCCACGGCCCCGTCAATACTACAATGCTCTTCAGTTTCTGAAATGCTGAGCATTACCGAAAGCATCTCCAATTAATTTGTCTCACAAATAGGGCTGGGCAATATATATCAATATTATATCGATATCGTCTTGACATGAGGCAAGATATTGCCTAGTATTTTGGATATTGTAATATCTTGATTTTGTACTACACACACGTGTGACTGTGACACACATGTATCTTTGTTGATACTACTGTGTGTTATGGATGCACTAAACAGTGTTTCATTCTATGTCTCATATTGTCTATCTTATCATATTGCTCAGCCCTACTCTCAGATCATTCTTATTGAAATGCACTGACCATGTTTTCACGTAAATGCAGATCACCAGTGCCTTTGATATGGAGGCAGTGACATTCAAGAAGCTTGTGAAGGGCCACGCTTACTCACTCACTGCTGTCAAGCAGGTCTGTGTTTTCTTGTTGATATATCCACATTAGAATTAGCATTACAGTATACGGTATGTTATCTGTGAGACCATGCCACTCAACTCCACTGTGCTACGTATGTAGGTAGAGTTCCGTGGTCACACAGAGAGGCTGATCAGAGTGCGTAACCCCTGGGGACAGGTGGAATGGACCGGTGCCTGGAGTGACAAGTGAGCATGGATATCCAAACATTGCCTTTACAGCCTAATCTCTTACTAGATCCATTTGATCGTCTATTGATTGATTTTATAACCACTCAAACTGCCCTTATCTGTCTCCTTGTCTCCTTGTCTCCTTATCTGTGTCCTTGTTCAGCTCCCCTGAATGGGATGAGATTGACGCGTCGGAACGGGAAGATCTGCATCTTCAAATGGAAGACGGGGAGTTTTGGTAAGATCTCTGAAACGTCCTAGAATGTTCCATCCATGTTATATTCCTGTGGTGTATTTTATGTCATAAAATAGGATATGTGTTCTCGTTTAATCCAGGATGTCCTTCAATGAGTTCTTGAGGCAGTTTTCCCGTCTGGAGATCTGTAACCTGACGCCAGATGTTCTGGACCAGGACAGTGTGAAGCACTGGAACACTATCAAGTTCTACGGCACATGGAGGAGGGGCAGCACTGCTGGGGGGTGCAGGAATAATCCCAGTGAGTCCCAAGAACATTTTAACAAGTTAACTAAATGCTCAAATATAACAACTAAATAGCCTAGATCTTTATTTTTAATTTTTATTTTAAATAAATATCAATAAATAATGTCATTGTATTTTATGCTCATTGTTGTTCTTCGCATGGGCACTATAGGCATATTTATTATTCATATATTATCATGGTCATAAAATCTGGGAGATTGTCAAAATAGCGTCCATCATAATTTTATGAATATAGTCATTTACAGGCATAAATATAGTATCTTGTTGTTCACTGATTGTCACTGCAAGCAACACATGGTCCAACTCAAACGGGTCATCCTTACTCTGCCCAGACACGTTCTGGATCAACCCCCAGTATAAGATCACTCTGCTGGAGGAGGACGACGACCCAGAAGATGATGAGGTAGCGTGCAGCTTCCTGGTGGCTCTCATGCAGAAGGACAGGAGGAGGTATCGGCGCCATGGCCAGGATATGCACACCATTGGCTTTGCCATCTATGATGTGAGAGCAGGGCAGGGAAAAAAAATCACACCCGTGTGAACTGAGTGGTGCAACCCACCCCCCCCCTCTCTCTCTCTCTCTCTCTGTCTCTCATTAGCAGGCAACAGTGCAGCACTATCTCTCTGTTTCTGGCACAACAGTGCCACTTTTGCCCCTACTGGTACTCATAGTCACATAGTCACATAGGTAGTCACATAGGTTAACACGGACATTGCTGTTCCTTGGAGTGGTTGCACCACTCAAAAACATGTCTAAATTCATATTGTTCATTCTTCACCACTACTGAAATATAACCTCTGCTCATGCAAGTCATGTTTTCCCCTCCTTTTTGTCTTTTTGTGCAGATCCCAGACGAGGTATGGCCTGACACCAGATACCACCACTACCGAGACTGCACAACAGCATTATGATTAATATACTATATATATTGAAATTTTATTTCCTTTAGAGGATAGCCCCCTGAGATGTATCATCTGGTTTTAGAGGGGGTCCTCGGGCACAACACAATGAATACAGTACATAGACAAAACAATACATTAAACATGTCGACACAGAACAATACACTTACAACATCAACACAACATGGATGCTCTCCAAACCACTCAAACACTACATCAAGACCAGAAGCAACTGCACTGAAACACCTAACAAAATACTAATAATAGTGATACTAATAATGAAAATAATAAAAATAAAGATAAAGATAAAAAGAATAATCAAGCATTAAAGTACACACCTCTCTCCAAAAAAGTACAAATGGGTTTCAGGTCTACAAGCAAAGAAGCCTTGAAAATGTTAAATGATGTAATTGATCTCAAAGAAACAGACACGTTTCGGCACTACAGAGCCGAAACAGCGGTAAAATAGTATGAGTATGAATCGGCCCTAAGAGTTTTGTCATGTGATCCCTCAGTACAAGGGCTGCCAGAGCGTCCACCTCAAGAAGGATTTCTTTCTGACACACTCGTCCTGTGCTCGCTCTGATACCTTCATCAATCTGCGAGAGGTGAGCACCCGTCTCCGTCTGCCCCCGGGGGAGTATCTCATCGTCCCGTCCACTTTCGAGGCCAGTCAAGAGGCCGACTTTGTCCTCAGAGTCTTCACTGAGAAGCAGTCCGAAACGCAGTATGTGGCCATTGTTTTCATTAGCTGGATCAGTGGATATGCATGTTCGTACCTGTGGCTTATATGTCAATACGTGTTTTTCCTTTGCAGAGAAATGGATGATGAAATTGGTGCTGACTTGGAAGATGAGGTAGTCTTCTGGATGTTCTTGAGCCAGACGTGATGATAATGACATTGTAACTTAGCCATTTAGCCATATATCATTTACTTAATTGTACGATGATAGCTAATCTACAAGCTCCAAGCTTGCAGATCCACTATTCTCACTATTTTAAAACTTTTTCTTGCCATGAGCAAAATAGGAATGCTAGGGTTTAAGTGGTTAAATGATCAGCATCGTACCCCAATGTATCACATCTCCATTGCTTGTTTGCCCACAGGAAGACATATCTGAGGATGATATCGAGGACTCTTTTAAGTCCATGTTTGCTCAGTTAGCTGGTGAGGTAAGTTTCCAGCCACAGGAAATCATACTTAACCCATTACCATATAGGACTGAGGCACATTCTAAAATCCTTCCAAATCATGACCTATGTTTTCTGAAAAACGTCAAATATTTATTCAACATTTATGCTGCTATATATAGCGACAAGAACCCCAAAATGGGTTCCCGTCTTGAAGGGTAAAACTCCAAAGATCTATACAACTCTTTTGCAACGTTTTTAAACATTTGTATATTTTTCTCATGTTCTGTTCAGGATATGGAGATATCGGTGCATGAGCTCAGAACCATTCTGAACAGAGTGGTGACTCGACGTGAGTGAGATATATTTGTTTATAATGAATTCCTATCGGAAAGTTAACACATCAGTATTACTTTCCATTCACTGTTAATGTATTCACTGACAGCACAGTGTTCTGTCATTGTGTAAAACAATGTAGCCTGAATTGGTTCAACTGTCTCAGATAAATCTATTTTTGTCATTTCAGACAAAGATCTGAAGACTGATGGATTCAGTCTGGAGTCCTGTAGGACTATGGTCAATCTCATGGATGTATCCTCTTGAGATGTCAGTCATGAATAATATAAAGGGGGAAATATCAGTATAGTATCATAGGGGCGGCGGTGGCTCTGGGATAGAGTGGCTGGTGGCTGGATGGTAACCGCAAGGTTGCCTGTTCGAACCCCGGCTCCCCCAGAGTTAGTGTCGAAGTGTCCTTGAGCAAGACACTGAACCCCTAATTGCTCCCGATGTGCAGGTTGGTGCCTTGTATGGTTTCTGCCGCCATCGGTGTATGAATGTGTGTGTGAATGGGTGAATGTAATGCACAATCTATGTAAAGCGCCTTGGATAAAGGCGCTATATAAATGCACCATTTACCATTTTAGTGACAATCTCTAAGAGTAATTTCACACCTTGACTCAGTTATTCCCAGAAAGACGGCAGTGCACGTTTAGGCCTGGTGGAGTTTCAGCTCCTCTGGAATAAGATCCGAAAGTGGCTGGTAAGAGTTTGTTTGGATATTAGTGAACATTGTACAGTTTTACTGGTAAGAGTTTGTTTGGATATTAGTGAACATTGTACAGTTTTACTGGTAAGAGTTTGTTTGGATATTAGTGAACATTGTACAGTTTTACTGGTAAGAGTTTGTTTGGATATTAGTGAACATTGTACAGTTTTACTGGTAAGAGTTTGTTTGGATATTAGTGAACATTGTACAGTTTTACTGGTAAGAGTTTGTTTGGATATTAGTGAACATTGTACAGTTTTACTGGTAAGAGTTTGTTTGGATATTAGTGAACATTGTACAGTTTTACTGGTAAGAGTTTGTTTGGATATTAGTGAACATTGTACAGTTTTACTGGTAAGAGTTTGTTTGGATATTAGTGAACATTGTACAGTTTTACTGGTAAGAGTTTGTTTGGATATTAGTGAACATTGTACAGTTTTACTGGTAAGAGTTTGTTTGGATATTAGTGAACATTGTACAGTTTTACTGGTAAGAGTTTGTTTGGATATTAGTGAACATTGTACAGTTTTACTGGTAAGAGTTTGTTTGGATATTAGTGAACATTGTACAGTTTTACTGGTAAGAGTTTGTTTGGATATTAGTGAACATTGTACAGTTTTACTGGTAAGAGTTTGTTTGGATATTAGTGAACATTGTACAGTTTTACTATATATATAAAGTGGCTGGTAAGAGTTTGTTTGGATATTAGTGAACATTGTACAGTTTTACTGGTAAGAGTTTGTTTGGATATTAGTGAACATTGTACAGTTTTACTGGTAAGAGTTTGTTTGGATATTAGTGAACATTGTACAGTTTTACTGGTAAGAGTTTGTTTGGATATTAGTGAACATTGTACAGTTTTACTGGTAAGAGTTTGTTTGGATATTAGTGAACATTGTACAGTTTTACTGGTAAGAGTTTGTTTGGATATTAGTGAACATTGTACAGTTTTACTGGTAAGAGTTTGTTTGGATATTAGTGAACATTGTACAGTTTTACTGGTAAGAGTTTGTTTGGATATTAGTGAACATTGTACAGTTTTACTGGTAAGAGTTTGTTTGGATATTAGTGAACATTGTACAGTTTTACTTCTGGAGTTTATTTTAATTTCTTTCCATCTCTGTTTGCAGGGTGTTTTTAGACAGTTTGACCTCGACAAGTCAGGCGCCATGAGCTCCTATGAAATGCGTCTTGCTGTGGAGGCAGCAGGTACAATATTTGAGAGCACTTACTGTATCTACAGTATGCACGCACATTACATACACACAAACAAGCCATTGTAACTTCCCATCTCTTTCTATGAAGGTTTTAAACTGAACAACAGACTGAACCAGCTTCTGGTGGCACGGTATGCTGAGAACGAAGTCATTGACTTTGACAACTTCATTTGCTGCTTGGTCAAACTTGAAGCCATGTTCAGTGAGTACTCTTCCTCTACAATATAAGTGATGTCCATGTATTCATAAATAAACTAAACGGTGATATTCCCCTGATCACAACTCACAAGCGGCAGACGTTTGCATACTGTACTATACTGTATGAAGACGTACTTTTACATATTAATTTCATTTTACCTTCAACAGGATCTTTCCAGCAGCTAGATAAAGGAGAAGGCGTGGCTGAAATGAACATCACAGAAGTGAGTTCTGTATCCAAATTACATTATTTTATATGTGGTTAAAATGCGGTTATATGCGGTATTGTTGCTAGAGAAGGAATAGCCTGTCAGGTCTGTTCACCTCACCACTAGTGGTCACATGGTCCACCAAAGCTGGAACATAAAAAAACTGTTATTTACAGCCTGTCTATGTTGTTCATCCATTTTACCAATTCCTGTGATTGTCCCCAACGTTCTAGTGGCTATACATTACCATGTGTGGGTGAAGAGGACCTTTTTACCAGAGATGTACAGAAAAGCTAGAGCGTCTGCAGTGAAGCCATGAAGCCGCCGGAGCCCTGAACACCTTCAGCCTTAGTGTCCTGTTGATTACCCAACCTTTACACACACCTCAATAAATGTATACAACGATAAGAGCTGTGTAATATAGAATACGACCAAGCTAATTACCTCTCGCCCAAATCTTGGGTTTGCTATGCAAAAGAGTTGCTTTGCTGCAATCATCTTCACTGTGATGCACACACACACACCTGTCATCTCTTGATGTAAACGGCATGGGTCAACGCATGATAGTTAACTGCTTGTGTACATACTGTAGTATCAGAACTTTGTATTGCCCCACATGCTTTGATGTCTGTATGACGTCGTTATATATCACTTCATTGACGATCAGCCCACATTTCCACCATTGTGGTTATTATAATGAAATTTACAAAAGCCCATTTTGGCTCGTAAACAAATGGGAGAAAGAAATAGACGGTGTATTCATTCTTTGACATGTAGATTAATAATTTGTTACTGCAGTGGTTCGGATTACACCTGATTTGTTATGTAGCATTTTTACTTTGCAAGTTTTTTTTTTAACACCAATATTTCAATGTTCAACCTGTAGGTGGCAGTGCAGATGTTGTAGAAAACCTCTGATTTGCCTCAAATATACTGTAGAAGTGAAGTTTGTTTTAACATTTTCCCCTGAATTGAACTTGAAGTCAAGAACATTACCTGAAATTAGTAATGTTACAATTGTTCAATTCAGGGATACGGTTAGTGAAGTTTAATTTGTAATTCAAGTAGTGAGCTTCAGTTTAGACCACCAGTTATATACAGGCGTGAATGTGAATGATGTAAGCCTTGCTCCTTAATCATGGCACCATGTGATTGTCAAGACACTGTTAGAAAAGGAATGCCATTACTGTGTGTATGGTGTTTTTGAATGTATGTTGTGCCTTCAATAAATGTTAGCCCTAAAGCGCTTAATGGTATGTTGCATTCAATTTAATGGTATGTTGCATTCAATTTCACTCATGAAGTGAGGGGCACTCTTATCATACATCACATTCTGATTTCCGGACAATCACTTTTGGCATCATCACATTCCGTGCTCAGTAGGGATGTACCGCTGAGACAATTTGGCCGATATCGATATCAGATATAATTTATTGCTAATATGGCCGATAACTGATATAACCGATGTCGATTATGATTTCATTCTGTATTAAACAGATTATTTTGGCCATTCTGAAAAAGGCTGAATTTGAAAAAAATGCAATGCCTCTTTATTCCAAAACTAGGGATGCACTCACTAGTGCTCAGCCAATCAAATCATCTCTATGGGGTACACAGACACACAAAGCTAGGCATAGGAGCCCTCAAACATGATGCTTTGTTGGGTTATTTGTGGTAGAACTCATGACTTGCACTCACTGTAAACTGTTCTATTTATTGTAAGCATCAATGATGCATTGCATCCTAAAGAGCGAAATTGGACAGTCATCTTACCCACATCATGGAATAATTATTCATTCCTCCCCAAAATACACAATGTTTTGTGCAAAGCACATGAAGTGGGAAGCAATTTTACACATTGAGGACAGTGGCCAAAGATTATGAACACACACACCACTTTATTGAGAACAAATGTAATTGGTTGAAAAATGTACAATCCGATAAAAATAAAAACTCAAAAGATCCAGTAGAAATCGCTTAAACCCCTTATACTTATTTTATTAGACCTATATACTTATTAGACTAAGGACTGACAGTGTTCTACAAGCTGGTGTGACACAGGAAACTGAAGACGACCACCGGGCCTTTCTTCAAGGGGAGAAAGAGCAGAGCCTGGGTTTCGATGGCTTGTTTTACAGCGCCAGCTACTACTAGTAGGGCGGGGTTATATAAACTCACAAAAACTATGCCTGGCCTGGGCCGTGGCTCAGCGGTCCAGGCACCTTGGCCGGTAGTCCGAGTCTGGCAGTGTGCCGCAGGTTCGACTCCCGATCCCGACGGCCTTTACTGCATGTCACTCCCCCATCTCTCTCCCCTGTCAGCCTACTGTCTGTCTCTTCAGCTGGATAATAAAGCAGTCCATGACACTTCTTAACAGCTTTGAGCAGTTCTGTATCAAGTAATGAGAAACTTCAGGTTCACAGCAGAAAAGGGACACAAGGGTTTAAGTGGTTACATACAGAATGCCTGCAGCCTGTCACTATACAAATGTATTAGCAATGGCAAGCAGTTTGGAGTATTCTCCTTCCATTTTGCGCAGATGTGTAGGTAGGGGGACTTTAATTCTTGTCCCTGTAGGGTTGCCATTGTCCTCTATTAGGACAACATTGTTGGAATCAAAACGTGGAGTCATGCGGTCTCCGGGCATCTTGTGTCCAACAATAAGTGCCTTCTTCTTCTGTCCTTTGATGGCGAGCAACACTTTATCACCGACTTTCCCCACCCCGTTTTTGGTGTAGACATGGATGACTCTTGGTGCACGATGATATGCATGGTTTCCAATAGGGCTGTTATCCACAACTCGTACTCTTGTCATCTTCTGGATGGCTGCCGCAACTGCGGACACACTGCAGGACAAAACTTATATTAGCCAATAGCTACTGGCAATCAAACACACAATACGAAACTTATATCATCGCTTCCCCTGCTGACAATCTACTAAGCAAATACCGGTAACTACATACACAATACGGAGTCCAGGAATCAAGATGTTACAATCAGACTTAGGTCTCGTAGATCCGCCTTTTTTTGTCAGAAGTGAGTAATTTTTAAGCACAGATGTGAATCTTACAATCCTGTGACATCGGCTCCACAAATGTAAACTCATTATCTACAACTGTAGAATAATGTAGCATACTACATACATAGATATGTAATACAAAGATATGTAATACATACATAGATACTTGAGGAGAAAAGATGTGACAATGCTGTAAATGAGTTTGTAAAGAGAAAAACAATCTTGCCAAACATATCAATCTTCGCTGCACAGGTATGTAAATTTAGAGTGTGCTCGAGCTAAAAAAAAGTATAGCTGTTCAAAATTGAAGAGATTTAATTAAATACTAAAAAGGCCAAGAAAGACAATGTCACTACCATGGAGGTAAATGCAAGCTCCTTAACTGACCTGAAAGCTCTGTGGTGTGTTGTTGGGCTGAGCCCAATGAAGGATCTTGACAGATGGTGGATAAGAGACATGACCGAAGCAGACACCAACCTAGTTAGAACACAACAAACGGAGGATTACACCAGACACCAACCTAGTTAGAGAAGTACATAAATAGACAGTTTAGCTCGTTATGTAGTCATGTCTGGTATTCAGCAAAGCAAGCAATGCACAGTAGCCACTGTGTCCAAGGTTGGCTAACGCTATGCTAATAATTGGCTAATAATCAGTGAATTGTCAGGTTGGTTCATTGCGTTATAGATATATATATATCTCACCACGCACGTGTGACGTGTCGTATCAATAAGGTTTCTACTGTAGACGTTTTAAAAGGAGATAAACTGAGATCATGGATTGATTACCTTCCACTTCTCACACTCACACGCTGCAACATGAAAGTCAAAACGTTTTGCGTCACAATAACGCGACGCAGGGGAAGCACCTTGGCCTTTATGTGACTACTAGCGATGGTAAAGAACAGATGAAACAATCATCCCACAGCCAAATAATACATAATAATCCAAAAATCTACAAATTAGATGTAAAACATATGTCTTAATCGGTCCTGATACAAAACATTATTAATACATTGTACGAACAATCAAACTCTGGTCTGACGTCATTAAAACGTGCCAGAAAGTGACGCGAGTCCATCAGCAGATCGTGAGCGAACCAGAAATAGCCGATCTATAAGCTCACAAGGCGTCGCAGCGTGACGCCTTGTGAGCTTATAGATCGGCTATTTGTGGTGCGCGAAATCGGCGTGTATATCCGGTTATAGAAACAGAAAACATAGACACAAAGTACGCAAAGACCAGCGGCGGAGAGACCCGTGGTGGTATTTAGACACGTTCTCTATTAACTAGATCTATGTGTGACTAATTCAATGATTCAAATGAGGTTAATTTGTCACGAGCCGATATTATTTATATAGGTAGCTCAAGGTCAATGTTATTGAATTTGAGTCAACTGAGTCATTGAGTCAAATCAATGACTCATACACCCCGAGGAGAGGAAAGTCTGGTGACACGAGGTTATACAAGTACAAGCAGTGGAATATTGGCATTGATTGATTGATTGATTGAAATATTTCTTAACAGTTTGCAGAATTACAGTACATTTCGAGCACAAACTCAATACAAAGGCTGTTAACTGTGAGTGGACGACCCAATTAAGCATTACACTTGTTTACAACAGGGTCCACCATGTTCAATTCATCAAAACATTTAGAGACATTTAAATGACATTGATTGATTGATTGATTACATTGATTGATTGATTGATTGATTGATTGATTGATTGATTGATTGATTTAAGTATTTATTAACAGTATGCAGAATGGGTACATTTCAAATGAAAGCACAACTCAATACAAAAACTGTTAGGATACCCTGATAAAGCATTAGACTTGTTTACAACAGCTCACTGAATGATGATTGGATGGATGACAGAGATGTCTACACTACAGACAACTTCGTAAAATGTATGCTAAGGCAAATATGTTACTCCGTAAATGTTCTGTGTTCTGTTGATGTTAAGTGTTCACTGTTCACAGTGTTCAGAGCCTATGTCACACCTCTGTACACTGCTCATCTCTGGCATGCGTACAGGGTGAGTATGTTGAGGCTCAAAGTGGCCTATAATGCTATGAGGTTGTTGCTCCACATCTATGGCAGTGCCAGACAGTCAAATATTTGTGACTTCTGGTGTACCTACCTGTGATGCACTGTTAAGACGTGTCGGCTTGATGTGTTAGAGAACAGAATGATCATAGAGGCTCTAACCAGCCTCATGAAAAGCAGTTACAGATACACATCCAGACTTAGAGAGCATTATTGGCGTAACAGCCTCTATACTTTTTAGATATTAAACTTACCTGCCTGAATCCTGTGAAGTTGGCACTGGACAGCCAACGTATGACATGTAGTGGTGATCAGACTTGATGTATTTTATATATTGTATATATTTATATACCGCTGTCTTTTATATTTTGTGCTGTTTTCTTTTATATGGACCCACGGGTCTGAAATAAAGTTTATTATCTTATCTTATAAGTTAAAGGTGCTGTAAGCTGTAGGTTTAGGTGTTATTTATTTTATTTAATAAGTGTGAAAGTGTCTCCCCAGCAATCCCCATCTCTCCATCCCTTTAGGACAGGGGTTCCCAAAGTGGGGTCCGGGGACCCCCAGGGGTCCTTGAGGGAGTTCCAGGGGGGACCCAGCTAAATGATCATTTGGAACCAAATGGACCCTTATGTGGCTGTAACTCAGAGAGTTAAATTAATTGATTTTTACAATATAAATTGGGGTTCCCAGAGATAGAAATGCTATTAAATGGGGGTTCCGTAGCCTGAAAGCATGTAAAACCGGGGGGTCCTTGAAATTAGACTGATTGAGAATCACTGCTAGAGCCGTAAAAATCTTCTCTTATGGGGGTCCCTGGAATATCTTTTAAAATGGGGGTCCACGGGCTGATTAGTGTCAATGTGGGGGTCCTTGACATGAAAAAGTTTGGGAACCACTGCTTTAGGATACAATACACGTGAAATTGGAAGTGATCTTTTCCAGGCTAGTCTAGTAGTGTACATCATGGGTTCCCAAAGTGGGAACCCCTGGGGGTACTTGAGGGAGTTCCAGGGGGTACCTAGGTAACCTAGCCCAATTAGAGATAGTTAGGAACCAAATGGACCCTTATGGGTCTGTAACTCAGAGACTCTCAGAGTTAAATTAACAGTGGTTTAACAATATAAATAAATTGGGGTACCAGAGATAGAAATGCCATTAAATCGGGGGTCCGTAGCATAATGCGTGTGAAACTGGGGGGTCCATGAAATGAATATGTTTCGGAATCACTGCTAGAGCCGTAAAAATCCTCCCTGGTCACTGGCATATGCTTTCAAAAGGGGGGTCCGTGGCCTAATAAATGTTGATTTGGGGGTACTTGACACGAAAAGGTTTGGGAACCACTGGTAAATTATAAAAATGTTTTGTTTTTGAGTGGTGTAAACCACTCCTACAACTGGCTTTGTTAGTCTGTCTGTGCTCAAAAAATGAGCACGGTTGCTATGGTCACCCAGTTCACACGGGTGTGATTTCATTACGTCAGACATTACGTCAGACCACAGCTGATCAGTCTATATAAGACCTTACACCACTCAGTTCACACGGGTGTGATTTTTTTACATGTATTATATTATTTACAATTTCCAAGTCCCCCCTATTTTTGAGGGGTGCTAGCCCCTCCTATAAACAGCTAGCCTATAGTGTAGAACTGTAGATTCTGTCTGAACACAAACATTAAATGCCATTGACAATGAATGGAGAATGTACGTCATATGTGTCTGAGCAAATCGGCATATGTATGTCGGTGGAAACCCTTGGCCAATGAGGGACCACCATTCTTGATGATGATGTATGATTAGAGCGCCCCTCACTTCACACGGACGGTTTTATTTAGGGAAGTGCAGTTCGATTGGGGACTTTGATGGAAACTAGCATTCTTGCTAAATCCGGTGTATTTACACGGCATTGATTGTGTTGTGCTCATTAATATGCGCTCTCTCCCAAATAAACATATAAATAAACATGCAGTCAGTCTGCTTCTTTTTACCTGACAGTGAGGATTTTCACCGGGAGGGCTTAATGCTGGAGGGTATTCATCTGAGATCAGAGTGAGGTCAAAACCGATCATGCTATTCATCTGAGATCAGAGTGAGGTCAAAACCGATCATGCTATTCATCTGAGATCAGAGTGAGGTCAAAACCGATCATGCTATTCATCGGAGATCAGCTCCCCAGTTCACCTACGGACACAAATTAAGCCAACAGGTGCCCTGGCCCTCCCTGTAGCTGTAGGACAGGAGACTAGTGCAGCAACAGATATCGAACTCCCTAGTCCTCACCTGCAGGCTTCCCTCCTGACCAAGGCCAAAAAGTACATCAGCATATGTAAACGTGAATATGATCTCAATTGGTATGGTATATCTTCTTCAGTAGCTGCCACATTACTTTATGTAAACAACTTCACAGTAAAGAAAGCTGGGTCCCAACATCCATAAGCGCTTCATACAGACGCACCACCACACCAAGAGCACCCGGCGGGGGGGTACGTGCTCTTGGTGCGTCTGTACAAAGCACACACACACACCCCCCCCCACACACACACACACACCTCCTCCCTCTCCTGTCCTTTCCTTGCACGGTTCCTACCTAAAATAGAAGATCCTGTGAGGGATCTGCAAGGTTCCCAGACCAGTTTGAATCTCCCGGGCTCACCCAGAGTCAGTGTCGAATTGCGCAGGTTGGTGCCTTGCATGTTTAACTCCGCCATCGGTGTATGAATGTAAATGTAAAGCGCTTTGGATAAATGCATCATTGCATTTACCATTTACTTTCTCAGACACAAGGCACCGACCTGCACACTTCAACACTGACTTGTACCTGGACCGTCTTGTAAACAATTGTAATGCTTTATTGGGTCGTCCACTCACAGTTAACAGTCTTTGTACTGAGTTGTGCTTGAAATGTACTGTAATTCTGCAAACTGTTAATAAATATTTCAATCAATCAATCAAACATCCCAGGTGAGGTCCTCAGTGAAATTTGAACTCTCTGATCCTCTTCAGTGCAGGGCCCCCGACCTGGATGGAAGAATGCTCTCTAGGAGGCCTCCTTCTCAGCTGTCTGAGTTGATTACCTATATCATTTGACACTAGTTGTCTTCTTTGTCTATACTGTATGTGTATAATCCATGACAAGCCCTCTGTCATGTGCACACCAAGGTAGGCCTTATGTCAGTACATAAGCTTTGATTCCATCGCACAAGGGTGTTGCTTGCCAAAAAGGCAACGCGTTGGCTTGTAGATCAGTTATTTTCACCAAGCGTCATACAACTATATGCACCTCTAAACTGGTTTGCCATTTTGTTAACCATCTATATTCCATGTACAACCCAGATTCGGCACAAACAAGGGACTAAATTATTTTCGCTCCTATGCCACCAAAATGTGGAACGCCCTACCAACAGTGATTAAGACATGCAAATCCCTTGACTCCTTAAAAACCGCTCTTAAAGGGCACCTACGGACGGCACCCCTTTTTCCCCTCACTGTATATGTTTATTTTCCCTTTTTACCTCCTTTATGATGAATTCCTGTTCTGTTCTTGACTACCGGTATATAGAAGTGTCTATTTGTACGTCTCTAAATGTTTTGATGAATTGAACAAGGTGGACCCTCTTGTAAACAAGTGTAATGCTTAATTGGGTCGTCCACTCACAGTTAACAGTCTTTGTATTGAGTTTGTGCTTGAAATGTACTGTAATTCTGCAAACTGTTAATAAATATTTCAATCAATCAATCAATACACCTAACGCCTCTCCAACTTTACATCCCTGGTCACTATAAAAGGCCTACCTAGAAGAGGTGACCACCGAAAACTACAACATGACATCACGCCGTGGTGGCCACCGCTCACACAGTCCAGTTCTCGGTTGAAGAGGTGACCACCGAAACTGTGGTTAGTAAAAACAGAGAGATGTGTTGTGTGAGCGGTGACCACCGTGGTGTGACGTCATGTTGCAGTGTTCGGTGGTCACCTCTTCACCGAAAACTGGACTATGAATAATAGGCCTTAAAGGGGCATTCCACTCATTTTCAACATTTTACTATGTCATTAATATACATTAGAGCTGAAATAATAAAAAGCCCCCACCCCATTCTGTGTTTCCTAGAACTGTAATTTTTTTTTTTTTTTAAAGATATTTTTTGCGGCTTATGCCTTTTATAGGTTTTTGAAGGGACAGACAGTAGGCTGACAGGAAACGGGAGAGAGATGGGGGAAGACATGCAGTAAAGGCCGTGTCGGGCTCGGGAGTCGAACCCGCGGCACACTGCGACTGGATTACCAGTCGGGTGCCCAGACGGTTACGCCACCGCCTGGGCCCCTAGAACTGTAATTATGAAAAAATAATAATTCAGACCTCTAGTTCTAGGAAACAGATTGGGGGGGGAATGAAAATGAGTGGAATGCCCCTTTAAGTCTCCTCCAGAGTCCTCCTAACAATATCTATGCTCCTAACCTCCAACATTCTCCACACTCCAGTCCAGTTGGTGGCATTATTGCACCAAATAAACTGGTTTTCCAACTGCTGACAAATGCAGAAGAGAACGAAAAGGCCTCCCACCTCTCGTGTAAAATCTCGCGTTGGTCAGGCAGCTAGGTTACCTCAGAGCCATCAGAGTAAAGACAAGAGTTTACGACAACTCCGTTCACTTCATGGGGCCACTAGTCCAAGGCGGCTCTTCTACGTAGACTTGGCCGAATAGTGACACCGGAAGCGTACGGAATGCATTGGAGTCTATGGGACTCGCGCGAGTACATGGACCACGTGACCGGGCTGTTTTCTGCCCCCCTCAATGTCGCAACTCTGTCTCTATGGCTCTGGGTTACCGTCTCTCTCTGGTCGGACTGGTTAGTGGTAGTTGTTCAACCGGCTCTCTCTCTATCACTCAGTAACGTAACGCGGTGACAACAAGTCCTCCTCCTGGCTGACCTCCTCCCTCCTCGTCACCGTCTTCATCCGTACACTGTACCAGAGTACAGTACAGACAGAGACCGTTGTTTACCTCCCCGGTCCACTTGGTTAACATTGGGCATTCTAACCGGGGCCCGACGGACGGACACGGTTGTGTGTGTGTGTGTGGATTGGAACAATAAGCTTTATGTAAATCACTGAGGAAGAAGCGGCTAACGGGCGTTAGCCAGCTAGCTTCCACCTGTTATTAGCTTCCAACGGCACCGCCACCGCGGAGGAGCTTATTAACGTTAATAACGGACTGTTGGCTAATATCGGCTAACGCTGAACACGACCACACAACGAGGTAAGATTATAGTTTCACAATTAACATCCTCCGTATGTTTGTTTTTGGGGTTTTATAGGATGTGGGTTTCGTGGTTGTGGTTATGGTTGTGTTGTTCTCACTGCCTCACACACAACCTTCCGATCATTGCATCTGCGGCAGGCTTTGTTACGTCCATTAATCACCACTTGTATTCAGAGATTAGTAAAGCTCATTATATTAACACGATGTGGTCTATCTATCACAATTACTCGTTCGTGGATGTTAGATGTTCTTGTGCTTTTTGTGTAACCGTGTATAGTTGTTGTCAAAACGCGACGTTCCGTCAACCAGGGACATTCATGCTTATTTATGCATGTCACACACTCCCCACAGCACAGCAGAGGCTCTAAAAGGCGACATGGAACTGTGGCTGTGTGATTTACATAAAGAAGGGAAAATACTCAATAATAATAATTAAGATAACGTTATTGAGATTGTACAAATGAAACTACCGCAGTGTTTCGGTGTAGTGGTTCAGTCAGATTGTACAAATGGAACCAAATGGACCCTCGGGTCCGTTTTGGTACCATTTTGTACAGTTACACATCTGCACGGGTGCATTTGTTTCCATTTTTACACCCTGAGTAAAATCCGCACTGGATTTTTACTGTGTAATTAATTAGATCTAGTGTTAGATTGGCTGGCTATTGTGGCTATGGTAAAATGCTGGCTATAGAGTTGATTAGTATGATATGATTAGTAAATCCTGGGTTACTCTTGGTGCTGACTGAGTGACCATTGTTGTTGAGAAACCTTCGTAGTTCCACAGGTCAGGTCTAATCTCTCTGCTGTCTTTTAGTCAAATGTGCTTCATCATTGAGGGGATGTGACTGCTAATAATCTGGCCCTTTGATGGTGTAGTCTAGTCATGGTCAAATGGCCAAAAAGGAATAAACATGAGGCGACCTGTTCATTTTGTATTTATGAGCTGCACTGGGGTTGGATGACTACGCTATGAAATATTAAACACCCATGGAATGCTTTGCAGTGACAATTATCAGTTTGACATCCTGCCCTGGATTTAGTCTTTTATTCGAAAGCAGGCATTATATGACATACACAACATCATTATATGACATACACAACATCACCAGCTTTCTTTGCAAGTTTATGTTTAGTTAAATAAATAAGCTTGTATTGACCAATGCATAGTTAACACTCAGTGTGCAGCTCATCTTGTGACGTTGCCCTAATTATAATTTGTTTTGGCAACAAGTAACAACTGTACCTATTTATGATCTTGACTTTGACATTTACCAGCCTAAATCAAAAATAACAATTTCCTTTGCAGTAAAAAAGGAAAGCACCCCAGATAGGGGGTGGATCAGCCACCTCAATCTTCTTGACATTGAAATTCCGTTGCACTGTTGCAGTGACAAGATTGCCAGGGGCCTCTCTGTCACAAAATGTGTGTCATAGTTTTAAGTGAATACACTGAGAGAGGTGTGCCCTGTGGTGTATTTACATCTGTTGATTGTCCTTGCTGATCTGAAATGAGGCAAGGTTTGCTCCAGGTAATCACCCAAATCCTGAAGCAGTTTCCTGTTTCCAGGGATGACATGTTTTAGTATCTTTCCAATGGAAATTAACATTTTGTCTGTGTTGTCCTAATGTCATGGTTACAACACTTGTACTAAGAGTGCTTTCACATTATCAGAATCCCGTGCTAATCAAAGCCCAGGTGTTCAGTAGTATTTGCATTGTCAATCATTTACAGACTAATACCCACAAGGCCAACAACATCAATTCTAGCTAATCTGCCAAGTCATTTGTCTCTTTGCTTATGTAAAGAATTCTCACAATTGTAGGGCAGGCTAGGCAGCTCCTATCAGCTTTGGAATGTTGTCTGACAGAAGACATGCAGGCTAAGTACTGAAATTGCATATGCCTACTAAAATTGGATATTTATTTTATTATTAAATGCCAACTAAATTCCATCTGGGTGTTTATAATTTCCACTTGTAAACATTTTAGATCATTCTGTAGGCAACCTAGACCAGAATAGAGCTTTGCTAACTTTGCTAATGGGGTGTACACTTGAAGCCGTAGTTTGAGATTTAGGCTACTTCTTCCCAGAAATAGATCAAGGTTTGTAACTCTCACAATAGCCAATATATCAAAGTTATTACAATTTTTATCATTATTATTATTATCATAATTTATTAGTAATTTAATGAATAGCCCACAGTTCATACTTCATAGTTGCATTGGATTTTCTTCTGATGTGTTATGTAGTTATCAGCCTGTAAGCAAGGGTGAATGTGTTAACTGGATCTTGAACAGACATGTTCAGCTAACTAGGCCTAATTAGACTATCGATTTGTGTATGCGTGTGTGTCGCATAAGAATGCTTTGTCTTGTAACTCACAAGTGCTTGCTCAGGTAACTTGATGTACATGCAAACATGAACTGTTTGTTCTGTTGTATTGCCTTTTTGTTTAGACCTGTAATAGGGGCTTTCTATGATTTGTATAGCCTAGATTCAAGATTATAGCTTGAACATGCCCACACTTGTTTCTTCTTCCACTGGGCTTGAGTTTGATCCATCTTAACCGTTTCCGTCCATCCGACGTGTCAGCACGTCCTAGGGGTCCCAATCGACGCGTACATCCGACGTGTGAGGACGTCTTAGCGCATCCTCAATGATACGGGGCGAGATAAGAATATTCTGAATTTTTTCCTTTCCTGTCAGTTCGCCTTTCGGCTACCGTATGCTCCGCTCTGTCCCCATGTTAGCTTATCATTGAGTTAGCCGTTAGCGCGGCAGAAAGAATGACTCGTCTAATCCAGGGCGCTTTCCGTGGTGTTGAACGGATCGATATACTAGCGCTTCATTTCTGCTCCTCATCCGTCTCTCCCGCAAAATATGAACGCTTTTTGGATCATATATCGTATAAACTAAAACGATCGCAATGTAAGCTAGCTATGTAAAGTAAAAAAAAATGAGTGGATTGTTTCCGGGTCATGGGTTTCCGAGTAAAAGCGGCCATGTTGTTCCGGCACCCAGAGCTCCTATTTTGAAGGACTTCCGTCACTGATTGTGTTTTAATGTGCAGAAATTGTAGTTTGTCTCACATAGTGGCAAGTATAGGTATCTAATCATTTTGCAGGTTATTAGTCAGAGTAACCGGGTCTGGACCCATAGTTGGTACCCATGATACTGCCATGATAGGAATGCCAACCGTGGTCTTTCTGGATTTTGGAGAGAATTGCTGATAAAGTTGATTGAAGGTTCTGGTGACCAAAATTGTGGACTTCTGAAGTGCAGAGGGAATCTTGAAGAAAGTGGCCACACAGTATAGCCAGAGTGCCAATACTTTATTAGGACACAGCAGGTAAAACAAATGAATCAGACTTCTGAAGTGAACACAAGTGTAGACAGGGGACTCTAGTGCCATACCCCCCCCCCCCCCCCCCCACAGAATCAAATCCACGAAGATTGTACATTCATGCAAATTTTGGCTTTTGCATCCCAGTTGAGAAAGTGTTTCACTAAAATGCCCGGGGCACAACGTAGATTTAGCCTAAAAAGCTAGTCTCAGATGTTACATTTGGTTGCATTTTATTACAGTAGATCCCAGGCTGAATCTCACTTTTTGTATTGCCTCTCACAGCTGCTTTATTATTATTTGTTTAATGAGTTGTATCAACATGTTTGAACCACAGTTAAGTCCACTTTAATAGCAAAACCTGTTCTCAATTGAATTTACCAAGTGATTTTCTCCCCCATTGCCTTCATCCCTGTTATGTTTGTTTGTATTTTGAGAATTTGCGGCAGACTGCCGGTACCATAGCAACCAGCCTGAGGTGGAGAGAGGTGACGTGACACAGTATTTCCCTGCTGCTTGGTCATGATTCAGAAAATCAGAACTAAATATGGTCTGTTTTTACTTCGTACACCTGTACTTCACTACGGTCAAGAAACATAGGATCAAATATAAATATATAATCGTATCACGACACTTTGTGACAAAAGCTGTGTGTTTTTCAGAGGCACAAATGAACATACATATAGGAAAAACAACAATAACTAGTGATCTCAAGAGTGAGCTGTTTAATCCTTAGTGGAGTGTTTATCTGTGTTTTAAATAGTATGCATATCATATTATTACCAACAGTGTGCATGTAAAGTCAAAATAAGAGTAGCTAGAACACGCACAGCTTGTACAGTACCTCATATTTCTTAGTTGGATATTAGTTTTATGCCAGCATAGCCTGTTTTTAATCTGCCCATGAATTTGCATCGCATTGATGCAGGTCTACTCTGCCTATATGACTAGTCTAGGCACAGTATATGCATTTCAACGTATTCTTTTCTAAGCTGCAAGTCCTCCCAAAGAAGTGTTGATTCTCCAGTGGTTTGACACCCGTGGCCGCGTGCCGAGGACATGCAGCGGTTTCATTTTTATGTGAGACACAGGGGGCACGTTGTCTCTCTGCATGGGTTGAGGCTGGTCCGTTTGCACCCTCTGGCCTCTATCAGTCTATTGTTCAGCGGCAGCAGCCTCCTTCTCCAGTGATGTCACAGCATTCCTGGCCGGAGCGGAGAGACCATAAATGAGTTAGTGTTAAAGGCAGATGAGCAGCGTGGTGAATACTGGTAATAGTGGGTCGAAGGGTACGGTATTTAGAAGTGAAACTGTGCATTTGGCAGCATGCCTGGCCTCGACAAGTTGCAACCTATGCCCTAATTGTGCGGTGTGTGATGTCACGTACCAAAAATAGCAAATATATATAAGTCAAGATCACAACATGCCGTGACGGGTTGTGAGCTTGTAGACTTGCTCTGCTTTCGGTGCGCTAGCTACACGGCACACAACCGTTCCATTTCTGATATGCCTTGAGCCCCTTGCACAGCCTACATGTAAGTCTGACCATCTCCTTACAATTCACTATGCTACGATTATGGGTACACCTTTTCATATTGAAGAAAATAATCGCTGCCTTTTTGTTTGTTGGACTTAAAGCAGTAATGTTGGTGAACTGGTTGTTCCGCATGCTGTCTTAAAGTGTATATTCAATTTCACCTGATATAAGCCGCTAATACCGATATTGTATCGTTCTAGTTAAGATGATGTGTTTATTGTGTATGCTGGAGGGCTCTGATGTTTTGCAATCAGAAGTAATGTTCTACTTCTAGGGCATGTTGTGCCCTTCGTCATGCATTACTCACCACATTGACAGAGCTTGTTGTTTGGATGCTTTAGTTTGAGTAAGTAAATATGTTAGGCCACCTAAATAATTTCCAATTTAATTTAGATTGCCTTCATTATCTTATATGTATTAATCAAAACAACAACTGCTTACAAAGTCAAAGTATATGTGCTTGAATTATATTTATTTAGGCAAAACTCAACTTAAAAAGTATAGACAAAGGATGCTTCAACAATTTTCAGTTGATACTTTTTCGTTTGCAACAAATTATATTTACCACGGAAGGAGTCGGCCTGAAGTGCCTGGATTCATATGAGCTCATTGTGATGATAAGTTGATCAGCTGAAATGTCTACTCTTTGACCTGATGTTTGAACGTCTGAGTGGCCTGTACTGTACTGTACTGCCGCATCACTGGCATCTATTTTAGTTGATGAGAAAACAAGATATTTCTGGAAAACACATTGTTTATTATTGTTAGTCGCACAGATTTCATCCAAATCTCACGCAAATCGGTACACATGATCTCTGTAGTCATGTGATCAAGACGAGTCTGTTGGATTTCTCAGATTCTACACTGATTGGCTAAGATTGCCTTCCAAAGTTTTCAGGAGTGGCCCGTTTTGTACAAAATGCTCCTGGTGGAGACCTGTGCCCAGAAGGGCACTTTTTCTAGTTTTATGCTATTATGTTTTAATACAAACATTTCTTTTTTTTGTAATGTTTTTTTGTGTGGCTTTCGCCTTTATTTAATATTTTTTTATTGAGGGACAGACAGTAGGCTGACAGGAAATGGGGAGAGAGATGGGGGGGGAAGACATGCAGTAAAGGCCGTCGGGATCGGGAGTCGAACCCGCGGCACACTGCCAGACTGGATTACCAGCCAAGGTGCCTGGACCACTGAGCCATGGCCCAGGACATTTCTTATTTAGTATATTTACTTTTTAGTCCATCCCTCCACCACTTTCAACGCAAGCAAGGTATCTTGAGAACTGCTGTCTGGATTTCCATGGAATTGGCTTTACATTTTCATGCTCCCGGAGAGTGAACCCTTTGAAGGAGGGTGAACCCTTTGAAGGAGGGTGAACCCTTTGAAGGAGGGTGAACCCTTTGAAGGAGGGTGAACCCTTTGCCTTTTAGTCCAAAACAAAGAAAGGGGGAAAAAAAGGCTGCAATGGCCGAGGGGACAAAAATCCTGCTAAAACAAACCTTTTCCCACTTCAAGGATAGATGGCATGAGTTTGAAGTAGCGATACAGGGGATGATCAGTGGCATTTGTTATTGTAAGTGAAGCAGCGATACAGGGGATGATCAGTGGCATTTGTTATTGTAAGTGAAGTAGCGATACAGGGGATGATCAGTGGCATTTGTTATTGTAAGTGAAGTAGCGATACAGGGGATGATCAGTGGCATTTGTTATTGTAAGTGAAGCAGCGATACAAGGGATGATCAGTGGCATTTGTTATTGTAAAGTGAAGTAGCGATACAGGGGATGATCAGTGGCATTTGTTATTGTAAGTGAAGTAGCGATACAGGGGATGATCAGTGGCATTTGTTATTGTAAGTGAAGTAGCGATACAAGGGATGATCAGTGGCATTTGTTATTGTAAGTGAAGCAGCGATACAGGGGATGATCAGTGGCATTTGTTATTGTAAAGTGAAGTAGCGATACAGGGGATGATCAGTGGCATTTGTTATTGTAAGTGAAGTAGCGATACAAGGGATGATCAGTGGCATTTGTTATTGTAAGTGAAGTAGCGATACAGGGGATGATCAGTGGCATTTGTTATTGTAAGTGAAGCAGCGATACAGGGGATGATCAGTGGCATTTGTTATTGTAAGTGAAGCAGCGATACAAGGGATGATCAGTGGCATTTGTTATTGTAAAGTGAAGTAGCGATACAGGGGATGATCAGTGGCATTTGTTATTGTAAGTGAAGTAGCGATACAGGGGATGATCAGTGGCATTTGTTATTGTAAAGTGCCAAGCGTGTGATGGCCTTATTGTCCATATGAGAACGTGTGGGTGTGGGAAGTCTGATAATCCTGGAAGCAATACAGGTAATACTGAAAAGTTTGTTTGTTAGGCATGGACAATACAGTAACAAGGGGAACAATACAACAGAACAGGTTGAATACTGCTTTTGTACAGTAACAAGATGAGGGGCAACAGATTATAGTGGTGGATATTGCTTGCAATCTTATCTCACGATGGATATGTATCACGATACAGAGGCCACGATATGATTATCGATATATTAATATATATATTGATTATACGTCTATTAAAAATAACCCATTTAGGCCTGACCTCAAAATAAAAAAAAATTCTTCTAAATCCTCCAGTTTTCTGAAATAAATATTTTCACGATTTTTCAAAAATAGCACGAGCTTGTAGATCTGCTATTTTTCAATAGCAAAATTATAACATATATTTTTTATGGAGGGACAGACAGTAGGCTGACAGGAAATGGGGAGAGAGACGGGGGTGAAGACATGCAGTAAAGGCCGTCGGTACGTCTATTCAAAATAATGACCATGTTGCACAAATACAATAAAACACTTTCAGGCCCACAGAGGGGGCGAGGGTGGCTTTGATAACGTTAAACAGAGGTACGTTGGTCAACACTGCGTCACCCAGATAATTCATGCTGTTTATCGATACAGCAGCCTCTCGTATCGATTCACCTATCGTCCGTATTTTCAATCGATATATATTGCCATATCGATTAATTGGATGCACCACTAACAGATAATGATCTTGATTTACGGAGCAGGGGTTTTAGTGGGTCTTTTATACCAGTCTTGTGTTTTATCTGTTTGCTTTGATTGCTTTTGAACCCTTTTAGGCCTGACCTCAAAATTTAAAATAATTCTTCTAAATCCTCCAGTTTTCTGAAATAAATATTTTCACGATTTTTCAAAAATAGCAGACCTACAAGCTCGTAGCGCGCCACTCGGTGGCGCGCTATGAGCTTGTAGATCTGCTATTTTTCAATAGCTAAATTATAACATGTTTAAAACACCAAAAGGGGTTCCCGCCCCAAAATGGGTTAAAGTGTGTAATCTTTTGTTAGCATTGTAAAATCATGCTGTTTGGTTAGTTGTTGTTGTTGTTATTATTATTAAATTACATACATTCCCCCTTTTCAGATACTCAATATGCTTCACTGAGTGATGTACCAAGTGTTGATTTTCATGATGGGCGTTTGGGCGACACAAGCGTGCCCCCATGGGAACTGCGCCATAGACGTTACCAACAACACCAAGGACTACTGCTACTCTGCCCGCATCCGCAGCACCGTGCTCCAGGGGTTGCCTTTTGGAGGAGTGCCCACGGTCCTTGCCCTGGACTTCATGTGTTTCCTGGTGAGTCCCTTTACCCTCTATACTTCATTGACCGAGTCCCACCCACAGGGATCTACAGGTATATTACCACACCACCCTCTATACTCACCCACCTGTAGATCCACCCACAGGGATCTACAGGTATATTAACCCATTTTGGACTGAGGTCGATTAAAAAAAAAGGCTTCTAAATCCTAACATTTTTCAGTGGTGCTCAACCTTTTTCATGTCAAGGACTCCCAGAATTATCTTTATTGGGCCACGGACCCCCATATCAAAATATGTAGTTCCAGGGACCTCCCCAGAAGCAAATATTGTAGTTAAAAATGTTCGCTCTGAAATATATATTCAATGATTTTTCAAAAATAGCAGACCTACAACCTCGTAGTGCGCCACTCGGTGGCGCGCTATGAGCTTGTAGATCTGCTATTTTTCAATAGCTAAAGCATAACATAATGCTTAAAACACCAATAGGGGTTCCCGCCGAAAATGGGTTAAGCCCCATTATTTTCTCCATCCTACATCGAGGGGCTTAAGCTGGGGACCACTGTTTGTGTTGGGATGGGGTATGGGCTAAGATTTAGTGCTTTTGTATCACTTGATAATATGCATCCCGTTTGTATACGTCCCACTGTTTCTCAACCAATTCAGTATTTAAGTCCGACGTCATTTTGTAGTGCTACGTTACGTCCGGGTCCAAGTGGCACCAGCTCCCGTCCGCATCTCATTTTGTAGTGCTACGTTACGTCCGGGTCCAAGTGGCACCAGCTCCCGTCCGCATCTCATTGTAAATAGAATATCTAAACGCGTGAATCTTTTTACAATGACGTTATTTTTCAGAAAGGAAGCCATTGAGGGTTAAAATTGGTCCTAATGCTTCCAACTCGAGTAGAATTATTAATGTTTTGTACAAGTGTCCATGACACAAAAAAATTATGTGGAGACAATAAAGACTATTATTATCATTAGTATTGAAGGTGGTAACAGTCCATTTGCTCAGTACAATATTTCGGGGGCATATTTAGAATGTGTGCAGGCTTTAGTATGTTGAATCTAGTTTGCATTAATGAGGATTTAGTTGACACAATGAAATAAAATGGCGATAATATCCAGTGTGGGGCAGACGGCCTGTCACAGAGAGATTTGGGAGAGCAGCAGCTTTGTTGTTGCGAGGAAAGCGGTAAAATTAGACTTTCGTGGTTGTTTTCGTCTCAGATTTAGTCAGACGGAGCGTCACAGTATAACTCTATGGGGACACAAAAGTGACACAAAAGTAGGACCCGGAAGTATCTCTGGAGGGGGGGCTCACGTCACAGCTAAAATACTGAATGGTCTTAAAGCCATTAAAGACTACTAATACTTCCTAATAATTATGACTCAACCAGACTATCCGGTGCACTTCCCCCTCTTGATAGTCTTAACTCACTTTTTCTGTTGAATTTCTTGACCTCTATCTATGGACGATCATAGGTCACCAGATCATTCAGTTCACGGTTTATAAACTAGTGGAAAGAAATTAAAAAATATATATATAATAATAATCCTGCATTACTAAATGTATGGTCAGGGACCACAACCCCCGTCCTACATGAAATGTCACCGTAAATGTGTGAGCTTGTAGATCGACCCTTTGTTTAGCTCATTTAGGACTGAGACTGCTATATACTGTAGATAGCAACAATAAGCCCAAAAGGGGTTCCCGTCCTGAAGGTAGGGTCCGCTCGCCCCTTTTCCATCTCGCCCCACTACTCTACCTAGCTGTAAATAACAAACATAATTCATGTTTGTGGTTATTTAAAAGGTATTATCATATTCATTTGTCATTGTTGAGTTCACTCTGTATATCCACGGGCATAATAGCATGATGATGCCATTACAAAACATGGGCTACATGGAAGAAATGTGATTAATAAAACGAAATTAACTGCTAGGTCATAAATTAACTTAATTAAGCAGTCACCGTCTCTGTGACATGATGTTCTTTCTAAATTATAGAGTATAGAGTATAGAGATCGACTACTATGCAATCAAATAAATCTGTATACAAGATAATTTCAGATTTCAGAGAGGGAGGGAAATACTAAATTAACTGTTAACTACATTAAACAAAATCACGGGGGCGAGTTGGTAAAGGGGCGAGCAGTCTCGTATCACGGGGGCGAGTTGTTAAAGGGGCGAGCAGTCTCGTATCACGGGGGCGAGTTGTTAAAGGGGCGAGCAGTCTCGTATTCGTCCTGAATGGGTTATAGTTGTTCCGATACGACGATCAGAGACGCCGCCTAAAATGCTGGCATCGACGTGTAGGCCAGTCTATGATAAAATGCTGGCATCGACGTGTAGGCCAGTCTATGATACAATGCTGGTATCGACGTGTAGGCCAGTCTATGATAAAATGCTGGTATCGACGTGTAGGCCAGTCTATGATAAAATGCTGGCATCGACGTGTAGGCCAGTCTATGATAAAATGCTGGCATCAACGTGTAGGCCAGTCTATGATAAAATGCTGGTATCGACGTGTAGGCCAGTCTATGATAAAATGCTGGTATCGACGTGTAGGCCAGTCTATGATAAAATGCTGGCATCGACGTGTAGGCCAGTCTATGATAAAATGCTGGCATCGACGTGTAGGCCAGTCTATGATAAAATGCTGGTATCGACGTGTAGGCCAGTCTATGATAAAATGCTGGTATCGACGTGTAGGCCAGTCTATGATAAAATGCTGGTATCGTCGTGTAGGCCAGTCTATGATAAAATGCTGGTATCGTCGTGTAGGCCAGTCTATGATAAAATGCTGGTATCGTCGTGTAGGCCAGTCTATGATAAAATGCTGGCATCGACGTGTAGGCCAGTCTATGATAAAATGCTGGCATCGACGTGTAGGCCAGTCTATGATAAAATGCTGGTATCGTCGTGTAGGCCAGTCTATGATAAAATGCTGGCATCGTCGTGTAGGCCAGTCTATGATAAAATGCTGGCATCGACGTGTAGGCCAGTCTATGATAAAATGCTGGTATCGTCGTGTAGGCCAGTCTATGATAAAATGCTGGTATCGTCGTGTAGGCCAGTCTATGATAAAATGCTGGTATCGTCGTGTAGGCCAGTCTATGATAAAATGCTGGTATCATCGTGTAGGCCAGTCTATGATAAAATGCTGGTATCGACGTGTAGGCCAGTCTATGATAAAATGCTGGCATCGACGTGTAGGCCAGTCTATGATAAAATGCTGGCATCGACGTGTAGGCCAGTCTATGCCGTAACTTATTGTTCTAAGAATTCATTTTATTATGCATCTTTATAGGATCGGTACTCTGTATCAACCTATACGCAAGGTGCAGTTGTTGGAATCGGTATTGGACAAAATGCTATGGGGACATCACTCTAGTGTTTTTAATCCAATGTTCACCACAGAATAGGGACGTTGGATTCAAGACAAGCGGTTCATTTATTAATCATTTAAATCCTATGTGCTTAAAACCCATTTTGGGCGGGAACCCCTTTTGGTGTTCGCATTATGTTATGCTTTAGCTATTGAAAAATAGCAGATCTACAAGCTCATAGCACGCCACCGAGTGGCGCGCTACGAGCTTGTAGGTCTGCTATTTTTAGAAAAATCGAAGAACGACTGACATAGAAACATAGCTTTTTCAGAAAACTTTCAGGATGTAGAAGACATTTATAGAATCTGATCTCAGGTCAAAATGGGTTAATCGAATGTTCACCACAGAATAGGGACGTTGGATTCAAGACAAGCGGTTAATTTATTAATCATTTAAATCCTATGTGCTTAATTGATCGAAAGTCCCCCAGGGGAGCTCACTCCTTTTTCCCCTGAAAATAGCCGATTTAGTGTTAAAAAAAAGGCATTCTGCTACTCTGGTATAGCTGAATGTTAAAGGTGGTGGTTAAAAAGTTAAAGCTCTGTTTTCTTCCTTGTTAATGTTTGTGCAGTACTAACTGCAAGAGCGAGTACCCATCAGCTTCAATTTTAAGATATTAATCCATTTAGGCCTGACCTCGAAATTAAAAAAAAAAAATCTAAATCCTCCAGTTTTCTGAAATAAATATTTTCACAATTTTTCAAAAATAGCAGACCTACAAGCTCGTAGCGCGCCACTATGAGCTTGTAGAGCTGCTATTTTTCAATAGCTAAATTATAACATAATGTTTAAAACACCAAAAGGGGTTCCTGCCCAAAATGGGTTAAAATAATTAACAAATAAAAAGTTGCGCAATAACATAGTGTCATGGCGTTTTATATTAACTGAAGATCGTGCAAGTGCATTGACGGTGAGGAAAGTACCTATCATCCTTCGCATAATACTTACTTATGCGTTGTGTAAAATGTCGAGTCACTTGCTTTCTCAAACTCCATGGCCCATCATCTTGGATTAGTGTAGCTGGATGTCCGCTCATTTATTTATTTCGTAACTTCCAATTTCACTTGTTTATCCAGTATCCTTTTATGAGGTCTGTCTCGTGATTGGACGAAATCATCCCCACCTGGCTGAAAATGTATTTTCTGTTTACTTAACAGCTGCAAACGGGGAGACTTGTGTTACTGAACAAGCACGCTATAGCTATAGCATTGATTATAGATGCTATTTAATATGTTCTTTCATTAAATTACAGTACTTTAAAAAAAAAAAAGACGACAATGAATGATCCATGAGACTAACTTAACACGTATCTAATTGGAGAAATAGTGTAAATGTTTTTATACCAGTCATACTAGCTAATGGTAAGAGCTGGAGGTGGACAACATAACCTAGTCATACTGAAGCCTATTGTCTTTAGTGTTTACCTGATGATGAGCACATTTCTGTCAACATACTAATATACACGGTATCTGTAGTACACAACGTTCAGTACCATCACAGATGTCAGCTCTGTGTACCGAGTGATGGCATGACGAGTTGTTTTATAAGAAATGAAAACATCGGCACACCAATTCAGGCTCCCAAGTATCTTTACTTTTAATCAGGTAACGTTTCGGGCCGCCGGCCTTCCTCAGGCCTTCCTCAGGCCTTCCTCAGACCTTCCTCAGGCCTTCCTCAGGCCTTCCTCAGGCCTTCCTCAGACCTTCCTCAGACCTTCCTCAGACCTTCCTCAGGCCTTCCTCAGGCCTTCCTCAGGCCTTCCTCAGACCTTCCTCAGGCCTTCCTCAGGCCTTCCTCAGACCTTCCTCAGACCTTCCTCAGGCCTTCCTCAGACCTTCCTCAGGCCTTCCTCAGGCCTTCCTCAGACCTTCCTCAGGCCTTCCTCAGACCTTCCTCAGGCCTTCCTCAGGCCTTCCTCAGACCTTCCTCAGGCCTTCCTCAGGCCTTCCTCAGGCCTTCCTCTACCTTCCTCAGGCCTTCCTCAGGCCTTCCTCAGGCCTTCCTCAGGCCTTCCTCAGGCCTTCCTCAGGCCTTCCTCAGGCCTTCCTCAGACCTTCCTCAGGCCTTCCTCAGACCTTCCTCAGACCTTCCTCAGGCCTTCCTCAGGCCTTCCTCAGGCCTTCCTCTACCTTCCTCAGGCCTTCCTCAGGCCTTCCTCAGGCCTTCCTCAGGCCTTCCTCAGGCCTTCCTCAGGCCTTCCTCAGACCTTCCTCAGGCCTTCCTCAGACCTTCCTCAGACCTTCCTCAGACCTTCCTCAGACCTTCCTCAGGCCTTCCTCAGGCCTTCCTCAGGCCTTCCTCTACCTTCCTCAGGCCTTCCTCAGGCCTTCCTCAGGCCTTCCTCAGACCTTCCTCAGGCCTTCCTCAGGCCTTCCTCAGGCCTTCCTCTACCTTCCTCAGACCTTCCTCAGACCTTCCTCAGGCCTTCCTCTACCTTCCTCAGACCTTCCTCAGACCTTCCTCAGGCCTTCCTCTACCTTCCTCAGCCCTTCCTCAGACCTTCCTCAGGCCTTCCTCTACCTTCCTCAGGCCTTCCTCAGACCTTCCTCAGGCCTTCCTCAGGCCTTCCTCAGGCCTTCCTCTACCTTCCTCAGACCTTCCTCAGACCTTCCTCAGGCCTTCCTCAGGCCTTCCTCCGGCCTTCCTCTACCTTCCTCAGACCTTCCTCAGACCTTCCTCAGACCTTCCTCAGGCCTTCCTCAGGCCTTCCTCAGGCCTTCCTCAGACCTTCCTCAGGCCTTCCTCTACCTTCCTCAGGCCTTCCTCAGGCCTTCCTCAGGCCTTCCTCAGCCCTTCCTCAGGCCTTCCTCAGGCCTTCCTCAGACCTTCCTCAGGCCTTCCTCAGGCCTTCCTCAGGCCTTCCTCAGGCCTTCCTCAGGCCTTCCTCAGCCCTTCCTCAGGCCTTCCTCAGGCCTTCCTCAGACCTTCCTCAGACCTTCCTCAGGCCTTCCTCAGGCCTTCCTCAGACCTTCCTCAGACCTTCCTCAGACCTTCCTCAGGCCTTCCTCAGGCCTTCCTCAGACCTTCCTCAGGCCTTCCTCAGGCCTTCCTCAGACCTTCCTCAGGCCTTCCTCAGGCCTTCCTCAGACCTTCCTCAGACCTTCCTCAGACCTTCCTCAGGCCTTCCTCAGGCCTTCCTCAGACCTTCCTCAGACCTTCCTCAGACCTTCCAAAGGCTGCGGCCCGAAACGTTACCTGATTAAAAGTAAAGATACTTGGGAGCCTGAATTGGTGTGCCGATGTTTTCATTTCTTATTCTGTGGAATGCACTTCCCGTTGCAGTCAGAACTGCAGCATCACTCCCGATCTTCCGCCGTAGTCTGAAAACCCACCTTTTCAGACTCCATCATGGCCCATAGCACTTACCCTACCCCCTTAGACAGCACTTCTTAGACTTATATAGCATTTGAAACAGACTTATAGCATGTCATGTAGACAGCACAATAAGTGCATTGTATGTAGTCATAGCACTTCATAGTATATATGTACAGCATAGTATAGCATATATGTATAGTTTATATGTATAGTGTCATTATATAGATATGTTCTAGTCATAGTTTATATGTATAGTGTCATTATATAGATATGTTCTAGTTATAGTTTATATGTATAGTGTCATTATATAGATATGTTCTAGTTACGTTCTTAGCTTACGCATGTTTCGCGATAAATGCATTTTACATATGTGATGTATTCCCATGCTTTTTGTTCTTGCTTAATGTAAGTCGCTCTGGATTAAGAGCGTCTGCTAAATGCCTAAATTGTAAATTGTTATATGACTTCATTTTGATAGATGTGCGTGTCATTTTGACTGTTTGTTCAGCTTCCTCTACTACATGACGAGTTGTTTTGACATGTGCTTTATATTCTGTCCCATTCTTATTCTGTCCCATTCTTATTCTGTCCCATTCTTATTCTATCCCATTCTAGGCCCTTCTGTTTTTGTTCAGCTTCTTGCGAAAGTGTGCTTGGGACTACGGACGTCTTGCACTGGTCACAGATGCCGACAGGTAAAAACCTTGCATTCCATTAAGTCCTATACATTTAGTATTAGCATTAAGCGTTGAGTAGACGTTATCTGCGGTTATCGATTTAGATTTAACATCAATTAGTTATGCGACCGCGAACTTTACCTTCGGGCAAGTGGGTATGACCTTTGGGCAAGTTGATGATGACCTTTTTGCCTGATGGCCTTAGTGTCAACCCCTGTCAGGAGTGTTACAATTCCAGTATACAGCACACACACACACACACACACACACACACACACACACACACACACACACACACACACACACACACACTTGGGTTATCTAATATCAGTTGACAGTTATCTACTACCGTATAACATCACAGCAAGGAGTTCCTTTGCACCCAGATCAGACTCCAGTCAGTGTTTCCTCAGCCAAGAATTGTGCACTATCCGAAACATCCTTGTTTGGTGGCTGGGCTTCGTCCATAGTGAGGTCTGAGAGGTTTCTCCTGGGTCAGGCTCTAGTGAGGTCCGAGAGGTTTCTCCTGGGTCAGGCTCTAGTGAGGTCCGAGAGGTTTCTCCTGGGTTAGGCTCTAGTGAGGTCCGAGAGGTTTCTCCTGGGTCAGCCTCTAGTGAGGTCCGAGAGGTTTCTCCTGGGTCAGGCTCTAGTGAGGTCCGAGAGGTTTCTCCTGGGTCAGGCTCTAGTGAGGTCTGACCGAGAGGTTTCTCCTGGTCAGGCTCTAGTGAGGTCCGAGAGGTTTCTCCTGGGTCAGGCTCTAGTGAGGTCTGAGAGGTTTCTCCTGGGTCAGGCTCTAGTGAGGTCCGAGAGGTTTCTCCTGGGTCAGGCTCTAGTGAGGTCCGAGAGGTTTCTCCTGGGTCAGGCTCTAGTGAGGTCCGAGAGGTTTCTCCTGGGTCAGCCTCTAGTGAGGTCCGAGAGGTTTCTCCTGGGTCAGGCTCTAGTGAGGTCCGAGAGGTTTCTCCTGGGTCAGGCTCTAGTGAGGTCTGACCGAGAGGTTTCTCCTGGTCAGGCTCTAGTGAGGTCCGAGAGGTTTCTCCTGGGTCAGGCTCTAGTGAGGTCTGAGAGGTTTCTCCTGGGTCAGGCTCTAGTGAGGTCCGAGAGGTTTCTCCTGGTCAGGCTCTAGTGAGGTCTGAGAGGTTTCTCCTGGGTCAGGCTCTAGTGAGGTCCGAGAGGTTTCTCCTGGGTCAGGCTCTAGTGAGGTCAGAGAGGTTTCTCCTGGGTCAGGCTCTAGTGAGGTCTTACCGAGAGGTTTCTCCTGGTCAGGCTCTAGTGAGGTCTTACCGAGAGGTTTCTCCTGGTCAGGCTCTAGTGAGGTCCGAGAGGTTTCTCCTGGGTCAGGCTCTAGTGAGGTCCGAGAGGTTTCTCCTGGGTCAGGCTCTAGTGAGGTCCGAGAGGTTTCTCCTGGGTCAGGCTCTAGTGAGGTCCGAGAGGTTTCTCCTGGGTCAGGCTCTAGTGAGGTCCGAGAGGTTTCTCCTGGTCAGGCTCTAGTGAGGTCCGAGAGGTTTCTCCTGGGTCAGGCTCTAGTGAGGTCAGAGAGGTTTCTCCTGGGTCAGGCTCTAGTGAGGTCCGAGAGGTTTCTCCTGGGTCAGGCTCTAGTGAGGTCCGAGAGGTTTCTCCTGGGTCAGGCTCTAGTGAGGTCAGAGAGGTTTTTCCTGGGTCAGGCTCTAGTGAGGTCCGAGAGGTTTTTCCTGGGTCAGGCTCTAGTGAGGTCCGAGCTTAGAGTATATATTAATAGAGACGGCACCCGGAGGAAACCCTGAGGCGAAATGGACATAGTGGCCGGATTTGTCATTACAGCTCGAGCCCGTTGACTATCATTGCGCACGTTCATGTTATTGGGCCTATGACACGTGAACGAATGTTTCATACGTGAACGCTGTTTCATACGTGAACGCAGCGCAATGATAGTCAACGGCAGCGCGTTCATGTTATTGGGGCAAATCCATCCCAGAATGCACTCTGTTCCTACCTGGAAGGAGGAGTGAAATCGCCTCATGCGCTTTTTAGCAACTTAATGCTAGTGGATGGGAGGAGAACTCTGGTGCCGTCTCTATTCATATATATCTAATGGTCCGAGAGGTTTCTCCTGGGCGGCCTCTGAGAATGAGTTGCCCAAAATGTAGTAGTGTAAAATGATACCTGTAAGGCTGTGAGACGAGCTGCGAGCTTTGATTTTTTCGCAGAATGTTCATCCGTCTTCGCATAATGTTTTGTCTACTATGACGGGGCCCAGGCCAGAATACTAATAGGGATGCTAGGGTTCATGGTTAAGCATGCTAATTGTTCAGAATATTCTATAGACAGAATAGCAGACAGATGTGTGTTGGATTGTGTTACCACAGACAGGACGGGCTGTGTCAGCAATTTCCCTTACACTCTCAACAATATCACATGCTTTGTGAACCAATAATTAATTGCATTACTTTCTCTATAGTGTCTTTTCTTTGGCCAAGCTAAGCTACCGTATCCAAAACACACGGATTGTAGTTCCAATGCTATTATAAGATGAACAAAAACCACCAGATTTATTTAGAAGTTGTAGCCCAGGGACTACAGGGGAGAATTGGCCTGTGGCTAAATCTGGTACAAAGCATCTTTTCTCTTTCACTTGAACTTGAGATTAATGCATTTCGTGCACGGTACCCTGACACAAATGAAACAAAATGAAAATGAATAATGGCCAGTTTGGCCACAGAGAAACTGAGATCAGATGCTACTCCAGGCCTCACTAAGTCAGAATATACTACGGGACCCTGTGCTCCGTCTGAGATCAGATGCTACTTCAGGCCTCACTAAGTCAGAATATGCTACGGGACCCCGTGCTCCATCTGAGATCAGATGCTACTCCAGGCCTCACTAAGTCAGAATATACTACGGGACCCCGTGCTCCGTCTGAGATCAGATGCTACTCCAGGCCTCACTAAGTCAGAATATACTACGGGACCCTGTGCTCCGTCTGAGATCAGATGCTACTCCAGGCCTCACTAAGTCAGAATATACTACGGGACCCTGTGCTCCGTCTGAGATCAGATGCTACTTCAGGCCTCACTAAGTCAGAATATACTACGGGACCCTGTGCTCCATCTGAGATCAGATGCTACTTCAGGCCTCACTAAGTCAGAATATACTACGGGACCCTGTGCTCCGTCTGAGATCAGATGCTACTTCAGGCCTCACTAAGTCAGAATATACTACGGGACCCCGTGCTCCGTCTGAGATCAGATGCTATTCCAGGCCTCACTAAGTCAGAATATACTACGGGACCCTGTGCTCCGTCTGAGATCAGATGCTACTTCAGGCCTCACTAAGTCAGAATATACTACGGGACCCCATGCTCCGTCTGAGATCAGATGCTACTCCAGGCCTCACTAAGTCAGAATATACTACGGGACCCCGTGCTCCGTCACCTACATCTCCTTGGTCTGTGGTTGTTGCAGCTTCACTATTTGTGCAGCTGGATTGGAGAGTATAAAGCAATGCATTTGGTTGGTGTGGTGGGTGGGGGGGGGGGGGGGGGGCAGAATGACTTACTTTCGGAACAGACAGAAATTGAGGGCTAAGACCGCATGACACTATTAAAAAGTGCTGACTTGTCTGTCTTTTTTAAAGGACCTGTAATTCTTGGATGGCTGACTGTGGCTAAATCTAGCTTCTCGCACGCCATGTTATGTTTGACTACCTTTTTAATGTGTAATTGTCGACTTCCATGAAAGGGGGAGAGGTGGTGGAGCTGTTTTAGCAGACAGTTTTAGGGTCCAATGGAGCTAAGAGGTTTTGTCCAAAGCAATGTTTACCTCTTTTCATTGGTTCAATATTTTCAAAATTACACACGGATGTAAAGGGTGTTCAATAGAGTGTCGCAGTCCCGCCCCCTCGAGAGACCCGGAAAAGAAATCCCCGTTCATTTTCCTCAGACTTTTCAGAAAGTATTTATTTAAAGACGTTTACGCCGCGGACAAAGCCCAACTCTTGTCGTGACAAATCATGACAATAAACACAATCTTTTGGGCCAAACAAAGAATTAGAAAGTAGAAAAAAAACAACACTTTTTTGTAATTATTTGTTTGGTTTGTTGTCATGATTTGTCACGACTCGAGTTGGCTTCGTACGACGCTTAAAAAGGTCTTTAAATAAATACTTTCTGAAATGTCTTTGGGAAAAATGCATTGGGATTCATTTCCTGGGCCTGGCGTCGTCATGAAAGGGGGCGGGACTGCGACGCTCTATAGCACTGATCAAAACAAAAACCTTTAAAAATGGAGTGTTGATATGTTAGAGTAGACTAGAGTGGTGACTTCTCAGTCATTGCATTGATGTGTTTTCAACCTTATCTAACCTTAAAAGGTTTTGTGCAACAATTTCCAAAAATAGCTGATCTACAAACTTACAATGCATTGCATCATGACACACTGAGCTTGTAGATCAGCTATTTTTGAATGGCCAAATGATAAAAATGAGGTTAAATGGATTTGATGCTATAATTTAACTAAATGTATCTGCATGGGACCTCCACTTTGAGAACCAGTGCACTATAGGATATAATTCAACACGGTCACTGCTCTGAAATACACTTGCATAACCTTTTATGACGTTTTTTTTAAACTGTCTGAACCCTAACCCAAATTGCTATTTCTCTATACTGACCTGCTTACTAGGGATGTCTCAGCAACAAGCAACAAGTATCAGTTCCTCTTAATCCAACTGTCTTAATTCTGTTTTCCTCTCTAAACCAGGAGAGAGGATCAGCGCTACAGCCGTCTGGACGATCGGGAATAGTATGTTCTTTCCCCCCATGCTGTCGTACCCTCGCTGCCTTTTCTCCTCCCTTCCCTCCTACAGTCGGGTGCCACCGATATTGTCCCTTATCATTTGACCCATTTAGGCCTGACCTCAAAATAAAAAAAAAATCCTTCTAAATCCTCCAGTTTTCTGAAATAAATATTTTCACGATTTTTCAAAAATAGCAGATCTACAAGCTCGTAGTGCGCCACTCGGTGGCGCGCTATGAGCTTGTAGATCTGCTATTTTTCAATAGCTAAATTATAACATAATGTTTAAAACACCAAAAGGGGTTTTGCGCAGATCACGCAAACCTCAGCAAAAGGACAATATCGATGGCCTCCAACTTTACTTTTCAAATAACCTTAACTCTTCCTCCATTCTTCTGCCCAGGCCGCTGTGGGTTTTAACTTGTTTCTCACTCAGTGGTGCAGTGTTTGTGTTTCGTCATTTTCCTGTCCTCCCGGGCGTTTTCTCAATGCCAGGCCCCCCTAATTGTTCTCTCACTCCTTATCGTTCCCTGTTCTACTTCTGCCAGTGACAGTGCCCCAGTCTCTGTCACACTGTCCTAATCAGATCTGTGTGTGCTAAATGCTAATCTGTGTGTTGACCTCTTTTGTCAAGCGTGGGCTGCTTCTGTGTGAGTGGTGCACCTCGCCAGCCGCAAAGGCAGGATGCTTACAGGGAGAGGTAACGCTTACATGGACCTGTAGCTTTGTGTAGACCAGCCCTGACGGGGCACAGCTGTATATCTGTCCTCATAGACATGTGATAAACAATCTCTAGCTCTCAGAGGAATGTGGTGGAGGAGGAAGGCCCGATGTTGAAATCCAGCCTTAGGCTCTCTCTCTCTCTCTACTCAATCCATCTGAGAGCACATAGCACTGTAGAGCTCAGAGTGACATTATCATGATTTTATATGCATGAAATCCAGCAGAACAGGCCCCACTCAATGAGATCTCCATCTGACACAACCTCTAGGGGGAGTGCAATAAAACAAATTATTCAATGTGAGACGAAACCGCCTTAAACGGGAACTTTGCCGATAGCGTGAATTTGCAGACCAACGTGAATCCCAACGTTCTGGGTCTGGGAGAACGATTGAGAAACGGACCACTTTGGGAAGCGTTATGTCTGATATTCACATGTCTTCCTCACAACAGAACAATATGATTCATGTTAGACACACAGGGCAAAGTTCCCATTTAAGCTGAATTTAGTAAATGAGTCACCTGTGCACATCCCGAGGCTCTGCTGGACAGACGTGGGTAAACAGCCTTTTGGGATCCACTCTTCATGGTCACTGAGTTCCTGTTGTGTTCCTAGTCTGTGAATGTCCTTTTCCTCTAGAACTCACCCTGTCTTTGCTGCTTCCTAACTATCTTTCACACTTTCTGCTCTGATGGAGACTGTGTGTGTGTGTGTGTGTGTGTGTGTGTGTGTGTGTGTGTGTGTGTGTGTGTGTGTGTGTGTGTGTGTGTGTGTGTGTGTGTGTGTGTGTGTGTGTGTGTGTGTGTGTGTGTGTGTGTGTGTGTGTGTGTGTGTGTGTGTGTGTGTGTGTGTGTGTGTGGTTACGCCCCTGCTGTCACTGCATAGAATGGGACTGCGGAGGTTCAGGTTTGTTCAGGGTCCTGTGTTTGGCTGGCGTAACAATTCCCGAAACACTGTGACAACCACAGGATGAAGAGGGATGAATCTCCTCAGTCCATTTCGGGGGCCTTGTGGTGTGTTGTCTGTTCATGTTTTCCACTCTTCCCATTAAACGTCGGTAATCCCAGTGCACTCTCACATCTAAACTAACTTCCCGTCACAGTCTGCGCAGTGCGCTGTTGGGTAACAGCGCACTGCACTGTTGGGTAACAGCGCACTGCACTGTTGGGTAACAGCGCACTGCGCCACTGCACTGTTGGGTAACAGCGCACTGCACTGTTGGGTAACAGCGCACTGCGCCACTGCACTGTTGGGTAACAGCGCACTGTGCTGTTGGGTAACAGCGCACTGCGCCACTGCACTGTTGGGTAACAGCGCACTGCGCTGTTGGGTAACAGTGCACTGCGCTGTTGGGTAACAGCGCACTGCGCCACTGCACTGTTGGGTAACAGCGCACTGCGCCACTGCACTGTTGGGTAACAGCGCACTGTGCTGTTGGGTAACAGCGCACTGTGCTGTTGGGTAACAGCGCACTGTGCTGTTGGGTAACAGCGCACTGTGCTGTTGGGTAACAGCGCACTGTGCTGTTGGGTAACAGCGCACTGTGCTGTTGGGTAACAGCGCACTGTGCTGTTGGGTAACAGCGCACTGTGCTGTTGGGTAACAGCGCACTGTGCTGTTGGGTAACAGCGCACTGTGCTGTTGGGTAACAGCGCACTGTGCTGTTGGGTAACAGCGCACTGTGCTGTTGGGTAACAGCGCACTGCGCCACTGCACTGTTGGGTAACACGCATGTTTTGCTATTGTTTTGTGCAGCGAGAGCATAGCCGCCAACCTGGCTTCAGATAAACCTGAACGCTACGAGCGCCTCACCTCCGTCTCCAGCTCGGTGGACATAGACCAGAGAGATGAAGTAAGTAGACCGTTGTTTCTACTGTATTTATTAACCAGTTAAACCCTATAAACCCTATTGATGGTCACAGTGTAGAGAGACAGGAAACCCTATAAACTCTGTTGACCCGTGTCTTCCACTAGGCCTACACCAAATATCTTAGTCAAAACAGCTGATCTACAAGTTCACAACATGTTGCAAGGTTGTAGATTCACCCCCAGAATAAGGACACTAGGGTGCATGTGGTTAAACATAGGACAAGGTGTCCCTCCCATGGTTCATGTGGTTAAACATAGGACAAGGTGTCCCTCTCATGGTTCATGTGGTTAAACATAGGACAAGGTGTCCCTCCCATGGTTCATGTGGTTAAACATAGGACAAGGTGTCCCTCTCATGGTTCATGTGGTTAAACATAGGACAAGGTGTCCCTCCCATGGTTCATGTGGTTAAACATAGGACAAGGTGTCCCTCTCATGGTTCATGTGGTTAAACATAGGACAAGGTGTCCCTCCCATGGTTCATGTGGTTAAACATAGGACAAGGTGTCCCTCTCATGGTTCATGTGGTTAAACATAGGACAAGGTGTCCCTCCCATGGTTCATGTGGTTAAACATAGGACAAGGTGTCCCTCTCATGGTTCATGTGGTTAAACATAGGACAAGGTGTCCCTCCCATGGTTCATGTGGTTAAACATAAGACAAGGTGTCCCTCCCATGGTTCATGTGGTTAAACATAGGACAAGGTGTCCCTCCCATGGTTCATGTGGTTAAAAATAGGACAAGGTGTCCCTCCCATGGTTCATGTGGTCAAACATAGGACAAGGTGTCCCTCCCATGGTTCATGTGGTTAAACATAAGACAAGGTGTCCCTCCCATGGTTCATGTGGTTAAACATAGGACAAGGTGTCCCTCCCATGGTTCATGTGGTTAAACATAGGACAAGGTGTCCCTCCCATGGTTCATGTGGTTAAACATAGGACAAGGTGTCCCTCCCATGGTTCATGTGGTTAAACATAGGACAAGGTGTCCCTCCCATGGTTCATGTGGTTAAACATAGGACAAGGTGTCCCTCCCATGGTTCATGTGGTTAAACATAGGACAAGGTGTCCCTCCCATGGTTCATGTGGTTAAACATAGGACAAGGTGTCCCTCCCATGGTTCATGTGGTTAAACATAGGACAAGGTGTCCCTCCCATGGTTCATGTGGTTAAACATAGGACAAGGTGTCCCTCCCATGGTTCATGTGGTTAAACATAGGACAAGGTGTCCCTCCCATGGTTCATGTGGTTAAACATAGGACAAGGTGTCCCTCCCATCTGCATAACTCCTATGATGTTTTTGCTCTTATCTCATTGTCTTAACCCATTTAGACCTGAGGACCATTGTAAAAATAAATAAATACAGTTTTCTGAAAAACCTATGTTTCTGTCAGTGGTGCTCAACCCTTTTCATGTCAAGGACCCCCAGAATTATCTGTATTTGGCCACCGACCCCATCTGAAAATATGTTGTTCCAGGGACCTCCTCCCCAGAAGCAAATATTTGAGTTAAAAACATTCATTCTGAAAGAATATATATTCAAAGATTTGCGCCACATTTTCACGATTTTTCAAAAATAGCAGAGCTACAAGCTCGTGGCGCGGCACTCGGTGCTGCGCCACGAGCTTGTAGATCTGCTATTTTTCAATGGCTAAAGCATAACATAATGCTTAAAACACCAAAAGGGGTTCCCGCCCTGAATGGGTTTCTAATGATCACTTTAGTATGCCTCTTGTGTGCTGTTCTTATTACTGTTTGTATTTGTTGTGCTGATGAAATGATGAAATGTTCTATCTAGCACCTTGGTATTTAAAAAATATCTTTCTTTCTTTCAGGGCTTCTGCTCCTGGCTAACTGCCATCTTCCGCATCAAGTGAGTGAACATGTTATCATGGATTGGATTTTAGCCTAGTTGGGGGATGTTCATAGCAGGGTTTTTTTTAAGTGGTGCAACCACTTCCTTAAGTGACTATGTGTGTGGGTGGGGGGCTGGGTGTCTGGGTGGCTGGGTATGAGCACAAAAACAGCATGGTTGTTTTTCACCACCTGTGCGCAACCTAACACACACACAAACGCACATATTAACTGTATATATGGTGATTTCGGTCTGGATGTCGGTCAGGATGTCGCAATTAAGTCACATGACTTACTTCCACTGCAGTCTTGCAGACGTGTCCATTAGAATAGGGTATAGCATTATGCGCTGCTCATACTCGGAGGCGTATCTACAGTAAGGCGAGGGCAGGCGTCCGCCGTCCGTTCCTGGAAACGCCACTGCTCATACTGTAGCACAATACGAATACAAACCCAACACATTACATACTGTAGTCCACAGATGAAACATACTGTAAAATCCCTGCTGTGTTTTCACTAACCTTTGAAGAGCCACTGCGCCGACCGCCGAGTTGCTTGTCATGAAAAATCCACTTTAAAACGGTGTAATAGCTTGTCGTAGTGTTCAAAAACATAAAGTGGTGCTGCTCACAACAACGACAGAGCGGAGAAGGAACGTGCGGCGCGCAGCCCCGCCGCCATTGTAATGCATTGGACTCAATTTCCCATAACCCTTTGCACGCCAGAGGGACGGACCTTTTTGCGATGACGTCATCAAAACGCGTTACCTATCCCAGTGGTTCCCAAACGTTGTCATGTCAAGGACCCCCAAATCAACCTTTATTAGGCCACGGACCCCCATTTGAGAACATATACCAGTGACCCCGATAAGGGAGGATTTTTACGGCTCCAGCAGTGATTCCGAAACATATTCATTTCAAGGACCCCCCAGTTTCACACACATTATGCTACGGACCCCTGATTTAATGGCATTTCTATCTCTGGTACCCCAATTTATATTGTAAAACCACTGTTAATTTAACTCTGAGAGTGTACAAATGGAACCAAATGGACCCATTAGGGTCCATTTGGTTCCATTTGCACTGCAGGATCTTGCAGACGTGTCCATTAGAATAGGGTATAGCATTATGCGCTGCTCATACTCGGAGGCGTATCTACAGTAAGGCGAGGGCAGGCGTCCGCCGTCCGTTCCTGGAAACGCCACTGCTCATACTGTAGCACAATACGAATACAAACCCAACACATTACATACTGTAGTCCACAGATGAAACATACTGTAAAATGTGTTGCGTCTCTCTGAGGTTCTGGTTGGTTTGATTGTGTTGCGTCTCTCTGAGGTTCTGGTTGGTTTGATTGTGTTGCGTCTCTCTGAGGTTCTGGTTGGTTTGTCTCCGTAGGGACGATGAGATCCGGGAGAAGTGCGGCGAGGACGCGGTCCACTACCTGTCCTTTCAGCGCCACATCATTGGCCTGCTGGTGGTGGTGGGCGTGCTGTCTGTTGGCATCGTCCTGCCTGTCAACTTCTCTGGGAACCTACTTGGTGAGTGACCACACGGGGACATTAACCCATTTAGGCCTGAGGACGATTCTACAAAAAAATGTCTTCTACATCCTGACAGTTTTCTGAAAAAGCTATGTTTCTATGTCAGTCGTTTTTTTCGATTTTTCAAAAATAGCAGACCTACAAGCTCGTAGCGCGCCACTCGGTGGCGCGCTACGAGCTTGTAGATCTGCTATTTTTCAATAGCTAAAGCATAACGTAATGCTAACACCAAAAGGGGTTCCCGCCCAAAATGGGTTAATCCATTTAGGCCTGAGGACGATTCTACAAAAAAATGTCTTCTAAATCCTGACAGGTTTCTGTATCAGTCGTTCTCAAACTATTTCATGTCAAGGAGCCCCAGAATTATCTGTATTTGGCAGCGGACCCCCCAGCGGACCCCCCAGCAGCAAAGATTTGAGTTTAAAACGTTCACTCTGAAAGATTATATTCAAAGTTTTTCGACACATTTTCACGATTTTTCAAAAAATAGCAGATCTACAAGCTCGTAGTGCGGCACCCGGTGCCGCGCTATGAGCTTGTAGATCTGCTATTTAACGCCACATGCCAGTCAGCCGCTGGTAAATTGCAGGCTACGGCAGCCACTTAACCCGCTAAAGACACCTCTGATAAAACAAAACCAACACAATTCTGTCCCGGCCAAGTGGGGACATCTTAAGAATCTTCTTTTTGTAAGTTTGAAAATGTAACTGACGTGTTAACGTACCATTTGTATTACATTATTCAGACGAATCATATGATGTACTTTGCCCTTAAGTGAAAGATTTCATAGTCTAAATCAGATTTGCAAATTTCAACAAACCACTATTAATTAGTATTTATAGTCTCATTAGTATCATGCTGGTCCAGTGCACACCCAATACTAAATTTTACGGTATTTTGCTCTTATGTGGATCACATGAATCCACTCTGCCCTTTTTATAAAGGCATTAATTTCATTTTCTCCACCTAATGGGCAGCCACCTCCTGCACTGCTGCTAAACTGCTACGTTAGAATGTTCCTAGCTATACAGTGTGCAATGTCACAAGGTCGACCTCGACCTCGAAGTTAATTTTCTTGTTTTTTTTTTGTTTTTTTTTCTCCACAGAAAACAATGCCTACAGTTTTGGGCGAACAACTATAGCTAATTTAGATGCCAAGTGAGTAAACTCAACCATTACTTGCTTTCACAACATTCCTAAATGATATTGAATCCATGGGTCTGACAGTAAATGATTTCCCTTTGTCTTTCTTTCCCAGTAACACGCTGCTGTGGCTGCACACGACCTTTGCATTCCTTTACCTGCTATTGACAGTGTACAGTATGAGACGACACACTTCCAAAATGCACTACAGAGAGGATGATCTGGTAAGTGGTGTGATATTAACCGTTTCCGTACATAGGAGGTCGCCACACGTCCTAGGGGTCCCAATCGACGCGTACATCCGACGTCCTCACACGTCTTAGCGTATCCTCAATGATACGGGACGAGATAAGAATATTCTGAATTTTTTTCCTTTTTTTTATTTGTCAGTTCGCCTTTCGGCTACCGTATGCTACACTAGGCAATTGTTAGCTTACCATTGAGTTAGCCGTTAGCGCGGCGGAAAGAATGACTCGTCTCTCCTAATCCAGGGCGCTCTCCGTGGTGTTGAACGGATCGATATACTGGCGCTTCATTTCTGCTCCTCATCCGTCTCTCCCGCAAAATATGAACGCTTTTTGGATCATATATCGTATAAATTAAAACGATCGCAATTTAAGCTAGCTATGTAAAGTCAACTTTTTTTAGTGGATTGATTCCGGGTCGTGGGTTTCAGAGTAAAAGCGGCCCTGTCTTTCCGTCACCCCAGAGCTCCTATTTTGAAGGACTTCCGGCACCGATTGGGATTCCGAGCGCATACGTCGCTCACATATCCTTGCTTTGCACACTGCACCCCTCATTCCATTTAAAAAACATATCCTTTTTTCAAATCGGTGCGGTGTCAAACTGTCAATGCACTACAATAAAAAAATAAAAGAATAGGAAGATTTATTCAGTATTATAGGAAGATTTCAAACTATAATATATTACTGAAGCAAAGGATATGATCGAACAATAACATACAAATAGAGTAAACATTTATTTACTTATTGTATTATTAAAAGCGGTGCAATCCACCTTTTGTCTGCCTGAATGTTCACAACTCTGTTCCCATTCTTCTCCAGGTGAAACGCACTTTATTCGTCAATGGAATCTCCAAATATGCGGAGGAGAAGGACATAAAGCAACACTTTGAGTAAGTAAATATGCGGAGGAGAAGGACATAAAGCAACACTTTGAGTAAGCGCTGGTTTCAGCATCTCGGCTTTACCGTGGCTTTTGTTTCACATACGTTTTTATTAACTGTCAAACGTACTGGCACTCACTTCACAATGAACGTTGCACATTAGCACGTAACACAGGCTTTTCCTTGGTTTATGTTTCACATGCATTAACCCATGTTGACCTGAGATGAGATTCTAAAAATGTCTTCTACATCCTGACAGTTTTCTGAAAAAGCTATGTTTCGATGTCAGTCGTTCTTCGATTTTTCAAAAAATAGCAGACCTACAAGCTCGTAGCGCGCCACTCGGTGGCGCGCTATGAGCTTGTAGATCTGCTATTTTTCAATAGCTAAAGCATAACATAATGCTAACACCAAAAGGGGTTCCCGCCCAAAATGGATTAAACTGTCAAACGCACTGGTGCTCCAGTTCATAATGAAGTTGCAGATTATCAGTACTAAGCTCTGTGAGAGCCACGGCTGCTGTCCTGACCTGGGCCGTGTGCCTCTGGGACGGGACAAGACAACAGCCCGTCTATATGGTGTAATTGTCCCTAATAGAAGCCAGATGAGCAGGATCATGGGAGTCATGTGTTTGGATGGGAGGGGCCCGTGGCTCACTTCCTGCTCAGCCAAATAGTATTATGCCAAATCTTATCTCCGCTCCAGGAATCTCCTAAAAATATCTACTGTGTCAAAATATGCCCCATTGAAAGAATAGAAAAGATGAATGAATGAATAGCTTATTTCGATCTTTTCCTTTTTCAGAGAGACATTACAAATGAACCCATGGGTTAAACGGTTCCTTTAAGGTGATCAAAAAGGCATAGGCTGAAGCTTATAGCTTATTGGTGCCTATCCTTATCACAATATATATCAAAATACTAATGTGAATATACATAACAAACAACATATAAACAAAACAAACAAACATTAAAAAGAGGACAGAACAAAAACATGGAGTAGAAAAAAAGACAAATATAGAAGATAGACGCTTGATTGTGTGTGACTCTTGCATTTATTGCACTCTATATTGTAGATTTGAAGATTGGATATTTATCACAGAAACTGACTTCATAAGCGGCGGTGGCTCAGCGGTAGAGTGGCCTGGATGGTAACCGTAAGGTTGCCAGTTCGAACCCTGTGGGCTCCCCCCAGAGTTACTGTCAAAGTGTCCTTGGGCAAGACACTGAACCCCTAATTGCTCCTGATGTGCTGGTTGGTGCCTTGCATGGTTTCCGCTGCCATCGGTGTATGAATGTGTGTGTGTGTGAATGGGTGAATGTAATGCACAATCTCTGCAAAGCGCCTTGAATAAAGGTGCTATATAAATGCACCATTTACCATTTATTAGGATTGTGGAGACCAGATCTAATCTTTCCCTCTTTCTCCCCCCGTCTCTCCTGTATAGGCAGGCGTATGAAAACTGCACCGTGCTAGAGGCTCGTATCTGTTATAACGTGCAGCGGCTGATGTACCTCAACTCTGAAAGGTAACAACATATAACACATAACCTTGTAGTCTTCTGATCATCGCTTGAAGGGGTGCATACTTAGTTTAGACTAGTCATTGAAGGGGTGCATACTTAGTTTAGACTAGTCATTGGTTCCCTTGAAGGGGTGCATACTTAGTTTAGACTAGTCATTGAAGGGGTGCATACTTAGTTTAGACTAGTCATTGAAGGGGTGCATACTTAGTTTAGACTAGTCATTGAAGGGGTGCATACTTAGTTTAGACTAGTCATTGGTTCCCTTGAAGGGGTGCATACTTAGTTTAGACTAGTCATTGGTTCCCTTGAAGGGGTGCATACTTAGTTTAGACTAGTCATTGGTTCCCTTGAAGGGGTGCATACTTAGTTTAGACTAGTCATTGAAGGGGTGCATACTTAGTTTAGACTAGTCATTGGTTCCCTTGAAGGGGTGCATACTTAGTTTAGACTAGTCATTGGTTCCCTTGAAGGGGTGCATACTTAGTTTAGACTAGTCATTGGTTAGACATGGGTTAGGTTTAGGTGTGCTGCCCCGTGGGAGGTTAGGTTTAGGTTTCTGGTTTAAGGACTTTAAGGAAAGAATGTTTGCTTTCGCCATCTTTGTTGAAGAAGAGTCTGGGCAATTAAGGTGTATTCTTACTAGAAGTACTAAAAGTTTCTCAATCTTATATTTAGATTTAGTCTGGCTTAATCTAGTTACCTCTGAGGTAGGTTTCTGGTAGCCTGGTTAATAAACCAGACCGAATCAGCCGTTGGCAAATTTTGTTTTGCCTGCCAGCGGATTAGGGTCTGGCGAGGCTCAGTAGCACGCCTCTTTCCTACAACCGAGAACAGGTCGGGCCAATCGGGACACGGTATGCAATATGGGCGGGCTTTGGTACAGTGACGTTCAATGCTTGAGACCTTTGACTGACAGTAGCTCTGACCAATTGCGTCGAAGAGAAAATGTTTGAACCCGCCCCCCGGGAAATGAAATCCAAGTGGAGCCAGCCCAGACTAATATACCGCGACAGTGTTGTGTGATATTAGTCTGGCTTATTAGCCAGGCTAGGTTTCTGGAGGTCAGGGTTTGAGATAGGTTGTAGTTGTAGGACTAATGACTGGTCTAACCAATGACTAGTCTAAACCAAAAACTGTCTAAACTATTCAATTGTCCCCACTAGCCAGGTCCCGGGTTGGGTTTGGATGTAGGTGGTTATGTAATGTATGTATGTCTGTCTGTCTGTCTGTCTGCTGCGTGCAGGAAGAAATCAGAGCGCAGCAAGAAGTTCTACACTGACCTGAAGGCCAAGGAACATATTGAGACCCTGGTCAACACCAACCCCTGTGGCCATCTCTGCTGCTGCGTTGTCAAAGGCTACTGCGAGAAGGTACAGTAGGCCTGATGTCCTTCTTCTACTACTGAATCCATTACGTACCACTTTTAACCCATTCTGACCTGACCTCGAAATTTAAAAATATTCTTCTAAATCCTCCAGTTTTCTGAAATAAATATTTCATGATTTTTCAAAAATAGCAGACCTACAAGCTCGTAGCGCGCCACTCAAGTTGGAAATCCATGCACCCACCCAGGATAGCCAATTAGTCATATTCAGACCGCAGCCTACCTAGGTGATACTTCCCATAGGCAGCCCATTCATCCAAACAGAAAAGTCCTCTCTAATTATATTAAACAACGTCAAAATCACTAACATTGCAGCTGTAGGGAAACCTTGAATTATCCTCTTTCAATCTGTAAAGTGTTTTGTTTCATAAAAATCCACTGTATACATTTTATGATCTACTACGACTAGAGGCATGGGGTGCCTTCAGACCAAGCAGACTAGTCAAAGACTACTATACTTAAAACTGTCAGATTGATGAACAGACTAGCATTGTTATCAACATTTTAACAACATTCTAAATCCTGGAGTTTTCTGAAAAACTAAAATGACAAAAATGTTATGTTGCTATTTATTGTATAATTATACTACATAGCAGTCTGTTATCCTCTCTTACAGACCCTCAATGACCAAATTGTTTGGATGTGTGTCCAGCTGACTTGTAGTCACATCATTCTGACGTCTGCGTAGACTCCATATTTGGCCATGCCTGAGAAAGAACTCCATATATGGGCATCAAAGGGACGCAGACATAATAACTGCATTTGACACTTGCGTTCCACACCACCACAATGATGAGCGACCTCGCCCCTTCATTAGCCAATTGAACACATCTGATCGCCCCCCAACGGGCACTGTTCCAGTTAAACACCCATTTAGGCCTGAAAAGAATGTCTTCTAAATCCTGACAGTTTTCTGAAATGCCTATGTTTCTAGGCCTATATATCACTCAATATTTCATGTCAAGGACCCCAAAAAATGATCTGTAATTGGCCTCCGAGACCCCCATCTGAAAATATGTTGTTCCAGGGACCTCCCCAGAAGCAAAGATTTGAGTTCAAATCGTTTGTTCTAAAAAAATATATTCCAAATTTGAGGCACATTTTCACGATTTTTCAAAAAATAGCAGACCTACAAGCTCATAGCGCGCCACTCGGTGGCGCGCTATGAGCTTGTAGATCTGCTATTTTTCAATAGCTAAATTATGTTTAAAACGCCAAAAGGGGTTCCCGTTCAAAATGGGTTAATTGAATTCAGTGGTAAATGTGTGAAGAAGTTAAAGTTCTTGGGGTGCTGTGGTTCCCCCCCCAGCGCTGCCTGACTCTGAAGTTAAAGTTCTTGGGGTGCTGTGGTTCCCCCCCCAGCGCTGCCTGACTCTGAAGTTAAAGTTCTTGGGGTGCTGTGGTTCCCCCCCCAGCGCTGCCTGACTCTGAAGTTAAAGTTCTTGGGGTGCTATGGTTCCCCCCCCAGCGCTGCCTGACTCTGAAGTTAAAGTTCTTGGGGTGCTGTGGTTCCCCCCCCAGCGCTGCCTGACTCTGAAGTTAAAGTTCTTGGGGTGCTGTGGTTCCCCCCCCAGCGCTGCCTGACTCTGAAGTTAAAGTTCTTGGGGTGCTGTGGTTCCCCCCCCAGCGCTGCCTGACTCTGAAGTTAAAGTTCTTGGGGTGCTGTGGTTCCCCCCCCAGCGCTGCCTGACTCTGAAGTTAAAGTTCTTGGGGTGCTGTGGTTCCCCCCCCAGCGCTGCCTGACTCTGAAGTTAAAGTTCTTGGGGTGCTGTGGTTCCCCCCCCAGCGCTGCCTGACTCTGAAGTTAAAGTTCTTGGGGTGCTGTGGTTCCCCCCCCAGCGCTGCCTGACTCTGAAGTTAAAGTTCTTGGGGTGCTGTGGTTCCCCCCCCAGCGCTGCCTGACTCTGAAGTTAAAGTTCTTGGGGTGCTGTGGTTCCCCCCCCAGCGCTGCCTGACTCTGAAGTTAAAGTTCTTGGGGTGCTGTGGTTCCCCCCCCAGCGCTGCCTGACTCTGACGTTAAAGTTCTTGGGGTGCTGTGGTTCCCCCCCCAGCGCTGCCTGACTCTGAAGTTAAAGTTCTTGGGGTGCTGTGGTTCCCCCCCCAGCGCTGCCTGACTCTGAAGTTAAAGTTCTTGGGGTGCTATGGTTCCCCCCCAGCGCTGCCTGACTCTGAAGTTAAAGTTCTTGGGGTGCTGTGGTTCCCCCCCCAGCGCTGCCTGACTCTGAAGTTAAAGTTCTTGGGGTGCTATGGTTCCCCCCCAGCGCTGCCTGACTCTGAAGTTAAAGTTCTTGGGGTGCTGTGGTTCCCCCCCCAGCGCTGCCTGACTCTGAAGTTAAAGTTCTTGGGGTGCTGTGGTTCCCCCCCCAGCGCTGCCTGACTCTGAAGTTAAAGTTCTTGGGGTGCTGTGGTTCCCCCCCCAGCGCTGCCTGACTCTGAAGTTAAAGTTCTTGGGGTGCTGTGGTTCCCCCCCCAGCGCTGCCTGACTCTGAAGTTAAAGTTCTTGGGGTGCTATGGTTCCCCCCCCAGCGCTGCCTGACTCTGAAGTTAAAGTTCTTGGGGTGCTATGGTTCCCCCCCAGCGCTGCCTGACTCTGAAGTTAAAGTTCTTGGGGTGCTATGGTTCCCCCCCCAGCGCTGCCTGACTCTGAAGTTAAAGTTCTTGGGGTGCTATGGTTCCCCCCCAGCGCTGCCTGACTCTGAAGTTAAAGTTCTTGGGGTGCTATGGTTCCCCCCCAGCGCTGCCTGACTCTGACGTTAAAGTTCTTGGGGTGCTATGGTTCCCCCCCAGCGCTGCCTGACTCTGAAGTTAAAGTTCTTGGGGTGCTATGGTTCCCCCCCCAGCGCTGCCTGACTCTGAAGTTAAAGTTCTTGGGGTGCTATGGTTCCCCCCCAGCGCTGCCTGACTCTGAAGTTAAAGTTCTTGGGGTGCTATGGTTCCCCCCCAGCGCTGCCTGACTCTGACGTTAAAGTTCTTGGGGTGCTGTGGTTCCCCCCCCAGCGCTGCCTGACTCTGACGTTATCGTTGTTGTTCCCACAGGAAGAGGCTGTGAGCTACTACACCAAGCTGGAGTCGAAGCTGAAGGACGAGTACAGGAAAGAACGAGACAAGGTCAACAGTAAACCCCTGGGGATGGCCTTCGTCACCTTCCAAAATGAATCCATGACTGCCATGTGAGTGTTTTAGTGAGGGAGTGACTGCCATGCGAGTGTTTTAGTGAGGGAGTGACTGCCATGTGAGTGTTTTAGTGAGGGAGTGACTGCCATGTGAGTGTTTTAGTGAGGGAGTCGTGGGTATTTAAATGAATCCATGACTGCCATGTGAGTGTTTTAGTGAGGGAGTCGTGGGTATTTAAATGAATCCATGACTGCCATGTGAGTGTTTTAGTGAGGGAGTCGTGGGTATTTAAATGAATCCATGACTGCCATGTGAGTGTTTTAGTGAGGGAGTGACTGCCATGTGAGTGTTTTAGTGAGGGAGTCGTGGGTATTTAAATGAATCCATGACTGCCATGTGAGTGTTTTAGTGAGTGAGTGACTGCCATGTGAGTGTTTTAGTGAGGGAGTCACTGCCATGTGAGTGTTTTAGTGAGGGAGTGACTGCCATGTGAGTGTTTTAGTGAGGGAGTCACTGCCATGTGAGTGTTTTAGTGAGGGAGTGACTGCCATGTGAGTGTTTTAGTGAGGGAGTGACTGCCATTCGAGTGTTTTAGTGAGGGAGTGACTGCCATGTGAGTGTTTTAGTGAGGGAGTGACTGCCATGTGAGTGTTTTAGTGAGGGAGTGACTGCCATGTGAGTGTTTTAGTGAGGGAGTGACTGCCATGTGAGTGTTTTAGTGAGGGAGTGACTGCCATGTGAGTGTTTTAGTGAGGGAGTGACTGCCATGTGAGTGTTTTAGTGAGGGAGTCGTGGGTATTTAAATGAATCCATGACTGCCATGTGAGTGTTTTAGTGAGGGAGTCGTGGGTATTTAAATGAATCCATGACTGCCATGTGAGTGTTTTAGTGAGGGAGTCGTGGGTATTTAAATGAATCCATGACTGCCATGTGAGTGTTTTAGTGAGGGAGTCGTGGGTATTTAAATGAATCCATGACTGCCATGTGAGTGTTTTAGTGAGGGAGTGACTGCCATGTGAGTGTTTTAGTGAGGGAGTCGTGGGTATTTAAATGAATCCATGACTGCCATGTGAGTGTTTTAGTGAGTGAGTGACTGCCATGTGAGTGTTTTAGTGAGGGAGTCACTGCCATGTGAGTGTTTTAGTGAGGGAGTGACTGCCATGTGAGTGTTTTAGTGAGGGAGTCACTGCCATGTGAGTGTTTTAGTGAGGGAGTGACTGCCATGTGAGTGTTTTAGTGAGGGAGTGACTGCCATTCGAGTGTTTTAGTGAGGGAGTGACTGCCATGTGAGTGTTTTAGTGAGGGAGTAACTGCCATGTGAGTGTTTTAGTGAGGGAGTGACTGCCATGTGAGTGTTTTAGTGAGGGAGTGACTGCCATGTGAGTGTTTTAGTGAGGGAGTGACTGCCATGTGAGTGTTTTAGTGAGGGAGTGACTGCCATGTGAGTGTTTTAGTGAGGGAGTCGTGGGTATTTAAATGAATCCATGACTGCCATGTGAGTGTTTTAGTGAGGGAGTCGTGGGTATTTAAATGAATCCATGACTGCCATGTGAGTGTTTTAGTGAGGGAGTCGTGGGTATTTAAATGAATCCATGACTGCCATGTGAGTGTTTTAGTGAGGGAGTCGTGGGTATTTAAATGAATCCATGACTGCCATGTGAGTGTTTTAGTGAGGGAGTGACTGCCATGTGAGTGTTTTAGTGAGGGAGTGACTGCCATGTGAGTGTTTTAGTGAGGGAGTGACTGCCATGTGAGTGTTTTAGTGTGAATGAATCCATGACTGCCATGTGAGTGTTTTAGTGAGGGAGTCGTGGGTATTTAAATGAATCCATGACTGCCATGTGAGTGTTTTAGTGAGGGAGTCGTGGGTATTTAAATGAATCCATGACTGCCATGTGAGTGTTTTAGTGAGGGAGTCGTGGGTATTTAAATGAATCCATGACTGCCATGTGAGTGTTTTAGTGAGGGAGTTGTGGGTATTTAAATGAATCCATGACTGCCATGTGAGTGTTTTAGTGAGGGAGTCGTGGGTATTTAAATGAATCCATGACTGCCATGTGAGTGTTTTAGTGAGGGAGTCGTGGGTATTTAAATGAATCCATGACTGCCATGTGAGTGTTTTAGTGAGGGAGTCGTGGGTATTTGTTTGTGTCTCTGTGTGATCAAGCAATGTTCTTTTTCAAAATTATTGTTTCCAGCCGGGGCGCCTGATGAAGGGGAAAGGAACTGGTTGGAATAACGTGTTCCTTCCACGTGCTAAGTCCAACCAGGGAAACTCCCCCCTGTCAGGTGTAAAGGAGCAACTTGGACACTCAGGCATGAAGGAAGCATGAGTTCAAGTCCGTTGCTCTCCCCATGTCCCCCATATAATAATAATAAAACTTTATTTGTATAGCACCTTTCATGACATGAAATGCAGCTCAAAGTGCTTTACACAAAAAAAGAAAAGAAAGGCAGGGCATAAACAATACAGTGAGGACATGAATAACATTTTTTTTAAAAAGACAAATAAATCAATTAAAAGCAAGGGTGTAGAAGTGGGTCTTGAGCTGAGCTTTAAAAATGTCTACAGAGGCTGCCTGTCGAAGGTACAGTGGGAGTTTGTTCCACGCCGTCGGCCCGTAGAAGCAAAAAGCTGCTTCCCCGTATTTTTTAGTTGCCATTTTTTTAGGCAAAGCGAGCAGGCCAGCATATATGGAGACTAGGCTGGCGGAGGGTGTGTAGAGCCCAGGATCACATTAGATAATTGACACAGGGGTGAAAAATGGGTTACAAAATCGTGGGATAAAAAACGGGAGGACAAACTAATTGTTTCTTGGCTTGTTTTGACCTGTTGTAATTGTTTGTTTTGACCTGTTGTAATTGTTTGTTTTGACCTGTTGTAATTGTTTGTTTTGACCTGTTGTAATTGTTTGTTTTGACCTGTTGTAATTGTTTGTTTTGTGTGTCTTTGCCCGGATTTTTCCCCTCTCTCTCTCAAGTATCCTGAAGGACTTCAATGCTTGCAAATGTCAGGGCTGTTATTGTCGTCGGGAGCCAAAGTCCTCTCCGTTCAGCGGCAGCCTCTTCGCACACAACTGGACTGTCAGCTACGCCCCCGATCCACAGAATGTCTACTGGTAAGAACACACTCATACATATACAGTGTTCATCACATGTTCACACATGTGTGTCAAACTGCTAAACTTTACAATCCAGCAAAAATACATGTACTTTGTCTTATCAACGCAATGAGAGAGCGATGGCAGGTTAACCCATTTAGACCTGAGTTAAAAACATTCACTTTGAAAGAATTTATATTCAAAGATTTGCGCCACATTTTTACGATTTTTCAAAAATTGCTAAATTATAACATAATGTTTAACCCATTTTAGGCCTCAGGCCGATTCTAAAAACGCCTCTAAATCCTAACCTACGTTTTCGGAAAAAATTCAAATATTTATATTTTTTGATGAATACTGTACATACTGTACAGAACCCCAAAATGGGTTCCCGGCCTGAGGGGGTAAAACACTAAAAGGGGTTCCCACCAAGAATGGGTTTAAACACCAAAAGGGGTTCCCGCCCAAAATGGGTTAATGTACAGTATATTGTGAATATCCCCACAAGTCTTCAAACAGGGGTCGACGGCTTTGCTTTTTGATGTTTGTGTTTCCCCATCTGCCTGAGAATCGTGGACCGCAGAACGATTCGATTTCAGCCCCACGTTTGAAGAGCAACGCTCTCCCTCGCAGAGGAACCCCCTTTGTATAACCACTGTGGGGACAGCTGTGTCCATAACCGCGGGTCACCCATGGCTCGGTGTCGGGCTAACCACACATCCTAATGTGACCCTTCTTCCTCACAGGGAGCATCTGTCGGTCGGAGGGGTCACCTGGTGGCTGCGCTGCTTCATCATCAACGTTGTCCTCTTCCTCCTGCTCTTCTTCCTCACCACGCCGGCCATCATCATCTCCACCATGGACAAGTTCAACGTCACAAAGCCTGTGGAGTACTTAAACGTAAGTGCTTCCTTTGCCTTTTACAATTACAATTTACAACTTAGGCATTTAGCAGATGCTCTTAATCCAGAGCGATTTACATTAAGCAATAAGAAAAAAAGCATGGCATGCATATATAAAAAGTAGTTATCATGCGTAAGCTAAGAACGTAACAGTGGAGTATCTATGTAAACTATACATACTATACTATATTATATATAATACATGTATACTATATAAACTGCTATGAAAGTGCTGTCTATGTAACAAGCTATAAGTCTGTTTAAAATACTATCTAAGTCTACATAAAGTGCTATCTAAGGGACTAGGCTAGGGCAAGTGCTACGGGCCATGGTGGAGTCTGAAGAGGTGGGTTTTCAGACTACGGCGGAAGATTGGGAGTGAGGCTGCAGTTCTGACTGTGATGGGAAGTGCATTCCATAGTTTTGGAGCCAGAAGGGAGAAGAGTTTGGGACGTGTGGAGCGCTTTTACCTTCACTGTGTTGACGTTATGGGGGAGGGGGGGGGGGGGGGGGGGGGATTCATTCGGTTCATGCTTCGATGCTTCGTCTGTACTAGCTGGGTCTGAATTCGTTAAAATCGTGCCAACTCGTTTGCGATGGTTTTTGAAAACCTTAGAACCATACCTAACATCATGCCAAAAATCAAAAACTTGTCACCAAGAGTATAATTGTTATGATTTTTTATGTATTAAATCCCAGTTTATAGGCATTTTAAGATCCTGGAAGCCATCGTGGACGCCATCTTGAAAATGATGCCTTTCCAGAAGTTATTTTTTCCTAATTTTTTAGTATGTTATTTAGCACACCCAATACTAATATAATCCATTGGAAAATCTCTTTTATCAATTATTTTGATTTTTAGCCATATACTGACCCATTTAATATTAGATTCATTGCAAACAGGCCACTAGGGGGCGCTCCCAACTCGTTTGCGATGGTTTTTGAAAACCTTATAACCATACCTACCATCATACCAAAAATCTAAAACTTGTCACCAAGTGCACGATCTTGTTGATTTTGGACGAATTCAGACCCAGCTATACTGCAAATACATTGAGTTGTTGAGACCAGTCTATGACTAAATAGACTGGTAAATACATTGAGTTGTTGAGACCAGTCTATGACTAAATACATTGAGTTGTTGAGACCAGTCTATGACTAAATAGACTGGTACAAATACTTTGAGTTGTTGAGACCAGTCTATGACTAAATAGACTGGTAAATACATTGAGTTGTTGAGACCAGTCTATGACTAAATACATTGAGTTGTTGAGACCAGTCTATGACTAAATAGACTGGTAAATACTTTGAGTTGTTGAGACCAGTCTATGACTAAATACATTGAGTTGTTGAGACCAGTCTATGACTAAATAGACTGGTAAATACTTTGAGTTGTTGAGACCAGTCTATGACTAAATACATTGAGTTGTTGAGACCAGTCTATGACTAAATAGACTGGTAAATACATTGAGTTGTTGAGACCAGTCTATGACTAAATAGACTGGTAAATACATTGAGTTGTTGAGACCAGTCTATGACTAAATAGACTGGTAAATACATTGAGTTGTTGAGACCAGTCTATGACTAAATACATTGAGTTGTTGAGACCAGTCTATGACTAAATAGACTGGTAAATACATTGAGTTGTTGAGACCAGTCTATGACTAAATACATTGAGTTGTTGAGACCAGTCTATGACTAAATAGACTGGTAAATACATTGAGTTGTTGAGACCAGTCTATGACTAAATACATTGAGTTGTTGAGACCAGTCTATGACTAAATACATTGAGTTGTTGAGACCAGTCTATGACTAAATAGACTGGTAAATACATTGAGTTGTTGAGACCAGTCTATGACTAAATAGACTGGTAAATACATTGAGTTGTTGAGACCAGTCTATGACTAAATAGACTGGTAAAAATACATTGAGTTGAGGATTTTCTCACATCATGCAGAGAGGCCAGAGATTTTAACAATGTGCATGTGCTCAACTAATTTATTTTAAATTGGTAAAAAACAAAAATAGTTTTTTTTTAATAGCATTTCCACAGTAGAATGATGCAAGCATTGCAAGTAATGTGGCTCTGTTTGTTTGTTTGGAGGAGATACTGTAGTTTTTTACTCTCTACTGTAGTTTTTTACTCTCTTACTTTCTGCTGTAGTTACTGGGCGAGCGCTGGCGCTTTGGGCGTGGGGGGGTCAGATCAACATATGGAATGAATTCTGTACTGACCATATATGGAGCGTGTCTTGAGTGTACAGGGTTTGATGAGGTCAGTGTAGGAGCCAATATGGCCATTACTGTTTGGATCTACCATTCAGGGATGATGACGTCATTATGCCCAACAATCACAACCTCGCTGTTCAGCGTCTGCCCGGTGTGTGGAGACCTTTAATGTCAGATATACAAGCCATGTTTCACCAGGTCAGAGTGTCAGAAAAAGACATTGATTTTAGAATATAGAATGCTGTTGCATCTGTTTGGCGCTACCTCATCCTCCAGTTGCGCTAATTATGCACTTAGGAAAATTGCAGAGGATAACAAGGACTGTTTTCCTCCAATAGTGTCTGACACTGTCCATCATAACTTTTACGTGGATGATTGTTTGAAATCGTTACCATCAAAGGAAGAAGCAATGCAAAAGACCTAGCTAATATGCTTCAGAAAGGAGGATTTCATCTTTCAAAATGGATCGCACAGTGTTGACATCTATTGCAGAGGAGAAAAGATCTAAGACCACAAGAGATCTAGATTTGGATAAGGATGATTTGCCCATGGAACATGCTCTTTGGATAAGGATGATTTGCCCATGGAACATGCTCTTTGGATAAGGATGATTTGCCCATGGAACGTGCTCTTGGTCTGTACCGGTGTGTGGATAAGGATGATTTGCCCATGGAACGTGGAACGTGCTCTTGGTCTGTACTGGTGTCAGACCAAGAGCACTCGGGATGAAGAGGTGCCTCGGGATGAAGAGGTGCCTCGGGAGGAAGAGGTGCCTCAGGAGGAAGAGGTGCCTCGGGATGAAGAGGTGCCTCGGGATGAAGAGGTGCCTCGGGATGAAGAGGTGCCTCGGGATGAAGAGGTGCCTCGGGATGAAGAGGTGCCTCGGGATGAAGAGGTGCCTCGGGATGAAGAGGTGCCTCGGGATGAAGAGGTGCCTCAGGCAGCTTCAAGACAATGGCAGGAATGGTTGGCACTTGGCAGATCTTAACCCATTTAGGCCTGACCTCGAAATTAAAAATAAATCTTCTAAATCCTCTAGTTTTCTGAAATAAATATTTTCACGATTTTTCAAAAATAGCAGATCTACAAGCTCATAGCGCGCCACCGAGTGGCGCGCTACGAGCTTGTAGATCTGCTATTTTTCAATAGCTAAAGCATAACATAATGTTTAAAACACCAAAAGGGGTTCCCGCCCATAATGGGTTAAAAATAAGTGCCACACTGCATCAAGGATAAATAGTAAATACTCTGCCAGAAAGTGCACAATTGCATCATTTTTCAGATGCGAGTGAATATGGTTATGGCACCGTATCCTATCTTAGATTACCTTTCAAAACAGGAGTACAGGTTTCTTTTCTGTTAGGAAAGTCTAGAGTCGCTCCAATGAAACAAACTACGATTCCCAGACTTGAGCTCACCGCTGCTGTTGTAGCAGTTTGCGTTGACAAAATGCTGAAGAAAGAGCTTTCATTTCAGTTGAAACCATCATTTTTTTGGACAGACAGCATGACTGAGTACATCTCAAGTGAGACTACAAGGTTTCTCACCTTCGTAGCAAACCGAGTGGCTATCATTAGGGAAGCATCTCACAGTGGAGATACTTCAACTCAAAGACCAATCCCGCTGATGCTTCCAGAGGGTTGTCTGCAGATCGCTTTCTGACCTGTAAGAGATGGATCGAGGGCTCCGAGTTTCTTATAAAGGCAGAAGAGGAATGGCCAAAACTCACAGTGGAGCCCCACCCAATTGCTAATGATGACCCAAATGTCAAAAATAATGTCCATGTGAATGCCATATCTGTGAACGATTCAAAAAGTGCTACACAACAGTTGTTGTGTTACTTTTCAGATTGGACTAGACTAAGAGTCTCAGTAGCTTGGTGTCTCAAATTGAAAGACGCTCTGCTGAAACTTGCAAAATGCAGAAAGGAAATGCAAGCCTCTGATGATGTCGGTGACTGTGGAGGAAATACAGAACAAAATACAGAAAGCATTGTTATCAGATGGGCTAAAATGGAGCTTCAACACGCCTGCACGATCTCATCAAGGAGGAGTATGGGAGCGTCTTGTAAAGAAAGTGCTCTACTCTGTTCTCAGACAACAACTTATGGATGATGAAGGCTTGCATACCATCATGTGTGAAATTGATGCCATTTTGAATGAGCGGAGGATTTCAGATGATCCCAATGACTTTGAGGCGCTCAAGCCTAATCATCTGCTACTTTTGAAGAGGAAACCATTGCTGCCACCTGGACTTTTCAAGGAGGAAGATCAGTACACCAGAAAAAGATGGCGACAAGTTCAGTATATGGCAGACCTATTTTGGAAAAGGTGGTTGAAGGAATACCTCCCACTGTTACAAGAAAGACAAAAGTGGAACAAAGAAAAGAGAAGCTTCGCTGTTGGTGACTTAGTTATCATTCATTATGGATCCCAGTTATCATTCATTATGGATCCCAGTTATCATTCATTATGGATCCCAGTTATCATTCATTATGGATCCCACTGCACCGAGAGGTTCATTATGGATCCCACTGCCCCGAGAGGTTCATTATGGATCCCACTGCCCCGAGAGGTTCATTATGGATCCCACTGCACCTAGAGGTTCATTATGGATCCCACTGCACCGAGAGGTTCATTATGGATCCCACTGCACTGAGAGGTTCATTATGGATCCCACTGCACCGAGAGGTTCATTATGGATCCCACTGCACTGAGAGGTTCATTATGGATCCCACTGCACTGAGAGGTTCATTATGGATCCCACTGCACCTAGAGGTTCATTATGGATCCCACTGCACCTAGAGGTTCATTATGGATCCCACTGCACCGAGAGGTTCATTATGGATCCCACTGCACCGAGAGGTTCATTATGGATCCCACTGCACCGAGAGAGGTTCATTATGGATCCCACTGCACCTAGAGGTTCATTATGGATCCCACTGCACCGAGAGAGGTTCATTATGGATCCCACTGCACCTAGAGGTTCATTATGGATCCCACTGCACCGAGAGGTTCATTATGGATCCCACTGCACCTAGAGGTTCATTATGGATCCCACTGCACCGAGAGGTTCATTATGGATCCCACTGCACCGAGAGAGGTTCATTATGGATCCCACTGCACCTAGAGGTTCATTATGGATCCCACTGCACCTAGAGGTTCATTATGGATCCCACTGCACCGAGAGGTTCATTATGGATCCCACTGCACCGAGAGAGGTTCATTATGGATCCCACTGCACCGAGAGAGGTTCATTATGGATCCCACTGCACCGAGAGAGGTTCATTATGGATCCCACTGCACCGAGAGAGGTTCATTATGGATCCCACTGCACCGAGAGAGGTTCATTATGGATCCCACTGCACCTAGAGGTTCATTATGGATCCCACTGCACCTAGAGGTTCATTATGGATCCCACTGCACCGAGAGGTTCATTATGGATCCCACTGCACCTAGAGGTTCATTATGGATCCCACTGCACCGAGAGGTTCATTATGGATCCCACTGCACCTAGAGGTTCATTATGGATCCCACTGCACCGAGAGAGGTTCATTATGGATCCCACTGCCCCGAGAGGTTCATTATGGATCCCACTGCACCGAGAGGTTCATTATGGATCCCACTGCACCGAGAGGTTCATTATGGATCCCACTGCACCGAGAGGTTCATTATGGATCCCACTGCCCCGAGAGGTTCATTATGGATCCCACTGCACCTAGAGGTTCATTATGGATCCCACTGCACCTAGAGGTTCATTATGGATCCCACTGCACCGAGAGGTTCATTATGGATCCCACTGCACCTAGAGGTTCATTATGGATCCCACTGCACCTAGAGGTTCATTATGGATCCCACTGCACCGAGAGGTTCATTATGGATCCCACTGCACCTAGAGGTTCATTATGGATCCCACTGCACCTAGAGGTTCATTATGGATCCCACTGCACCGAGAGGTTCATTATGGATCCCACTGCACCTAGAGGTTCATTATGGATCCCACTGCACCTAGAGGTTCATTATGGATCCCACTGCACCGAGAGGTTCATGGCTGATGGGGAAAGATCATTGACACTCATCCGGACAGGAGAGATCTGGTGCGATCCGTGAAGCTTAAGACGAGGACTGGACAGTTGGACAGACCCATCAACAAGATCTGTCTACTGCAAGAAGCTGCAGAGGTTGCAGACAACACCACAACAGTCTAAAGTTCACTTTAGTATTGGCTCCATAGACATTTGTTTTGTTTTTTGTAATTGTTTATCACAATTAAGGGGCCGGTGTGTAGGAGCCAATATGGGTGTTTTGATTTCTTTATGATTAGTATTACTTATATGGTGGTGGTGTTGTTGCACCGCCAGGCCACTAGAGGGCAGTTGACTCATTGGTGGTGGGCTGGGCACCGTCACCTACCCATTGATAGAATTGACTGGCGTGTTTTGGACCGCTAGACACGACGCACGGGTGAATCTGGGGTTTATTATTATGTTTATGAAAACGAGTGCTGCTGCTGCTTCAAGGAACCAGGCTGGAGGCGAGGCGAGGCGAGCGCGTCCAGAAATACTTTTTGGTGAGTCCAAACACCACCGTGACTCAACTGAACGAGGCATTGGGCCAAATTTAGTTTAGCCACAACAGTCTGATCAACAACAGAACAGGTCAGCTGAGCTCCATACAGTATATGAAGATATAAGGGTGGCAGTGGGGGTCTTTTTTTTTTTTTTTTACTATTTTTGCAACCCAGTTTTTTCACCCAGTGCCAATTATCTAATGTAATCCTGGGCGCTACACTTCCTCTGCCAACCTGGGGGGGCAGCGGACTGACTTCATGCCTCCTTCCATGCATGAGGAGTCCAAGCTGCTTCTTTTCACCTGACAGGGGGGAATTTCCCTGGCCGGACGTAGCGCGTGGAAGGAACACGTTATTCCGACCAGTTCCTTTCCCCTCCATCAGGCGCCCCGGCTGGCCAGGGGGAGGCAGTTTAGAGACCAGGATTACTGCATGTTTTTTGTGAGGGTACCTACCCTAGAGGACACAGGAGAACATGCAAACTCCACACAGAAAGGCCCTTTCGCCAGCAGTGGGGGGTCTTGAGTGTACAGGGTTTGATGAGGGCCCAGGTAGGGCCGGTCCTTAATTTTGGGGCCTGTTGAGAACTCTACTAATAACTTTGGGGCAGGCCTGTCTAGAGTTTGAATGGACCGGTATCAGTCAAAAGGGAGACATCGAAGAGGAAGGACGGGTGGTGAAGGATCAACATATATAATGTCAGGACAGGTCAGCTCCATATATGGAGATCTAAGGGTTTGAGGTCAGATTCAGAGTTGCTGGCCGCCTCCATGCAGGTCTAGGTGTCTTCTCCATGTATGGCTATGCTATCCAGGGTTTGATGAGGTCAGTGTTGTGATCTTCATATATGGAGACGGACATATATGGTGGTGTGACGTGTCACGAGGCGTAACCATATATGGAGGCGTGACACTGACGGGAAATGCAGGTTTTTCATAGTAAACTGCGACCTACAGTCGGGCTCCAACACTACCTGTTTTTAAAACACATCTTAAAACTCATTTCTATTCCCTGGCTTTTAAACCGTGAATAATGTGTACTGTGAGTGTTTGATTTTATTGTATATGTTTTTATTACTGCTTTGCCTAATTGTACAGCACTTTGGTCAACTTTGTTGTTTTAAATGTGCTCTATAAATAAGATTGGATTGGATTGGATTGGCAATAACCACAGAATGATTCTTAAAATGTATCTTGTCACTTCTTTATGTCTCTGTCCTCCAGAATCCAATCATCACCCAGTTCTTCCCTACCCTCCTCCTGTGGGCCTTCTCCGCCCTGCTCCCCACCATCGTATACTACTCTTCATTCTTTGAGGCCCACTGGACACGGTAGGTCCCTCAGCAACGCTGTTGTTTTTGGCAGAACATTTTGATTTTAGTCTTTTGAATAGTTTTCATTTAGTTTTAGTCACATTTTAGTAGGCATGTAACGATATATCGTATATCGATATATCGATATTAATCCCGACGATATGAATCGATTCATTGAAATTAAAAAATCGACATTCCATCATATTCAAGTGCTTTTGGAGAGAAATGATAGTCACTTTCAGTAGTAGAGGCCTGTAGAGGGGAGCTGTGTGTGTCTGTGCCCAGGTGATGATGGTCGTTGATGCTCATCAAGGAAGGCAATTATGTTTCTGCACTGTCAAAAGTAATGCTACTTTTTTGCAATGTAGTTAAATAAAAAATCTCAGGGGGGAAGATAAATTATATAAAATTAAAAAACGGTAATTTTTCTTTAAAATATTTGTTTTAATATCGTGAAAAATCGTATCGTGAACCTCATATCGTGATACGAATCGTATCGTGAGTTGGGTGAATCGTTACATGCCTACATTTTAGTCACCTGGAATGTTTTAGTGTTGGTCTAGATTTAGTCGACTAAAATGTATTTTGGCGGGCCTTGATGCCATCGTAATGACTGATTTGAAAATTGAGCTTGTAGATCTGCTATTTTCAGCATGCAACCAAGTGTAGAATGACTTCTCTTGTCCACTAGTCCACTATTATTGTCAATACATTTTAAGTCTTAGTTTAAGTCATCAAAGCTTAGTTTTCATTTAGTTTCCATTTAGTTTTCGTCAGTGAAAAAAGGTAGTCGACGAAAAAATGTCGTCTTAGTTTTAGTCGACAAAAACACTGCTCAACAACAGTTGGCGTTGCACTCGTTGGTTCACACAATACAACACATTCTCAGTTATGCTCTGTGTGTTTTCACCTAATATAACCACTTCAACCCTTCCTACTTGACTGGGATCCCACAGGACTCTACACTAACCACTTCAACCCTTCCTACTTGACTGGGATCCCACAGGACTCTACACTAACCACTTCAACCCTTCCTACTTGACTGGGATCCCACAGGACTCTACACTAACCACTTCAACCCTTCCTACTTGACTGGGATCCCACAGGACTCTACACTTGGTCCGCTTCTTTAGTTGACTGGGATCCCACAGGACTCTACACTTGGTCCTTCCTACTTAGTTGACTGGGATCCCACAGGACTCTACACTTGGTCCGCTTCTTTTAGTTGACTGGGATCCCACAGGACTCTACACTTGGTCCTTCCTACTTAGTTGACTGGGATCCCACAGGACTCTACACTTGGTCCGCTTCTTTAGTTGACTGGGATCCCACAGGACTCTACACTTGGTCCGCTTCTTTAGTTGACTGGGATCCCACAGGACTCTACACTTGGTCCTTCCTACTTAGTTGACTGGGATCCCACAGGACTCTACACTTGGTCCGCTTCTTTTAGTTGACTGGGATCCCACAGGACTCTACACTTGGTCCTTCCTACTTAGTTGACTGGGATCCCACAGGACTCTACACTTGGTCCGCTTCTTTAGTTGACTGGGATCCCACAGGACTCTACACTTGGTCCGCTTCTTTAGTTGACTGGGATCCCACAGGACTCTACACTTGGTCCGCTTCTTTAGTTGACTGGGATCCCACAGGACTCTACACTTGGTCCGCTTCTTTTAGTTGACTGGGATCCCACAGGACTCTACACTTGGTCCGCTTCTTTTAGTTGACTGGGATCCCACAGGACTCTACACTTGGTCCGCTTCTTTTTCGCCCTCTACATCAGGGGTTCTCAACCCGTGGGTCGCGACCCCTTGAGGGGTCGCCAAATTATTTTGGGGGGTCCCCAAATTATTTTCAAAAAAGAAAAAAAAGTTTTTTGTTTTTTTTTTGCAACTGAATGGCTGTAAAGTGGAAATGAAGAATTTACATATAGTACACATAGTACATGCATACACCTTCCCTAATGATGATGGTTTCAGTATTTATTTATGGTGTATTGTCTCTATTATTAAGGTTATTGTAGCAGTCAATTTATATTGGGGGTCGGGAGGGGGCGGGGCGGGGGTCCCCAGACGTTGCCAAAGCATTTCCGGGGGTCCCCGGCCAAAAACGTTGAGAACCCCTGACCTAAGTCAGTGGTTCCCAAGCCTTTTCGTGTCAAGGACCCCCAAATCAACATTTATTAGGCCACGGACCCCCCCCCCCCCCCCCCCATTTGGAAACATATGCCAGTGACCTCGATAAGGGAGGATATTTACAGCTCTAGCAGTGATTCCAAAACATATTAATTTCATGGACACCCAGTTTCACACGCATTATGCTACGGACCCCCGATTTAATGGCATTTCTATCTCATGGTACCCCAATTTATATTGTAAAACCACTGTTAATTTAACTCTGAGAGTGTACAAATGGAACCAAATGGACCCGTTAGGGTCCATTTGGTTCCATTTGTACACTCTCCGAGTTACAGAACCATAAGGGTCCATTTGGTTCCTTATATATCTCTAATTGAGCTAGGTACCCCCTGGAACTCCCTCAAGTACCCCTAGGGTTCCCCGGACCCCACTTTGGGAACCCGTGCTCTACATTGCTGTACATATCTTATTATCTTTACCGAAAATGGGCATCGCAACGCTATGTGTTGTAGTTTGTAATGTGGTAGATCTGCTATTTTTGCTGAATGTTCACCCCAGAATATGTGGTTAATATTTGTGTGCCCAAGTGTATAATAAGGAATATATATATATTTTTCCTGTTTTCCAGGTCAGGGGAGAACAGGACAACCATGCACAAATGCTACACTTTCTTAATCTTCATGGTCCTTTTGCTGCCCTCCCTGGGACTCAGCAGGTACTGCATGTCTCTGCTCACAGCTGTGTTAATAATACCAACAGTCTACATACAGTAAGAGCATCTGTCGGCTTGGTTTGGCGTCGGCATAAAGCTAAGTTATAGTTTGTTGACCGACCACTGTGTTGTTTGACAAAAGCCTGGTGCAATTAAATGTAACTTGATCCTTAGTGAAAGTATTTTTTGTGCAATTAGTTAATGAAATGTTTTCTTCCCCCTCCTTTACAGTCTGGATGTGTTCTTCCGTTGGCTTTTTGACAAGAGTTTCCTGGCAGACGCTGCAGTGAGATTTGAGTAAGTAGCAGCCGACCATATGACCACCAGAGCACTGTACAGAACACCGTACAACTGACCATATGACCACCAGAGCACTGTACAGAACACCGTACAACTGACCATATGACCACCAGAGCACTGTACAGAACACCGTACAACTGACCATATGACCACCAGAGCACTGTACAGACCATATGACCACCAGAGCACTGTACAGACCATATGACCACCAGAGCACTGTACAGACCATATGACCACCAGAGCACTGTACAGAACACCGTACAACTGACCATATGACCACCAGAGCACTGTACAGAACACCGTACAACTGACCATATGACCACCAGAGCACTGTACAGAACACCGTACAACTGACCATATGACCACCAGAGCACTGTACAGATTTTCAGACAGGGCATTAGTCCGACATTCATCCGCATGTCGGACTAGCGTCTGCTCCCGTGCTTGCGGTTATGGTTAGGTTAGGAGATGAGGTGGGTTGTCATTTGTTGGACCAAAGACGTCTGAAACCCCGTCGGCAGTGCTCGTACTGCGTTTTTTTGGTGGTACGAGATTTCTCGTACCACCAGAAGGCTTGTCTCGTATCGGAGAAGGTACCACAGGTTGAGAATCCCTGCTCTATACAGTATTATTAGCATTATTTCCCAGGGGGCCATACTGACTTGGATAAAGCGAGTGACAGCCCACACGTTGGATTTTTTTTTTTTTTTTTTTACAGCTGTACTTTATTACTCGCATTATCAAACATATCTTTATTATACTAGCCCCTGTCACAATAAGAAGGAATGTGACAGGGGCAGGTATATGTACTCAAATGGTACATCATTAATTGGTGTTTTTCTTTTGTAGATGTGTGTTCCTTCAGTGACATCATTCTCCTCTCTCTGCTGTAGATGTGTGTTCCTTCAGTGACATCATTCTCCTCTCTCTGCTGTAGATGTGTGTTCCTTCAGTGACATAATTCTTTCTCTCTCTGCTGTAGATGTGTGTTCCTTCAGTGACATCATTCTTTCTCTCTCTGCTGTAGATGTGTGTTCCTTCAGTGACATCATTCTTTCTCTCTCTGCTGTAGATGTGTGTTCCTTCAGTGACATCATTCTCCTCTCTCTGCTGTAGATGTGTGTTCCTTCAGTGACATCATTCTTTCTCTCTCTGCTGTAGATGTGTGTTCCTTCAGTGACATCATTCTCCTCTCTCTGCTGTAGATGTGTGTTCCTTCAGTGACATCATTCTCCTCTCTCTGCTGTAGATGTGTGTTCCTTCAGTGACATCATTCTCCTCTCTCTGCTGTAGATGTGTGTTCCTTCAGTGACATCATTCTCCTCTCTCTGCTGTAGATGTGTGTTCCTTCAGTGACATCATTCTCCTCTCTCTGCTGTAGATGTGTGTTCCTTCCCGACAACGGAGCGTTCTTTGTGAACTACGTCATCGCTTCAGCCTTCATCGGTAACGCCATGGACCTGCTGAGGATCCCCGGGCTGCTCATGTATATGATCCGCCTTACGCTGGCCCGCTCCGCCGCCGAGCGCAGGAACGTCAAGAGGGTCAGTGCGTCGTCCTGTCCTCTTCTTGACCAGTTGAAATAATAATAATAATACATTTTATTTATAAGGTGCCTTTCAGGGCACTCAAGGTCGCCGTACAACAAGTTAAAAAACAGTTGACACAAAACACAGTTAAAAGCAAAAGCAGACGATAAAGTATAGCTTGCAGCAGAAAACACAGATCAATCATAGGCCTGCCTAAACAGGTGGGTTTTGAGGTGGGTTTGAAATGAGGTGATTGAGTCCATGTTTCTTATATCAGGGGGGAGGGAGTTCCAGAGGTGAGGGGCAGGGCGGCTGAAAGCTCTTGACCCCATGGTGGACAAATGAGAGCATATTAACCCATTGATGCCTGAGGCCGAATCTGGGAACGCCTTCTAGGGCCTGACCTAAGATTTCTAAAAACCTTCAAATTCTGATTAATTATCTTTTAAATAGTTATGTTGCTACATGTATAGCAATAGCTGATGAGACGCAGAGAGCGCGCCGGCATCAAGGGTAGAACAACGTATACGTTGCATCAGGCATCAATGGGTTAACGTGTCTTGGAATAGGATTCCTGCACTGGGAATATCTAGAAAAAAAAGAAACAACCCTCCATTCTAATGTTACTGTACGTTACATTACATGACCAACCTGATAACAACCCTCCATTCTAATGTTACTGTACGTTACATTACATGACCAACCTGATAACAACCCTCCATTCTAATGTTACTGTACGTTACATTACATGACCAACCTGATAACAACCCTCCATTCTAATGTTACTGTACGTTACATTACATGACCAACCTGATAACAACCCTCCATTCTAATGTTACTGTACGTTACATTACATGACCAACCTGAGAACAACCCTCCATTCTAATGTTACTGTACGTTACATTACATGACCAACCTGATAACAAGACCCTCCATTCTAATGTTACTGTACGTTACATTACATGACCAACCTGATAACAAGACCCTCCATTCTAATGTTACTGTACGTTACATTACATGACCAACCTGATAACAACCCTCCATTCTAATGTTACTGTACGTTACATTACATGACCAACCTGAGAACAACCCTCCATTCTAATGTTACTGTACGTTACATTACATGACCAACCTGATAACAACCCTCCATTCTAATGTTACTGTACGTTACATTACATGACCAACCTGATAACAACCCTCCATTCTAATGTTACTGTACGTTACATTACATGACCAACCTGATAACAACCCTCCATTCTAATGTTACTGTACGTTACATTACATGACCAACCTGATTACAACCCTCCATTCTAATGTTACTGTACGTTACATTACATGACCAACCTGATAACAAGACCCTCCATTCTAATGTTACTGTACGTTGCATTACATGACCAACCTGATAACAACCCTCCATTCTAATGTTACTGTACGTTACATTACATGACCAACCTGTTAACAACCCTCCATTCTAATGTTACTGTACGTTACATTACATGACCAACCTGAGAACAACCCTCCATTCTAATGTTACTGTACGTTACATTACATGACCAACCTGTTAACAACCCTCCATTCTAATGTTACTGTACGTTACATTACATGACCAACCTGATAACAACCCTCCATTCTAATGTTACTGTACGTTACATTACATGACCAACCTGATAACAACCCTCCATTCTAATGTTACTGTACGTTACATTACATGACCAACCTGATAACAACCCTCCATTCTAATGTTACTGTACGTTACATTACATGACCAACCTGATAACAACCCTCCATTCTAATGTTACTGTACGTTACATTACATGACCAACCTGATAACAACCCTCCATTCTAATGTTACTGTACGTTACATTACATGACCAACCTGATAACAACCCTCCATTCTAATGTTACTGTACGTTACATTACATGACCAACCTGATAACAACCCTCCATTCTAATGTTACTGTACGTTACATTACATGACCAACCTGATTACAACCCTCCATTCTAATGTTACTGTACGTTACATTACATGACCAACCTGATAACAAGACCCTCCATTCTAATGTTACTGTACGTTGCATTACATGACCAACCTGATAACAACCCTCCATTCTAATGTTACTGTACGTTACATTACATGACCAACCTGAGAACAACCCTCCATTCTAATGTTACTGTACGTTACATTACATGACCAACCTGATAACAACCCTCCATTCTAATGTTACTGTACGTTACATTACATGACCAACCTGAGAACAACCCTCCATTCTAATGTTACTGTACGTTACATTACATGACCAACCTGATAACAACCCTCCATTCTAATGTTACTGTACGTTACATTACATGACCAACCTGTTAACAACCCTCCATTCTAATGTTACTGTACGTTACATTACATGACCAACCTGATAACAACCCTCCATTCTAATGTTACTGTACGTTACATTACATGACCAACCTGTTAACAACCCTCCATTCTAATGTTACTGTACGTTACATTACATGACCAACCTGTTAACAACCCTCCATTCTAATGTTACTGTACGTTACATTACATGACCAACCTGATAACAACCCTCCATTCTAATGTTACTGTACGTTACATTACATGACCAACCTGTTAACAACCCTCCATTCTAATGTTACTGTACGTTACATTACATGACCAACCTGTTAACAACCCTCCATTCTAATGTTACTGTACGTTACATTACATGACCAACCTGATAACAACCCTCCATTCTAATGTTACTGTACGTTACATTACATGACCAACCTGAGAACAACCCTCCATTCTAATGTTACTGTACGTTACATTACATGACCAACCTGATAACAACCCTCCATTCTAATGTTACTGTACGTTACATTACATGACCAACCTGATAACAACCCTCCATTCTAATGTTACTGTACTGTACATTACATGACCAACCTGATAACAACCCTCCATTCTAATGTTACTGTACGTTACATTACATGACCAACCTGATAACAACCCTCCATTCTAATGTTACTGTACGTTACATTACATGACCAACCTGATAACAACCCTCCATTCTAATGTTACTGTACGTTACATTACATGACCAACCTGAGAACAACCCTCCATTCTAATGTTACTGTACGTTACATTACATGACCAACCTGATTACAACCCTCCATTCTAATGTTACTGTACGTTACATTACATGACCAACCTGATAACAACCCTCCATTCTAATGTTACTGTACGTTACATTACATGACCAACCTGATAACAACCCTCCATTCTAATGTTACTGTACGTTACATTACATGACCAACCTGATAACAACCCTCCATTCTAATGTTACTGTACGTTACATTACATGACCAACCTGATAACAACCCTCCATTCTAATGTTACTGTACGTTACATTACATGACCAACCTGATAACAACCCTCCATTCTAATGTTACTGTACGTTACATTACATGACCAACCTGATAACAACCCTCCATTCTAATGTTACTGTACGTTACATTACATGACCAACCTGATAACAACCCTCCATTCTAATGTTACTGTACGTTACATTACATGACCAACCTGTTAACAACCCTCCATTCTAATGTTACTGTACGTTACATTACATGACCAACCTGATAACAACCCTCCATTCTAATGTTACTGTACGTTGCATTACATGACCAACCTGATAACAACCCTCCATTCTAATGTTACTGTACGTTACATTACATGACCAACCTGATAACAACCCTCCATTCTAATGTTACTGTACGTTACATTACATGACCAACCTGATAACAACCCTCCATTCTAATGTTACTGTACGTTACATTACATGACCAACCTGATAACAACCCTCCATTCTAATGTTACTGTACGTTACATTACATGACCAACCTGATAACAACCCTCCATTCTAATGTTACTGTACGTTACATTACATGACCAACCTGTTAACAACCCTCCATTCTAATGTTACTGTACGTTACATTACATGACCAACCTGATAACAACCCTCCATTCTAATGTTACTGTACGTTACATTACATGACCAACCTGTTAACAACCCTCCATTCTAATGTTACTGTACGTTACATTACATGACCAACCTGATAACAACCCTCCATTCTAATGTTACTGTACGTTACATTACATGACCAACCTGATAACAACCCTCCATTCTAATGTTACTGTACTGTACATTACATGACCAACCTGATAACAACCCTCCATTCTAATGTTACTGTACGTTACATTACATGACCAACCTGATAACAACCCTCCATTCTAATGTTACTGTACGTTACATTACATGACCAACCTGATAACAACCCTCCATTCTAATGTTACTGTACGTTACATTACATGACCAACCTGAGAACAACCCTCCATTCTAATGTTACTGTACGTTACATTACATGACCAACCTGATTACAACCCTCCATTCTAATGTTACTGTACGTTACATTACATGACCAACCTGATAACAACCCTCCATTCTAATGTTACTGTACGTTACATTACATGACCAACCTGATAACAACCCTCCATTCTAATGTTACTGTACGTTACATTACATGACCAACCTGATAACAACCCTCCATTCTAATGTTACTGTACGTTACATTACATGACCAACCTGATAACAACCCTCCATTCTAATGTTACTGTACGTTACATTACATGACCAACCTGAGAACAACCCTCCATTCTAATGTTACTGTACGTTACATTACATGACCAACCTGTTAACAACCCTCCATTCTAATGTTACTGTACGTTACATTACATGACCAACCTGTTAACAACCCTCCATTCTAATGTTACTGTACGTTACATTACATGACCAACCTGATAACAAGACAAGCCTTGGTTGTAAAATGTGATTTATTCAGAGGACATGTTTTGAAGGTGCTACACTGAAGATATTATAATATACATATACTGCATATTAAAACTAATAAACTATATATACTAGCCCTTAACCATTGTAAGATATACCCCCCCCCCCCCCTCCCCTTGTGGCAGTGGGGGGGGGGGGGGGTACTGCGCCCTGGGTGCGTTTTCGCATTTTTTAATTCACTAATAAATTCATTATTCATTTATAATTTGTTAAATTGGCAAAAGGGCTTCGTTAAGACCTCCATATTATTATGGTCAATGCCTGTGTGAAAAGTGGGAGTGGGAGATTGGTGCAGGCGGTGAGGAGATACGGCGGCGTTTCTGACAGACAGACAGACACTCAGACATTCAGACATTCAGACATTGACTGAATTATAGTATGAGATATATGAGATATATACATATATATATATGTGTACTGTATATAATGTCTCTCTGTCTGCCTCTCTTTCTCTCTCTCATATATCTGTCAGATAAATGTTTAATGACAGCAAGAGCATGCCATGACCTATAATATCAGTTATGTTTAGGTATTCATTGGTGTGGTTTTTGATTTCATAGTTATGTTTAGGTGTGGGTTTGGTGGTGTTTTTAATTTCATTTAAGGTTAATAATCACTGATAAGCCATGTGTTTGGTCAGGTGTGGTTTAATTAATTTAGTTCAGGTTAATCACTGTTAAGGTATTAAGGTGTGGCTCTAACATTTTCATCTTGCTGGTCATTAAGTTCACATGCTTATTTATTTGCAATTTAGTGATCGTAAGGGCCGATTCATACTCCTATTTTACCGCTGTTTCAGTGCTGTAGTGCCGAAATGATTTCGGCTCATCAGGAATTTTCAGTAGCACCGAAGAGCCGACTTTAGGACGGTCCCCCCCCCCCCCCCCCTCCCCCCCCCCGAACCTCAAATGACGTCACATTGTAGGCTCTACAGAGCCGACTTTAGGACGGTCCCCGCCCCCCCGAACCTCAAATGACGTCACATTGTAGGCTCTACAGAGCCGACTTTAGGACGGTACCCCGCTCCCCCGAACCTCAAATGACGTCACATTGTAGGCTCTACAGCGCCGACTTTAGGACGGTACCCGCCCCCCGAACCTCAAATGACGTCACATTGTAGGCTCTACAGAGCCGACTTTAGGACGGTACCCGCCCCCCCGAACCTCAAATGACGTCACATTGTAGGCTCTACAGAGCCGACTTTAGGACGGTACCCGCCCCCCCCGAACCTCAAATGACGTCACATTGTAGGCTCTACAGAGCCGACTTTAGGACGGTACCCGCCCCCCCGAACCTCAAATGACGTCACATTGTAGGCTCTACAGAGCCGAACCCACTTTTATTCGGCTCTAAAATAGGAGTATGAATCGGCCCTAAGTCACCACCTTTTTTTTTGGTGACCAGATTTATACATACAGTAACAGTAGCAACGAAGACAACTGAAATCATGCTGCTTCCAGTCCAATATCATCTCATAACCCGTCAATTTGTCCCCGCAGCACCAAGCCTTTGAGTTCCAGTTTGGGGCAGCCTACGCCTGGATGATGTGTGTCTTTACCGTAGTTATGACCTACAGCATTACCTGCCCGATCATCGTTCCTTTTGGTGAGTGAACATCTGCGACAATGTGTCGCTTCAAACCACTTATGTCCTATTTTATACTTTTGTCATACAGCGGTGTCACACAAACATTTTGAGAATAACTTATCTACAAATGGTGGAATGCGTCGTGAGCTATTTTCCCTTTTTTTTTTTAAATCTTTTTTTTGTGTGAAAATAAATATAAAATGTCATCACGTGGCCAAAATAGGGTCACCAGTTTGAAAGTGTTTAAAAGGGCCTAATGTGAGAAGATGACGTCATGGGAGGGTTTCTGTTCCCTCTATGCTGAAGCTTACCAACAGGTGTAATATAGCCTGGGCAGCATTCCTTTCTGTTCCCTCTATGCTGAAGCTTACCAACAGGTGTAATATAGCCTGGGCAGCATTCCTTTCTGTTCCCTCTATGCTGAAGCTTACCAACAGGTGTAATATAGCCTGTTCCCTCTATGCTGAAGCTTACCAACAGGTGTAATATAGCCTGGGCAGCATTCCTTTCTGTTCCCTCTATGCTGAAGCTTACCAACAGGTGTAATATAGCCTGTTCCCTCTATGCTGAAGCTTACCAACAGGTGTAATATAGCCTGTTCCCTCTATGCTGAAGCTTACCAACAGGTGTAATATAGCCTGTTCCCTCTATGCTGAAGCTTACCAACAGGTGTAATATAGCCTGTTCCATCTATGCTGAAGCTTACCAACAGGTGTAATATAGCCTGTTCCCTCTATGCTGAAGCTTACCAACAGGTGTAATATAGCCTGTTCCCTCTATGCTGAAGCTTACCAACAGGTGTAATATAGCCTGTTCCCTCTATGCTGAAGCTTACCAACAGGTGTAATATAGCCTGTTCCCTCTATGCTGAAGCTTACCAACAGGTGTAATATAGCCTGTTCCCTCTATGCTGAAGCTTACCAACAGGTGTAATATATTCTGGGCAGCATTCCTTTTCGGGTTCATGATCCGGTCGGGAGCGGATGATATCGTTACGTCATGTTGTGGTCATTGTTTTGTAGTCATCAGGATGATATTGTTACGCCATGTTGTGGTCATTGTTTTGTAGTCATCAGGATGATATTGTTACGTCATGTTGTGGTCATTGTTTTGTAGTCATCAGGATGATATCGTTACGTCATGTTGTAGTCATTGTTTTGTAGTCATCAGGATGATATCGTTACGTCATGTTGTGGTCATTGTTTTGTAGTCATCAGGATGATATCGTTACGTCATGTTGTGGTCATTGTTTTGTAGTCATCAGGATGATATCGTTACGTCATGTTGTGGTCATTGTTTTGTAGTCATCAGGATGATATCGTTACGTCATGTTGTGGTCATTGTTTTGTAGTCATCAGGATGATATCGTTACGTCATGTTGTAGTCATTGTTTTGTAGTCATCAGGATGATATCGTTACGTCATGTTGTGGTCATTGTTTTGTAGTCATCAGGATGATATTGTTACGTCATGTTGTGGTCATTGTTTTGTAGTCATCAGGATGATATTGTTACGTCATGTTGTGGTCATTGTTTTGTAGTCATCAGGATGATATCGTTACGTCATGTTGTGGTCATTGTTTTGTAGTCATCAGGATGATATCGTTACGTCATTGTTTTGTAGTCATCAGGATGATATGGTTACGTCATGTTGTGGTCATTGTTTTGTAGTCATCAGGATGATATGGTTACGTCATGTTGTGGTCATTGTTTTGTAGTCATCAGGCCGGAACCCTCCAAACCAGGACATCCTTTCCCTCAAACCAGAAGAATAATACCTTCCCAATAAAAGCGTGACTCGCACTACGCCACATCAAGGCTTTTATTGTGAAGGTGTTATTCTTCCGGTTTGAGGGAAAGGATGTCCTGGTTTGGAGGGTTCTGGTTTGGAGGGTTCTGGTTTGGAGGGTTCTGGTTTGGAGGGTTCTGGTTTGGAGGGTTCTGGTTTGGAGGGTTCTGGTTTGGAGGGTTCCTGGCCTGATGACTACAAAACAATGAACATGACGATATCATCCGCTCCCGACCGGATCACACGGCAATTTAGTAGCGTAAGGTGGAAAGCCTGTGGTGACGCGATGTTAGGTGTAATAGGATTAGGTCCTCTGAATGACCACGCTGCTCCCTTTCTCCCCTGCCCAGGACTGATGTACATGCTGCTGAAGCACCTCGCCGACAGGTACAACATGTACTACGCCTACCTGCCTTCCAAACTGGACAAAAAGATCCACTCTGGCGCTGTCAACCAAGTGGTGGCGGCTCCCATTCTCTGTCTCTTCTGGCTGCTTTTCTTCTCCACCGTTCGCACGGGTAAGGAAAGGGCTCCATCTACTGGCCACTCAATGTCCTAACGCAGCATATCCCTAACAGTTGTCGTCTGTCTCTGATGAGGTTACAATTAAACTTTGTTAAGATGCTTTGTGTTGCAAAACACCAAAGACTGTAATGATAATATAACATTAATCAAATTAAAAATAAATCTTGATATTTTTCTATAAGACCTTCAAGAATTTGTCGGTTTTCCTTGTGAAACTGTGATTAGTAGGAACTTAAAAGTACACTATGTTCCATTCCATTGATCTAAGCTGGAACAAAATGATTTGATTCACCATTAAAATACACATGCTCTGAAAATGCACGCCGACCACCAACCAATCTGACCATTTAACACGCCGACCGAAAGGCCAGCTGTGTTAACCCATTTTGACCTGAGATCAGATTCTAAAAATGTCTTCTACATCCTGACAGTTTTCTGAAAAAGCTATGTTTCTATGTCAGTCGTTCTTCTTCGAAATAGCAGACCTACAAGCTCCTATGAGCTTGTAGGTCTGCTATTTTTCAATAGCTAAAGCATAACATAATGCTAACACCAAAAGGGGTTCCCGCCCAGAATAGGTTAAGTGGCCACGAATGCTTTGGAGGTTTTCAAGTGGGCCCCTGATCCATCAAACGTTGAGCAGGTGAAGTTAGAAAGGGTGACAAAATGTTAACCGATTAAAGGCTCATACATAGTCTGGATTTTCGGTGGTGAGGTGACCACCGAACTACAACATGACGTCACTGAGGTGACCACCGAACTACAACATGACGTCACTGAGGTGACCACCGAACTACAACATGACGTCACTGAGGTGACCACCGAACTACAACATGACGTCACTGAGGTGACCACCGAACTACAACATGACGTCACTGAGGTGACCACCGAACTACAACATGACGTCACTGAGGTGACCACCGAACTACAACATGACGTCACTGAGGTGACCACCGAACTACAACATGACGTCACTGAGGTGACCACCGAACTACAACATGACGTCACTGAGGTGACCACCGAACTACAACATGACGTCACTGAGGTGACCACCGAACTACAACATGACGTCACTGAGGTGACCACCGAACTACAACATGACGTCACTGAGGTGACCACCGAACTACAACATGACGTCACTGAGGTGACCACCGAACTACAACATGACGTCACTGAGGTGACCACCGAACTACAACATGACGTCACTGAGGTGACCACCGAACTACAACATGACGTCACTGAGGTGACCACCGAACTACAACATGACGTCCCGAGCCGCGGTGAAGAGCAAACCACTGCCACCGCTCCAGTTTTTACTCACCACCGCTCAACGTTATTTCAGCTCCGGTGGTCAGCTCACCACCGGAGCGGTGGTCACCTCACCACCTAAAATCCAGACTATGAATAGGCCTTAACATGATGGCTAGGAAAATAGGGCCCAGGTTGAAAACCAGACATATCCTTTAAATGTTTCAAAGTGCAGTCGTCCAATACGTTTCCCTCTATCTTCTTCCCAAAGGGTTTTCGGCTGCAACGTCCATGTTCACATTGATCGTTTTGATCATCACGATCATCATCTGCCTCTCCCACGTCTGCTTTGGGCACTTTAAATATCTCAGCGCTCACAACTACAAGGTAACACACTGTCATCACCGAAATGTACCATCTAAGATCCTAATGTCCCTGACCACACAATGACCTGATGCTCATGTCTATCTCTCTGTCTGTACCAGATTGACAGTCAGGAGACCGACGGCCAGTTGAACGGGCAGCCACCACGTGCCTCCCCCACAGTCAAGCAAGCAGTAAGTATCACACAGCGCTCTCGTTCATGTCATTCCCACCTTTTATTTGTTTTTGTTGGATTGGTGAAGTTGTTAGAATGGTGTTTACAAATGGTGCAGATGAGGTGTTTCTCCTCCTTTGTCCTGCTTTACATGTATGATTTATTTATTCTGCGCATTGTACAGCACCTTGTAACTATGTATTGAAAGCTGCTTTATAAATAAAGTGTACTTGGGGCGGCGGTGGCTCAGGGGTAGAGTGGCTGGATGGTAACCGCAAGGTTGCCAGTTCGAACCCGGGCTCCCCCAGAGTTGGCGTCGAAGTGTCCTTGAGCAAGACACTGAACCCCTAATTGCTCCCGATGTGCTGGTTGGTGCCTTGCATGGTTGCCATCGGTGTATGAATGCGTGTGTGAATGGGTGAATGTAATGCACAATCTATGTAAAGCGCCTTGGAGAAAGGCGCTATATAAATGCACCATTTACTTACCTTTCCCTCTCCTTCTCTCTACAGCAGATGTACATTGCTCAAGTACTACAGGACCCACATTCAGACGAGGTCGGCTCAGGCAGCAGCGAGGACGACGGCCAGGGGTCCTCACAGGGGTCCTCGCAGGACGAGGAAATAATTAACGTTGGGAACGGCCTGAATGAAGACTTTCAGTCTGGCGAGGACAGCCTCATTGCGAACGAAGTGCGGCACTGACACTGCCTGGAACAGACAGGGAAAAATAGACTTGTGGAGCGTCTGAATCTATGTGTATTAAGCTAGGAACCCAACCCACAGTTCTCTAATGCATTGGTTTATACTCTGTTGCACATTGTGTCACACGCCGAAAATAGTCGATCTACAAGCTAACAACGCGTCGCAGTGCAATGTGCTGTGAGCTTGTATATCTGCTATTTTCACCGTGCAACACCGGCATGCAACTAATTATAAATCAGGCTTAAAGCATCTCAACCTCCATCGAGGGACTCGACACTAACGTAGGCACGCTATCTACAAGGACAGTTTCTAAAGAACTGTCGCTCTTGCTTCACTGGAATTCACTACATCAATGGCATCCATATACGTACAACTACAGAAATAATCTACTTTGATGACGCCTGACCCAGCATAGGAACCCCCCCCCCTCCATCTATCTCAAAAAAGAAAAAAAGACCCCACTTGCGGCACAGGAATCCATGCGGAAAGACCCTCATGGGCAAACGAAGAAGTTGTTTTTCTTTCCCTTTCTCTTGTTTTGCCCTGTGAAGGTTTGTCTGTATTCCCTTGATATGATTGCACTTGAACCAGAAGACCTGCCCCCCCCCCTGTGCCCTGCGCTGGCACGGTGCCCCTGTGCCCTGCCCTGGGCACGGTGCCCCTGTGCCCTGCCCTGGGCACGGTGCCCCTGTGCCCTGCCCTGGGCACGGTGCCCCTGTGCCCTGCCCTGGGCACGGTGCCCCTGTCCCCTGCCCTGGGCACGGTGCCCTGGCAATAGTTTCTGTTCTCCCATAAGCTTGAGGTTTAAATATGGTAATATGGCATGCCATCATCAAGTTCAGAGAGTGTAGGGATTCCCCTATAATCCTTTCCCGGGATCCCCAGTTGTCTGCACTAGATGCTAGGGCTGAATAACTGGATCCCCAGTTGTCTGCACTAGATGCTATGGCTGAATAACTGGATCCCCAGCTGTCTGCACTAGATGCTACGGCTGAATAACTGGATCCCCAGTTGTCTGCACTAGATGCTACGGCTGAATAACTGGATCCCCAGTTGTCTGCACTAGATGCTACGGCTGAATAACTGGATCCCCAGTTGTCTGCACTAGATGCTACGGCTGAATAACTGGATCCCCAGTTGTCTGCACTAGATGCTACGGCTGAATAACTGGATCCCCAGTTGTCTGCACTAGATGCTACGGCTGAATAAGCAGCGTTATGGCAGAAGAGCAGAAGAGAGAGAGACTGTTGCCCCGTGGGAACTCCCAAGCACTGATGATGTCCCGAGTGGTTCTTATAACCCTGTGTAAGGCTTCCTAAAACAACTAGAAACACTGCTACTAACACTCCACACGCTTTGGACACGTAGACACTGTACAGCTACAAAACTCTGGATTTGTAAAGTTGCCTTTTTTTGAAACTGTATTTATTTTTAGGCACAGTATTTTAAATGATATCGAGAAAGCTCCAAAAAAGAGACGCCCCTTGACTGTGGATAATGATGGTTTGGCGGCTTGGCGTTGTGTTGTGAACCCTTTGATAAGGATTGTTTCAGTCTGGGCCGCTGCTGGACCGGCTAATGGACCGCTGCTCCTGACAGGGAGCCCCGAGGGGTGAAACCCCCCAGCAAAGCTCCCAAAACAAGACTATATACCTGCGATAATGCAGGCAACGTGTCCCGGTTTTTACCCACTTTCAATCTTGCGTCCCTATTATGAGCATGTTATTTAGGTGAACATTTAAAAAGAAATGCTGATCTACAAGCTCACAATGCATCATGTATGCATTGTGAGTTTGTATATAAACCACTGGTCTTCTAGGGCACTCACTGGTCTAGGGCACTCACTGGTCTAGGGCACTCCGGAATTGGTATCGGGCATGAGACCTAACATCTGGCATTGCTTGGACTCTAAACGGGTCATGGCGGCCAGAGAACTGAGAGCCTACCAGCCCTCGGTCTGTCCGAGATGGTGAGACAGTATGTTTTTGGACCTGCTTTCTGCTGAGACAGTTTTTCCTGCATATTCTGTCACCTTTGTTCTCATAGAGGTTCTCATATACTGCAGGCTTTATCCAGGTGTTTTACATCTTGAGGTTTTCATGGCTTGTTGGATGAAGTGTCACCAGTGTGTGAGCAGAATAACGTTGTTAGGGGACAGACTGGGGCTCTCTGTCAGCTTCTAAAATGAGTGTTAGGTGGATACCGATAGGATTAGGAATGAGCTACTCAACAGCCTGTCACTATGACACAGCTGGTTAAGTTCTATCCAATATTAACAGGACTTCATCATGCCGGCAGCAAATTCAAAATGTTAATTGAGCATTGTTACAGTTACTCACTTGCCTTTACACAGACAATGCTGATTTATTGATTGTTTTAAGTCAAATTGTGTAGTTTTTGTTTTTGAAAACATATCAAACATTAGTGCAGGTCACACACAATGTAGTCTTGGAATTGTACCATCGTAGTAATTGTAGAACAGTAGCTTTATACCATGAAAATGATTTACTCTTGCCCAATGAAAGAAAAATGGGCGATGTTTCCTTCAGTTACTATGGACTAATAAGTGTTTTTATTTTCACAAATCTACATTCCATTTCCAGACGACATGGCCAGATTTGTGAGGCCTCTGGCAGAGGCAGAGCATTCTTATTTGTCACTTAGTAGTCAAGTCGAGACCAAACAATTCCCCCATGAGTAAGAACTTTGCAATGGCAGCCAGGAAAAACCTGAGCTGAACCTGGCTCTAGTCTAGGTGGTCAGCCATCTGCCTTGACCGGTTGGGTTTAGAGAGAGAGAAACAATAATGACTATAATAACAGTCCACAGCCATAATCCATGGAAACCCTCAATCCACCAGCCTGTGTGAGAACACAGGAGATGGTTGTGTGCTTAAACCCTACACATTGTAAAACGTACATCAAATGTCCTTGAGAAATGTGTCAATTTTGGTAATTCCACAGCCATACCAAGTCCATTTCTTGTAGTCTCAGTAAAAGGACCATGCAACAGCCCAGACAAACACAAGTCCATTTCTTGTAGTGTCAGTAAAAGGACCATGCAACAGTGTAGTCTCAGTAAAAGGACCATGCAACAGCCATACCAAGTCCATTTCTTGTAGTCTCAGTAAAAGGACCATGCAACAGCCCAGACAAACACACTAATGCTAATACCAAGTAACACATGCAATGTAGTGTCTCAACATTTACCAACTGACTCAGGATTTATCAGTGTTCTCTTTTAGCTATTTCTCATGTCATATATATCATTATATATGATATAATGAGTGTGTGTGGAGATTTTATTTTATTTTTCAATGTTAACTAAACCGGTATGAGTACGCCCCAATAAACATACTGTATGAAATCTTTAAAGCTAGCCACTGTGGGCCAGTTGTTATGAGAGCATAATGTGAAAGATGGATTATTTAGCTGCTCAGTGAACCGTGTGGGGAATCATGCACTACTAATATTTTTTTCTCACTCATATGATTGACAGAGGAGGCCATATTATCTCTGTGGGTTCAGACATGGTGGTCCTGAACCGTAGCCATAAGTTGGTCCGTGGGTAGATTTCCCCCTTTTAAGACTGTTATGGTTCTATGGTTTCTAAACGATGGCTTAGTTGACACCATGAATTCTGGAGCTCTTCCAGTCATGACAAAGTGATTTTTTTTTCTTTTAATACCTCTTCATTTTTATACCTCTCTGAGAGACATTGCTAAATGTTTCTTGTTCAAAATAAAAAACAAATACGGTCCTATGCTCTTGAGGGAGATACTAACAAGATTCACGATTGCTAACAACTTGCAGACTTTGTTGCTACCTTAAAGCCCTGAATGTTATTATTCCCCAGTGTAAAGAATCTTGTGATTGTTTGATTACAATGATTTAAGAACAGGTGCAACATATACTGTAGAGCTGCATACTGTATAAATCACAAGTCGCTGAGGGTTTTCCACGGTCTGTGGAACTTCATTTGGGTACAGATCCTACAGGCTACTGGTCTGTGGAACTTCATTTGGGTACAGATCCTACAGGCTACTGGTCTGTGGAACTTCATTTGGGTACAGATCCTACAGGCTACTGGTCTGTGGAACTTCATTTGGGTACAGATCCTACAGGCTACTGGTCTGTGGAACTTCATTTGGGTACAGATCCTACAGGCTACTTTTCTATCTGATGGTGGCAATTATCTCCAATAGTTTCTATTATTTCATTGTTACAAATCTGTCCTTGTAATACTTTCTTGTGAATACCCACCTGTTTCTGTTAGGGGGAAGGATTGCCATCATCAAGATTGTGTTTGTGTGGGACTGGCGTCAAATGGAGGTTCTTTGCAAGCAGCCAAGTTCTCGAACATTGTACAGATTATTCATCAGGGGTAGTTTAATTGCTCTTCGGTGAGGCACATTTTGAATGTCTGTTTTGTTTGCTTCGCATTTTATTGTTGTCTGCCTTAGCTAGATGGTAGTAGGAGTAACATTGACAGTCAGATACACAAATGATCATTTAACAGTGTCTGTTTTTCTCATTCCTCCCCAAGGGCTGTCAATACAATGGATTTATCTGTACATTTCCCCCAGGTCTTTGAACAATAAATCTATTTAATCAAGTATGTTGAATGACTAGTCGGGGTGGTTTGTATATTAAAAGTAAAACGTGTGTTCCTGCAGTTCTCCAACTTCAACACTAGGTGCTGCTTGGGAGGGATGTGTGTGTGTGATATATTATGCAGACGTGCGACGTGGAAAGGCAGATGGCAAGCGCGGCGCCTCCTGTACTGTACCGATCCAAACAGTACTGTACAACTTTATGAATGGGAGCGACCGGACCGAACGCTAAAACGAACCGTAAACCCTGTAAACAAGTGGAACTGAAGTAAATCTTTTCGTCATGGACGGGGGTATAGCTATTACATGCATGTCAGTTGCGATGTTTGTAGGGTGTTTTTTATTAGGATTCATCCCACTCTTGTTCAGACTCTCAGAGGTAAGAAACATCATCTATCGTTTTAATTTAAATTATACTATTAATTAGGCTACGTTGTTGTTATGATTTCCCCATGCGGGGTTTATTCTATGGACAATGACGTGATAAATGCTTATCTCTGTTGTGCTGCACGCACGTCTCTATACTCTTCAAATTGAGCGTTTTATGAATCACGATACAATGTCAATATCTCGCTGCAAATAAAGACAAAATAACGTTACTTTTTCGTGCCTTGCTTTTGACATGGAGTATTGTGAGTAGAGTAGGCCTATAATCATATAAATTAGGGCCTACATCAAGGAACAGGTTTGTCCATTTGAACTGAACAAGTTGTACGAGTGTATATCGCACATCATGATCACTGTAACCTTATCCAACTTTTTTTTAGAAAAAAATGAAGTTTGTCACCGTCCTGGGGGCAGGACTGTTATGTGGGACAGCGTTGGCCATCATCATCCCTGAAGGAGTCGATTTACTGGAAGGGTCACAAAGAGGTGAGGAGGACGGTCTGCACCCATCCCTTTACATCATGGGCATACTATGACCTATGACCCCGGGTCATACTATGACCTATGACCCGGGGTCATAGGGTCAGACAGACCTGGCTGCAATGTGAACATATTAGCATTCATCTCATTATTATTAAATGCATACATAAATAAAACTCTTGAACTATTTGGATCAGGGGTTTTCAACTGATTGTGAACCACCACCCCAATCAACCGGCATGGGGACCACTGTTTTGAGTGGGGTAAATGGTGCATTTATATAGCGCCCTTTACATAGATTGTGCATTACATTCACCCATTCACACACACATTCATTCATACACTGATGGCAGCGGAAACCATGCAAGGTGCCAACCAGCACATCGGGAGCAATTAGCGGTTCAGTGTCTTGATCAAGGACACTTCGACACTAACTCTGGGGGAGCCCACAGGGTTTGAACTGGTGACATTGCGGTTACCATCCGGAAACTCTACCCCTGAGCCACCGCCGCCCCTTGGGGATATGGGATAAGATTAGTGCTTAATTTTGTAACCCTTGCTATGCATCCCATGTGTATACAATTACCATTTACAATTTAGGTATTTGGCCTAAATACATCCTACTGTTTCTCAACCAACTGGACTAGTAATAATGTCCTAATAAAAATGACTCAACCAGACAATCCGGTGCTCTTCCCCCTCTTGAGATTGTAACTCCCTTTTACTGTTGAATTTCTGACCTCCAACTTCTCAGTAAATTACTACATGGACGGTCATCATAGGTCACCAGGTGACTCTGATGAAGACCGCAAGGTTGAAACGTTAGTCGTTTTTTGTATACTCGGCACCTAATAAAAGGCTCTCCGTGCTGCTCCAGTCTCTTCTCCTTATGCAGGTCACCAGGTCATTCAGTTCACGGTTTGGGAAACCTGGGGAACCTGTTGAAATTAAACCCCTGATTTGGATGAAATGTTTATAATGGAACTTGTATAGGCCATTATAGGCCTACAGGTAATTGCAGTTGCATATCTGTGTTCACAACTTCACATGATCACATCAAATTTGATCGAAACACTAGAAGGTATTGTAAGACTAGTAATTCCTTCTCACATCCCCCCCAGCAGTGCGCGCGCGTCACACACACACACGCACGCACGCGCGTCTCACACACACACACACACACACACACACACACACACACACAGACACAGACACACACAACAAACACACAACAAGGCCCCGAAATGGACTGAGGAGATTCATCTCTCTTCATCCTGTGGGGAATTGTTAAACCTGAACCTCAGCAGTCTCATTCTATGCAGTGACAGCAGGGGCGTAGCTAGGTTTATACACACACACACACACACACACACACACACACACACACACATTTTAATCATTTATTTATGTCCACATAAGAGTTACAATACAAGGACACAAATATTTACAATGTGCTGTACGTAGTGCAATCAGCAAATCCCAGACAAATACCCACACACCCTTCAGGGGTACAAGTAACAGCGTATTCGCCATATTTGGCGGCTACCGATAGTAGAGATTGCACAGAACACACACACACACACACACACACACACACGTGTAGATATAGATAATTCAATGTTTGAAATAACGTATTACTATACTATTACCTCATCAGTATTAAAATGTCAGTGAGTCACAAACTATTTGATAAAATAAAAAAACAAATACAAAGATTAGCTGATGCTATTTTCTTTTTATTCTTTTTTTGTACGTTTATTTTACCAGGAGTTTAGTTGATTGATTGATTTTATTCTGGTGGTAATAAAAAGAGCACAGAGCACTTCAGACATACCGTCAGCCTCACCGAGGATGGAAATACAAGGAAGCCTTTCTGCTTATTTCCATTGTGATCCTCAACAATAACAAACAAATAATGACCAGACAATCACAACAATAAACTTCTATACAGACAGTATCAATACACTAACATTGCTGAGTCCCATTGAGATTCAAAATCACATAAAATCAATTAAAAACAAAATAACAGTACTGTGTACTGATTAGCAGTGTTCTGTAACAGGACATGTACTGTACAGATAGTGGTCAAATAGTCCTTTAACCTATTTTTAAGGCCTCCATACTGATAAGAGAGTCCAATTCCCAACCAGCTAAATGCATGCTACTGTGTACTGTGCATACTGTACACAGCATATTGTTTATATTTGAACCTTCTTTAAACAGCTGGATAGTTGACAACTGACTAAATGGAAACATAGCCTATACCATTAGTGGAATTTAAAACACATTGAGTAACTCCTATTCTCTTCTCATTTTCTGAAGCGAGGTGGCAGGCAGGGCATGTCTCTCAGTCACTTTAACAGTTGTATCACAAATGGTATTTTCGTTTTTGATGTAATTGCTAAGCCAGTCACCATTACTGGTGTCGGGAGGATTTGTCCGACACCATTTGCATGGCGTCAGGGTTAATTGCATGTAAGACAGCGTTACAGTTGACCCCAACCGAACTACCCAGTACCCACCATGACACACAAGCTCACTGTCCACAGGCTGGCATACAGGGAGCATCAAAAAGCCTATGCAAAGGCCCTCAGAGATGCCCGGTCACTTTTCTACTCCAATATCATCAATAACAACTCCGGTAACTCCAAGCAACTTTTCACCACCATAAATAACATCCTCAAACCACAATCACCCACTCACAGCGACACCACAGAGGACCAATGCAACAGCATCCTAGACTCATTCAGGTCAAAAGTCAATAACATCCGCTCCACCCTATCGCACTCCTCCACTTCAACTTCCCTGTCTGTCACCCCACTGCCAGGGATCCCCCAGCCTTTCCACTGCTTTGCCAACATCTCACAACACCAGGTTGAGGCCATCATCTCCAAGATGAAACCATCAACATGCGCCCTTGACCCCTTCCCCACAGCACTGTTAAAAACCCACATTACTGCCATAAGCCCCCTCATCACCACAGTCATCAACCTCTCCCTCCAAGCCGGCTGTGTTCCACCTGCCTTAAAATCAGCCATCATTACACCTCTCCTGAAAAAACCCACTCTTGACCCGGAAGTTCATGCCAACTACAGGCCCATCTCCAACCTGCCCTTCCTCTCCAAGGTACTGGAAAAGGTAGTAGCTGCTCAACTTCAACAACACCTAAAAAACAATAACCTCTTTGACAAATTTCAGTCAGGATTCCGCTCAGCCCACAGCACAGAAACAGCACTGGTCAGAGTCACCAACGACCTGCTGATGGCAGCTGATAACGGCTCCCCCTCCCTCCTCATCCTCCTGGACTTGTCAGCCGCATTTGACACAGTCGACCATACCATCCTCCTCAACCGACTCCACTCCACTATAGGACTCACCGACACTGCACTAAACTGGTTCACCTCATATCTCACGGACAGAACCGAGCGCGTTTCCCTGGGAGGTGTTCACTCACGTTCACACCCTGTCACCTGCGGCGTACCCCAAGGTTCCGTCCTCGGCCCCACCCTTTTCACTCTCTATATGCTCCCCCTTGGTCGTGTCATCAGTCGGCATGGGATATCCTACCACTGCTACGCTGATGACACCCAACTCTACCTCAGGACAGTCCCACCCCCCTCTGCCCCCCTGTCATCACCATCATCACCATCATCCACACTGACCACCTGCCTTGAGGAGATAAAGGCGTGGATGACTGACAACTTTCTCCAACTCAACAGCTCCAAGACAGAGGCCATTCTCATCGGCACCCCACACCAGGTCAAATCATCCCCAATAACCAGCATCACCTTCTCCACCCAGGACCTCCCCCTCTCACCTGTAGTCACCAACTTGGGTGTAAAAATGGACCCCCAACTGACCTTTGACCCTCACATCAAACACCTCTGCAAAACCTCATTCTTTCACCTCCGAAACATAGCCAGACTCCGTCCCACACTCACCCTGCCAGATGCAGAAAAACTTGTTCACGCCTTTGTCTCCTCAAGGCTTGACTACTGCAACGCACTTCTCACCGGGATCCCTAGCAAGAGCATCCAGAGGCTCCAGTACATCCAGAACAGTGCTGCTAGGATCCTGGTGAGAGTGCGGAAATATGATCATATCACACCCATACTCCATTCCCTTCACTGGCTTCCCGTCTCCTCCAGGATAGAATACAAGGTCTGCCTCCTCACCCATCAGTGCATCCACAGCAACGCCCCTTCCTATCTGAAGGAACTCATTGAACCCCCAGCCTCCACCCGCTCCCTCCGCTCTGGAAATTCTAACACACTCAAAACCACCAAAACAAAACTCCGCACCATGGGGGACCGGGCCTTCTGTTCAGCTGCTCCTCGGCTGTGGAATGCCCTCCCCGACCACCTGAGAGCACCACAATCCGTGGACGCTTTTAAAAGGGGACTTAAGACATTTCTTTTTAACAAGGCATTTGGCCAGCTGGACCATTAGTTGCCCGGTGTGCTTTTAATCCTTTTAGCAGTATACCATGAAATGTGCTTTTTTAGTCATTTTATTTAATCATGCATTATTTTAAGATTATTGTTCTTATTCTTCTTCTTGTTGTAGCACTTTGAGATTTGTTTCAAATGTAAAGTGCGTTATAAATAAAATTTATTATTATTATTATTATTACAAGCTACCCTGCTGGACAGAAATGAGTACAACAAAGCTAACACTTGACAAAGACATCAAAAGTTAGAAAACAGAATTATGAAAAAACTAGACGGATATAAATGAATAGACGTTAAAGTTTACTTGGGACAGTATGAGGATACACTCTTGCTGAAGGTCCGAGGGACCGAATGTCAATGTTTGAATATAAAAGTGATGCTGCTGAACGTGAGCAGTGTGCAGGATTTGTGTTCATATTTGTTTCACAAGAGTGTATGAGCTGTACCACTTGAACCCTGATGACATATTTCCGGAAAAACATATTTGTGAATCCGTTACTTTCATACCTAAAAATAATTGTCTTGACAAAAAATCTAAACAAAAGCAAAACATATCTACAAGCTCATAGCGCGCCACCGAGTGGCGCGCTAAGAGCTTGTAGGTCTGCTATTTTTGAAAAATCGTGAAAATATTTATTTCAGAAAACTGGAGGATTTAGAAGATTTTTTTTAAAATGTTGAGGTCAGGCCTAAATGGGTTAAGTACAATACTACACTACATCTCAGAGACGAATATTGTACTTTTACTCCACTACAATCATTTGAAAACTTTTGTAGATTTTGATTATAATTACAAAACGTAACCGAAAACGTTAACCACTTCAGCCCTATATACATTTCGGCCATTTGAAAATAGCAGATCTACAAATGATTTTCATACATTTGAAAACTTGTGAAATGGAACATTCTGCATAAGGATTATTATGAGTACTTTACTTTAAGTACATTTTGATACAAAGACTTTTACTTTTAACCCATTCTGGACGGGAACCCGTTTTGGTGTTTTAACTAAGCATTATGTTATACTTTAGCTATTGAAAAATAGCAGACCTACAAGCTCATAGCGCACCACCGAGTGGCGCGCTACGAGCTTGTAGGTCTGCTATTTTTGAAATATCGTGAAAATGAGGCACAAATCTTCGAATATATATTATTTTTTCCCCCGAATATATATTCTTTCAGAGCGAACGTTTTTTTTATTTCGACGTCAGGCCTACGTGGGCTAACAGACAAACAGTATCTCTACATTGCAGTAGTGTGTCCGTTTGTACTTGGATCATCACAGACAGTGTGCATAAAGGTGTCTTGGTTCTGGCTCAATTCCGATCAGTGTAATTTGAGATGTTAACAATTGTCCTTTGTTACAGTTTGCTTTGGTTAGTTGGGGATTGGTTGTCTTGCCTACTGTTCCTCTGTGTACTCTGTGTAAATTGATATCTATCTTGTTGAAAGGAGCTCAGCATACAAAAGAACTAAGCCTTACCAAGTACTGTACTCTCACCTACTGTACATGACATGGATATAATTAATGATGTTGCTCAAACAGATGTCTAAAGGCAAAATGCTCACGCCCAAATCACACGTTTTTGGCCTATATAGATAAGAATCCGATTGGTTTCATCATGTCTGAACAACAAAAGAATCCGATTTGGAACCACATTCCTGGGTTGAAATGCGATGCAGTCTGAAATATGTCTGCAGTCTCGAGACCCGGACATCGAAGTCTGAGTTATTCTTTGTCATACAACGGAGTTGCTCTCCGGAAGTAGTGAGCTTATAAATCTGCTCGCCACAAAAATACAAATGGTGAGTTTTCCTAAAAAAGAATCATGATTTGAGATGAACTAATCATGATTTGAGATGAACAAATCATGATTTGAGATGAACAAATCATGATTTGAGATGAACAAATCATGATTTGAGATGAACTAATCATGATCATGATTTGAGATGAACAAATCATGATTTGAGATGAACTAATCAGGTCTCACAATTTAAAGGGATAGTTCAGATTTTTTGAACTTAAGTTGTATGAAATACTTGCCATTAATATAGTGGTTGCAACTGTATTCATTGATTGCCCGAGTCCCATGGTGGGAGTTCTGCTCTGGTTTTGGTGAAATATCAAGTAGTTCCGGTCATTTTGTGGGGGGGCACTGGGGGCCACGCAGTAAAAGTAAATTAATCCACAAAACTAACGTCATTTGTATTGTTGACCTATTTCTAAAATATTAGTGCAACTTTCGTTCTTTTTTTACCCCTTCTATCACACAGAACTATGTTTTTTGTGTCCATATCACTACGCCCAAAAAATAGTTCCATGTGATAGAGGGGTCAAAGTTGAACGAAAGTCGCGCTAATATTTTAGAAATGGGTCAACAATACAAATTACGTTCGTTTTGTGGTTTCATTTACTTTTACTGCGTGGCCCCCTGTGCCCCCCCACAAAATGACCGGAACTACTTAATATTGACCAAAACCAGAGCAGAACTCCCACCATGGGACTCGGGCAATCAATTAATACAGTTGCAACCACTATATTAATGGCAAGTATTTCATACAACTTAAGTTCAAAAAATCTGAACTATCCCTTTAAGTGAAATGGATATTTGATCTATGTTGTTTGTCCTCCCAGGTGCCTAAAGCTTTGTTTGTTGCTGTTATGAAAATAAACTTCTACTATTTCTCGCAGATTCAAACTGCTCTGTGATGCACGAGAGTCAAAATGACAGTGAGACACTACCTTCCCTAGAGGGAGGCCTTCCACCACGTTTCTTCATCGGGATGGCCTTAGTGGTCGGTTTCACCTTCATGTTTGTGGTGGATCAGATTGGCACTTACCTTTCACTGCGCGGCAAGTCATTTCCTAGAACTCTCTCTCGATGTGTTTCCTCTACAGAAGACTGTTATTTCATGTTGTGGTGTAACCTCTTTGCAGGCACACGGACCACCAGCACCAGTGTAACGGCCACACTGGGGCTAGTGATTCACGCAGCAGGTACTATTCAACGTCATCCTGTACGCAATCCTACACTGTGATTCACACGTACAATAACTATTTGCCTTCATAATTTGTAGACATTAGGTGGGTACTGTTCTGGCACGTTATACTTTGTTTGTCCACAGCATCAATTTAAATAATGGCAACTTCCCAACACAGTATTAGGTTTGTTCTGAACTCCCTCATGTGACTCACCATGTGATTGCCTCACTCATAATCCTTTCACATGTTTGAAAAGACTAGTCTCAAGTATGATACGGTATGATCCAAATGTGTGACAATAAGACAGAGATACGTGTACAAACATTGCTTAAATCACTAACTTGGTATGTCTTCCCTATATAGCTGATGGTTTTGCTCTTGGGGCAGCAGTGGCCACTAACCAAGTGTCATTACAAGTTATCGTATTCTTTGCTGTGATTCTTCATAAGGTGAGAATGCACAGACAGCTTCACATGGAAGTAGTACAAACATGATGTAATAGCATGCATAAATACTATCGGAACATTCCAGGCTCCTGCAGCTTTTGGCCTGGTGTCGTTTCTGATGCATGCAGGCCTGCAGAAGAAGCACATACAAGGGCATTTACTGGCCTTCTCAGCCGCAGCACCTATATTTGCCATCTGCACTTACTTCATATTGATTGCGGTGAGAAATACTTTAAAATCAATTACAATTATTTTGTTGTTTCGTATTTTATTAAACCGTTGAGTGGGTGACATTCTTTTACGCATGTTTGTGTGTGCTCTGTCATGTGCAGTCGGGTGGGTCACCACAGAACCGGGTCACTGCTACAGGCGTGGGGATGCTCTTCTCAGCGGGGACCTTCCTTTATGTGGCCACAGTGCATGTCCTCCCAGAGGTCAGCAACGGGGGACATCAGCACTCCCCTCACCTGCATCAGCAGACTAGACCACCTGGGCCTGGCCAACCAGGGACCCTAGGGGTCATGGAGAGACGACCTGGGCCTGGCCAACCAGGGAACCTAGGGGTCATGGAGAGCCTCACTCTTGTCCTGGGAATGGGACTCCCTGTGTTACTGGCCTTAGGCTTGAGTGATGACTGAGAGTTCAGTAGTTTGAACAGAGACAAGCACCGCTTTTAACCACTTCAACCAGGGGAGCACAAAAGGTATATCATGCACTAAGGCTGTGCAGGTAGACCACATGACATGCCCTAAAGGCTGTGCAGGTAGACCACATGACATGCCCTAAAGGCTGTGCAGGTAGACCACATGACATGCCCTAAAATAATTATACTAATACTAATACAAATCAGGACCCGTCTGAAGTGAGTGGTACTGTACTGTACTGTACTGTACTGTACTGTACTGTACTGTACTGTACTGTACTGTACTGTACTGTACTGTACTGTACTGTACTGTACACGCCCTCCTGCCTAGTGGCAGCGGTGGCCGAACGGATAGCGGAGCGGTCTTGATACCGGAAGGTCGCCAGTTCGAATCAGCTGTCCGACACGTTAAAATTACCACCGCTGAAGTGCCCTTGAACAAGGCATTGAACCACTACGATGAAATGTGTTCTATGAGCAGGGCCTGGCTGGAAACAAGTTCTTGAGCTTAGCCCAGATACCCTGGGTAAATATAGTAATCATTTCATTTCATTTCCTTCCTGGCCTGTGTGTGTCTGTGTCTGTATGTTAGGCTGTGCAATGGTGGCTATTTTCGTGCTCGGACACAGCCAGGGACACAGGGACAGACCCAGGGACAGAGCCACACACACAGCTGTCTATAGGAGTGGTTGCACCACTCAAAAACTTAGGAATGAAATAAGGTGACTTGATTGACGTCTGAAAGGGCCTGTCAGCCCAAACCCACAATGCAATACTTTGTTTTCAAGTATTGTATCACAAACATCAGTAGCATTACAAAGAAACCCCTACCAATTAAAACAAATATCCCTGTACTTTCCATTCCAAGTGTGTTAGTCTTATATGTGATGCCATTGCTGCTATTCCAAAGCCCCATCGGGTTAGCCTGGCTAATAAGCCAGACTCGTGTGGTATTTGAGTCTGGAGATGCTGTGTATGGATCTTGTTTCCCGGGGGGCGGGTTCAAACATTTTGTCTTTGACGCAATTGGTCAGAGCTACTGTCAGTCAAAGGTCTCAAGCTTTGAACGTCACTGTACCAAAGCCCGCCCATATTGCATGCCGTGTCCCGATTGGCCACACCAGTTCTCTGGTGTAGGAAATGGGCGTACAATTGAGCCTCTCCAGACCGTAATCTGCCGGCAGGCAATTTTCTTTTTTGCCAACGGCTGATTCGGTCTGGCTTATTAGCCAGGCTACCATCGGGTACATTGTTTAACTCTTTTTCACAGCAATTGGATATTTTGTTTGGTGGGTAGATCTTGTTTAGCTCATTAAAGCTCTTTAGCTCTCAAGTCAAAGAAGTTTGGGCACCTCTGACTGAAACCCTTCATTGAACGGGGGGTCCATCAGGGGTCTATACTGTTTTAAACCCTTCATTGAACGGGGGGTCCATCAGGGGGTCTATACTGTTTTCGCTCAACACACAAATCCTAAATAGCCTGTTGTGAGTTTAGATTCACCAAATGTTCGCCTATTTGACACGCCCAGAATAAGGATGCTCCGTTTCAAGTGGTTTATGAGCAAGACAAACATTGACAATCCCTTTTCACTCTTGAAGAAGAAGAGGTTTTTAGAAATAGTATGTGAGCTGAATATATGTGTGTGTGTGTGTGTGTGTGTGTGTGTGTGTGTGTGTGTGTGTGTGTGTGTGTGTGTGTGTGTGTGTGTGTGTGCGCGTGTGCGTGTGAGTGCGCGCGTGTGAGTGCGTGCGCGTGCGTGTGCGTGTGAGTGCGCGCGTGTGCGCGTGTGCGAAAGGGACTAAGGTACGATTCCATGATAGTTCCTTGTGTCTGTGTTCAGTGCCTTCTGGATAAACTACATTCTAACGTATTAGTAAGGTGATAGCTAGCTCATTGTTACCAGTTACCACCACACAACAAAAGAGCTTAGTTTTGATGCCAAAGTGTGTGAAGTTCCTCTTCAAACTTACTGGAAATCCCATTTTAGTAACAAAATAAAATAAAAAAATGCACATGTGACCTGATTATTATTATATATAAGTGACTGAAAAGATCAGATCAGATCTACATCCCATAACAGAAAACGTTTTTACTTGAATACAACACACAAAGCTTGAGGGTAGTAATAATGTCAGGTGTATCCTAGTTCATTGTCAGTCAGACACATTTTGTTTAATGTCCTAGTATTTAATGAATAAAATGTCATCTTTTCATGCTTATTGTTTATTGTCACCTTCTTAAAATAACGTATTTTTTGAGGAAAATGTTATTTTTGCCTCTTCATGACACAAACAATGTTTCTGCATATGCTAGATATGGAGCCAAACTGCCGGTGTTTATTTTACAGTTTGACACGGCCCATGGAGGCAGTGATCTGAGCTTCCAGAGACATTTGGTCAAAGGTGCGACACTGTGTGATGTGTTGCCTAACTCTCTCCCTCACATGGAAGGAAGCGCGAGCTGCTCTGCGGGCCTCTTCCTGCATCTGCTCTCGCTGTCTCTGTAACCTCTCCCTCCTGCACTCCTTCGTGGTGAGGTAGCTCTCTCTGGCCGCTCGCTGTGCCTCCTCCTCCCTTAGCACCCGATCTCTGACTCGCTGGTGGCAGAGTTGCCTGTCCTGGTTGCTCTGGTAGGCTTTCTGAGCTCTGTCCTGGTGCTGGGCGGAGGCAGTCTGGGAGGCCTTCTCCGTGCGATGCTGGCTTAGCTGGACCAAAAGCTGCCTGTGCCTCAGCTGCTGCTGACTCTGCAGCTCGGCCCTAAGCTGGGCTCTGTGGATCTGCTCCCCTGCCCGGGCCGAGCGCTCCTGGAGCCCAGTCGCCCGGGCCTGCGTGGCCTGGACGTGTTTCTCCCAGCAGCGGCTCAGCCTCTCGTCCAGGGTGTTTCTCATCAGATCCTCCTCCTCCTTCAGCTGCTGCTCTGCCTTCTGCCTCTGGAGGAGGTGTCGCAGCAGCTCCCGGTGGTTCCCCAGCTGCAGCCTCTTCCGCTCTCTTCTCTCCTGTGTCATTTTGGTCTTCCTGGCTTTCTCCTCCTTCTCCAGTGCAACTTGCCACTCCTTCTCCCTCTCCATTTCCTCCACCTGATCCCTGTCTCTGAGCATCTTCTCCTGGTAACGCTTGCGTAGCTCTGCCTCTCTCCTGGAGGCCTCGGCTCTTTCCTGGCGCTGAGCCTGGAGTTCCTCCGTCAGCCTCCTCCAGCGGTCATCGTGCAGTAGGACCTCCTGCTCTCGTAGTCCTACTAAATCTTTCTCCTGACACTCCATCAGCCTTCTGCGGGCCTCCACGTCCTCATGCCAGCGCCGCATGCTCCGCATTAACTGTTTCCGCCTCCTTTTCTCTGTCTCAGTGCGTTGGACCTCCTCCTGTTTGTTGGCCTCCTGTCTCTCCTGCTCCTCCTGTAGACGTTGCTTCAGACGGGCTTGCTCCTCCTGGTGCTTCATCAGCATCAGAGCTGCAATCTTGCGATCGCTCTCCGATATGGTGACATTCATCTCCTTCTGGATGTCTCTTGTAAGCCTCTCCAGCTGCATTTCTGTGGCTGGAGAGTGCCTGAGCTCTCCCAAGCTAAGGCTGGAGGAGACGGAGCTCTTTTCTGGTCTGTGTCTTTTATCAGATAAGGTGTGCGTGCTAGAGGATTTGCTGTTACAGCCCTGATTCTCATTCCGAACGGGTTCCTTTCTCTCATCTGCAGAACATAAGTATTTTGGTTTATAATTGGCACTCAGACTTGAAACCTCAAGGACTGATTCTAGAGTTGAAGGTTTCTTGCTGCCCTGCCCTCCGTCCGCCGCCTCCTTGACGATCCGTTCCCTCTCCTCTCGGCACAGTTTCAAGCGCCTTCGGCATTCCTTCTCATAGGATTCATGCATAACCGTCATTGCCTCAAATGGCATGTCATGACGTTCAGTAATGAACTCATTCAACGATTTAATCAAAAGTTCAACAGGCTTGACACCAAGTCTAGCACATGATTCTAGGGATCGGGGGCTCGTTAAAACATACCGACTGTCCTCGGCTTCTGTTGAGTCAAAGTTGTTCAGATCCAGGTGAATAATCGGAGAGAGCGACCTAATTTCCCCCATGAGGACACAATAATAAACCTTTAGCCTACTTTAAAAAAAATGTTGATTGTTGTTTTCTAAGGGCAGGCATCCCTTCTTGACATCTGATTCGCATAGAAGTGGCTGATTCAGTTGTGAAACATGCGTCCAGTTCGTCCACTCGGCTTTCAATATGGGCGAACCGGTGAGGCGTCTTCATGAAGGGATTAACTGCTAATTCCCTTTCTGTCCCACGACGGTTCACTAGACAGCAGGTCAGTAGCAAAACGAATTAGGAGAGGGGGAGCACCTCCAAACACAACTTGTACCACACAAAACAGTTTGAAAAAAATAAGGAAAAAGAAAAAAACAAAACAAATCTATCATTATAATGCAATGGTAGACTATAGAAAATGGTGTATGATAGAAACAATAATAATATAATTGCTACTATTTGACTTTATAATGCAGAAACAAGATCTGAATTCCTGACCAAACATATATTCTTTGTTTTCCATGTTCTATGTATTGTCATTTAAATATAAGAATTTTAGTTACAAACAATATTTAAATACAAACCTGTTTTATAGTTGAATACGTCTGCCATTATTTTAATGAAAACAGACATGTGCAAATATATTTTTTAGAGCTGCGCCAGTGGGGAAAAAGTAAACAGATGCTTCTTTTTGTAACCATGGTAAAAACAACAGGGCAAGTCAAATAAAGAGGGACAGTCCAGTTCAATTTCAGACTGTTGGGCCCAATCCCAATCCCAATCCGCTCCCTTGCTGACTCAATGAGCCCTCACTGACTTAGCTGCGTGTTCATGTGAAGTCTGCGAGGGCTTGAGGGATGTCCCATTTGAAATCGGTAAGTCAGTGAGGGCTCAGCCCCGCCCCTTTATGTGCCCTTTGCCAAAGTCGGCATCGATGCTGACTTTAGCTGACGTTGGCAAATAAATTACCCACAGTTCATAGCGTTACCAGGGGAATGAGGGGGATCCTCCGAACGTCAATCATTTAAGTATGCAAATTAGTTATGTATCGCGGTTAGAATGTCAACAAACACAATAGTGCTTTCTCACTGTTCTCAAAGGGAGACGGAATGGAAGGATAGGCTATATATTTAATAACAATAATAATAATAAGGGAAACATGATGAGAAATGACTAATGAGCAAATAAGTAAAAGTATATGGAAATGCAATTTATGATGAATATTATTATATATGAATTATGAATATTACAACCCCTATCACACAGGAAAGTGTATTTATGAAACTAATAATAAAACGACATAAATAGACATGATAGACATGTCATGCATGTAGGCCCTGGCTGTGAATAAGGACAGGTTTTATAAAGTGATGCAAAGTGTCATGAATGGCGGACTCATCTTCAAAGTGCTGTCCATAGAGTATCAACAAACGCCTAGTTGTGCAGCATTGAGTCGACCAATCACAGTTGACCGCGTCACTCGACCCGACGTCATCGTCGCGCCGCGGTGTTGACGGGTGCGCGCGCAGCGCTGCATCCCCATGGCAACGCCAGAGCGTTTTGTGTATTATTTTATTCAAATGTTCCACGTCAGCGAACTCTGCGATTGGCTGACGTCCTGATAAAAGGACCAGCGTGTTTCAGAGAAGCTCATTGTGTTTCTGTCTCCATCATCACATCTCCTCCAGTCAGAGTGAGAGTGGCTGAAGGTCCAGGATGCGCTCGTTGGCTGCAGCTTTCCGCAGACTGAAGTTCCGCCTGGGCTTGGAGTCCCGCCTGGAGCGCCAGGTGTCCACACGGCGCCGGGCGCTCATCTGCGCGCTGCAGAGGGAGTGGGAAGTGGAGTGTGAGCTCAGCCACTGGTCGGCTGTGGGTCGGACGGCAGCTCCGCTCCCCTCTCCTCCTCTCCAGTGTGTGGTGTGCATGGACGCCCGGACTCAGGTGGTCTTCGTGCCCTGTGGACACGCCTGCTGCTGCCGCCTCTGTGCCGAGAGGCTGGCACAGGCTGGCAGCCTGGCACGCTGTCCTCTGTGCAGAGACAGCGTCTGCCAGTGGAGGGAGCTCTAACACCCCCCTCCCCCCAACGGCCCTTTTAAGGGCCACCTCCCTCTCCCATTGCTGTGACCTTGCCGTTGGTGGAGAGGCTTAACGACTCCATGACCCTGATTGGTCCACGGCATATTGCCGGTCCACATTAGGCGAGAGTCTGAACTAACGACAGCAAACTATTTCTACCTCTCTCTCTCTGTGTGTGTGTGTGTGTGTGTGTGTGTGTGTGTGTGTGTGTGTGTGTGTGTGTGTGTGTGTGTGTGTGTGTGTGTGTGTGTAATGGCCCCCTACACAACTTTGCACTTCAAGCCCCACAATACGGTTTCACCTACATGTATGCAAATCGATACGCACCTGTATCATGTCCCGACTTATAAAAAAGTCTCTTGGCGCCATGACCTAAACCGAACAGGAAATAGGCCATTTTGAATTGATTGTGGTGGTTTGCCGCAATTTATGCCATTTCCACGTGTCGCACTTTAACAAACTCCTCCTAGCAGGATGGTCCGTTCCACATAAAACTCGCTCTGCACACAAAAGACAACACAAAAAAACACAAACGTTGCCGTGACCGTGGCCACGCGTCACATTTCAACGCCAAGGAAGTGATAATAGCAGCTGATTGGTCGATATTTGATAGTTCTTTTTTTTTGCTATAACTTTTCAATGGTTTTACATCCAGACTTGTGGGTGGTGTCATCGGACTTGGTTTTGAGTCCTTGACCTTCATTGGTGTAACTTAGCCCCGCCCCTTCTTCTGATTGGTCGATATTTGATAGTTCCAATTTTGTCCTATAACCTTTCATTCAATGGTTTTACATCCAGACTTGTGGGTGGTGTCATCGGACTTGGTTTTGAGTCCTTGACCTTCATTGGTGAAACTTAGCCCCGCCCCCTCTTCTGATCAATATGCTATAGTTCCTATGATTTGCCATAACCTTTGAACAGATTGTGGTACAGAGTCATGAGTCACCTCACTGGACTCAGTTGGAAATCGTTGTCATTCAGTAGAGTCTCTGCTCCCAGTTCTGATTGGTCGATATTTGCCTGTAACGTACACGCGCGAGGGCCTGGTCATCGCGAGGGCCTGGTCATCGCGAGGGCCTGGTCATCGCGAGGGCCTGGTCATCGCGAGGGCCCGGTCATCGCGAGGGCCCGGTCATCGCGAGGGCCCGGTCATCGCGAGGGCCCGGTCATCGCGAGGGCCCGGTCATCGCGAGGGCCCGGTCATCGCGAGGGCCTGGTCATCGCGAGGGCCTGGTCATCGCTGCTTGCAGCTTTAATTTGAATTGAATTGATTGACTTTAAACAGTTTGCAGGAGAAAAAAGAAAAGCATTGATTTATTGATTGATTGATTGAAATATTTATTAACAGTTTGCAGAATTAATAATAATAATAATAATAAAACTTTATTTGTATAGCACCTTTCATGACATGAAATGCAGCTCAAAGTGCTTTACAGAGCAATGAAGAGAGAAAAAAAGAAAAGAAAAGCAAGGCATAAACATTAAAAAAACAAGAGCAGTAATGCAATACAGTGATGACATGAATAACAAAATAAAAATAATATGTTCTCTCATCTTAGTTCTAGTTAAAACTCTGGCTGCTGCATTTTGGACAAGAATTACAGTACATTTCAAGCACAAACTCAATACAAAGACTGTTAACTGTGAGTGGACGACCCAATTAAGCATTACACTTGTTTACAAGAGGGTCCACCATGTTTAATTCATCAAAACATTTAGAGAGCACAGTAAAGTAGAGTTCAATACAATAAGAGGATTTATAACTCAGTAAAGCCTATGGCTTGTTTCCATTGAGGTCCTTCAGTTCATACTCAATTAATCTGAAAATTAACTGTTGTTATTTAGACGTTCAGATGCTACTGTATTCACAGTGTTAGCAGAATGATAGTATTGTTTTACTATATAAAACAGATCTATAAGCTCACAATATGTCACATTGTGGCACGTTGTGAGCTTGTAGATCTGCTATTTGCAAATGGCCAAAGTTTAAATAAGGCTGAAATGGTTAATGTAGGCCTATGTTGTGTAATAATAATAATACAAATCTACAAAGTAACTCAAGTTTTCAAATAATTCTAGTGTAGTAAAAGTACTCTTTGCCTCTGAGATGTAGTGGAGTAGCAGTAAAAGTACTCTTTGCCTCTGAGATGTAGTGGAGTAGCAGTAAAAGTACTCTTTGCCTCTGTGATGTAGTGGAGTAGCAGTAAAAGTACAGACAATTGGAAATACTCCAGTGACGTAAAACAAATACCTCAGAATTTTAGCAAAGAAATTGCGAATGAAGCTTGGCTTTTTTTACCGAAACAGATCCTGCTTTCCTTGGCCTACTAGAAAGAGACTAATTGAAGCACTTTTCATCTTCGCTTTGGACTACGGGGACATTATATACAGAAACGCATCAGCTACCACACTTCAAATCTTAGACCCAGTTTACCATTCTGCCCTCAGATTTATAACAGGCGACAGCTATAACACCCATCATTGCATACTGTACAATAAGGTTGGTTGGCCCTCACTTGCGTCAAGAAGAGACCAACACTGGTTTTTATTTATCTATAAAGCTCTAATTGGGAACTCACCTTCTTATTTAAACTCTCTTTTACAATGGAAAACATACACGCTCTCAAGATTATTTGATGCTTGAGACCATACATACCTCCACTACTTCTGGAAAATCTGCTTTCAAGTGCGCTGCCCCACACACTTGGAACACCCTACAAACTTCACTAAAGTACAGCTCTCTTCCTTCTCTATATATATCGCTTTCAACTTGATATATCAACGTTGGTAAATATCAACTGTACCTGTTTTAATTGAGTTGATCACTATGTAATGTGTTATTACTATGTTATTATTACCAGTCATTTACTTTATTCATCTATGTTTTGTTTTCTTTGTCCCCCCCCCCCCCCCCCCCCCCATTGTACATTGTTGATGTGTTGTAATCTCGGCACCACTGAAAAAGAGGGTCTCAGCCCTCAGTGTGTTCTCCGAGAACGAAATAAAGGTTGAAATGAAAAATGAAAAAGAATGTTACTTAAGTAGTTTACAGCACTGGAGTAAATGTTAATGTTAACACCAATTAATATTATCAACAAGAAAAACATATATTATTATTATTATTATTTTATTCAAAATTAATAACTCTCAACAAGAATCCAGTGAGTCATTAAAAACGCTAGCAATATTAGTAGTTAACATAGTTATGTTTTACATAAGCTTCACTCATGCAATTTAAAGTGTGAACAGGAATGTTTGATGTATTCTGCCATGTCCCGTTGTCACCACAAGATGGCAGCAAAGCCTATATTCTGCTTGGTTTGGTGACATGTTGTATATTTTATATCGTTCAATGTTCACTTGTAGTGCCCTATCCCCTACTGAGGTTTGGAGGAATGCTTATTGAACAACTTTTATGTATACTCCAGAAAAGAGCATTGAGAATTGTACACCATATTGGGTACAGGGACCATACGAATATACTAGTTCTGAATTGTATTGATCTATTCTACATACTGTGAAATATAATGAAATGTACCCATTCTACATACTGTGAAATAATGAAATGTACCCATTCTACATACTGTGAAATATAATGAAATCTACCCATTCTACATACTGTGAAATATAATGAAATCTACCCATTCTAAATACTATGAAATATAATGAAATGTACCAATTCTACATACTGTGAAATATAATGAAATGTACCCATTCTACATACTGTGAAATATAATGAAATGTACCCATTCTACATACTGTGAAATATAATGAAATGTACCCATTCTACATACTGTGAAATATAATGAAATGTACCCATTCTACATACTGTGAAATAATGAAATGTACCCATTCTACATACTGTGAAATATAATAAAATGTACCCATTCTACATACTGTGAAATAATGAAATGTACCTTTCTACATACTGTGAAATATAATGAAATGTATCCATTCTACATACTGTTAAATATAATGAAATGTACCCATTCTACATACTGTTAAATATAATGAAATGTACCCATTCTACATACTGTGAAATAATGAAATGTACCCATTCTACATACTGTGAAATATAATGAAATGTACCCATTGTACATACTGTGAAATATAATGAAATGTACCCATTCTACATACTGTGAAATATAATGAAATGTATCCATTCTACATACTGTGAAATATAATGAAATGTACCCATTCTACATACTGTGAAATAATGAAATGTACCCATTCTACATACTGTGAAATATAATGAAATCTACCCATTCTACATACTGTGAAATATAATGAAATCTACCCATTCTAAATACTATGAAATATAATGAAATGTACCAATTCTACATACTGTGAAATATAATGAAATGTACCCATTCTACATACTGTGAAATATAATGAAATGTACCCATTCTACATACTGTGAAATATAATGAAATGTACCCATTCTACATACTGTGAAATATAATGAAATGTACCCATTCTACATACTGTGAAATAATGAAATGTACCCATTCTACATACTGTGAAATATAATAAAATGTACCCATTCTACATACTGTGAAATAATGAAATGTACCTTTCTACATACTGTGAAATATAATGAAATGTATCCATTCTACATACTGTTAAATATAATGAAATGTACCCATTCTACATACTGTTAAATATAATGAAATGTACCCATTCTACATACTGTGAAATAATGAAATGTACCCATTCTACATACTGTGAAATATAATGAAATGTACCCATTGTACATACTGTGAAATATAATGAAATGTACCCATTCTACATACTGTGAAATATAATGAAATGTATCCATTCTACATACTGTGAAATATAATGAAATGTACCCATTCTACATACTGTGAAATAATGAAATGTACCCATTCTACATACTGTGAAATAGAAATGAAACAGAAGACAAACAAACAAACAAAAACAGATCTACAAGCTGATAAAGCACACACAGAGAACCTGTAGTGTTGAAAACTTTATTAAAACAAACACAAACATTACGAATATTTATTTTCCCAATTATAAAAGGGTTTAAGGCTATAAGGCAACAAAACTATGTAGAATGTAAACACTGTGGAATCTACCATATTGTACTGTGATAATGTAACAATGTAAACAACACACATGTCAACACAGTGAACAGCTACACAAACCCAGCAGCTTGTCAGCACCATTATCTACTGCATATCAATGAACAGAAGAAGTATTGCATGAATATGAATGCATAGGACAGGGCTGGGCAACTTTGACGATGGAGAGGGCCACTATGTTTCATATAGGACAGGGGTGGGCAACTTTGACCATGGAGAGGGCCACTATATTTATAGGACAGGGGTGGGCAACTTTGACCATGGAGAGGGCCACTATATTTCCACACTCACTCCCTAGGGCCATATATTACTGTCGTAGCAAAAATAGCCGATCTACAAGCTCAAATCGGCTATTTTTGCTATATTCAAATTGAAATCTTGAATTTTTGCTATTTTTGAATCCTGAAAATTAACATTTTCATGTCATTTCAAATGCCATTAATTATACTTGTGTTGAGCAATGAGCTACTAATTTAGACTGAAGTAATTAAAGCGGGTCATGTTTGCATGTTGTGGAATTGTAAACAGCTGAAACCAATATTATATCAGTATTCTGACATCAACCTGAGGGCCACATTAAGTGAAGGTGGGGGCCACATGTGGCCCCCGGGCCACCAGTTTCCCACCCCTGGCATAGGACAAAAAATGACTGAAAAATGGACAAACTGGTGCTTATCCCAATTAGAGGAAGAGAAAAAACGAGCACTCTCGTCTCAGACATGGTTTACTGAGTGCACGGCTCAGGAAGAATCAGTGTAAATATAGAGACAGCCATGAAGCTCTCCCAGTCTCCCATGTCCACTTCTGGTCCATTTATTGCATTGTGCAGCTCTCCCAGTCTCCCAAGTCCACTTCTGGTCCATTTATTGCATTGTGCAGCTCTCCCAGTCTCCCAAGTCCACTTCTGGTACATTTATTGCATTGTGCAGCGCGGACAGACAAACCACAGAGCCGCTTTTCTAGATGGACCGCTTTGACTGTGACACCCAGGTCCGCTCTATTGATTGATTGATTGATTGAAGAATTTATTAACAGTTTGCAGAATTACAGTACATTTCAAGCACAAACTCAATACAAAGGCTGTTAACTGTGAGTGGACGACCCAATTAAGCATTACACTTGTTTCCAATAGGGTCCACCATGTTCAAATCATCAAAACATTTAGAGACAAATAGACACTTCTATAGACAGAACAGGAATTCATCATAAAGGAGGTAAAAAGGGAAAAGAAATATATACAGTGAGGGGAAAAAAGGGGGGGGGGGCGGGGGGGGGGGATTCAGATTTTACGGGGGCCAGTTTCGAATTGCAGCCATCCGTAGGTGCCCTTTGAGAGCGGTTTTGAAGGAGTCAAGGGATTCGCATGTCTTAATGACAGTTGGTAGGGCGTTCCACATTTTGGTGGCATAGGAGCGAAAAGAATTTAGTCCCTTGTTTGTGCCGAATCTGGGTTGTACATGGTTCGTTGCACTCCCTCTGGTGTTGTGGGTGTGGACTTCGTTAACATTAAGGAAGTATCTAGACAGGTACATGGGTATCTTGGTGGTGTATCGAATCTTGTGGACCAGACCCATTGCAAGATGCTGTACTCTGTCGTCGACCCTAAGCCATTCCAGCCTGTCGAAGTGGGCAGGGGTGAGGTGGGTTCGGGGGGCTAGATCAAGTAGGAGCCTGACCAGTTTGTTTTGGGAAGTCTGGAGCCTGGTTTTAAGGGCCTTTGAGGTGCTGTGGTACCAGGAGGTGCATGCATAGTCAAAGAAACCCTGTACAAGGGCTCCTGTTAAGGTCTTCAAGGTGTTTTTGTTGACCAGTGAGGAGATCCTGTAGAGGAATCTTGTTCTATGGTTGACTTTTTTGATTACGTTGCACAATGCAATAAATGGACCAGAACTGGACTTCTCTTTTACAGATTTTATCCCAGTTAGACGGATTTCTTCTTCAAAATAGCAGCTCGGGGTGCCGCACAGATATGGCAGCTTTTACTCTGAAAGCCCCCCAATTTCAGTTCCGTACAAAAAACGGGACGCATAATGTTGCTTGCCTACCTGGCTATGATTATGATAAAGTCGCTGGATAATCCCTCGCGTTCATATTTTGAACGAGAGGCATGTTGAAGTCAGAAATGAAGAGCTTAGTATATCCATCTGGTCAAAACCATGGAGAGCTCATTCGATTTAGCCTGGATAATAAGCCAGACCAAATCAGCCGTTGGCAAAAAAAAAATTACCTGCCGGCGGATTACGGTCTGGAGAGGCTCAATTGTACGCCCATTTCCTACACCAGAGAACTGGTGTGGCCAATCGGGACATGGCATGCAATATGTGCGGGCTTTGGTACAGTGACGTTCAATGCTTGAGACCTTTGACTGACAGTAGCTCTGACCAATTGCGTCAAAGAGAAAATGTTTGAACCCGCCCCCCCGGGAAACAAGATCCATACACAGCATCTCCAGACTCAAATACCACACGACAGTGTGATTTGAGTCTGGCTTATTAGCCACACGACAGTGTGATTTGAGTCTGGCTTATTAGCCACACGACAGTGTGATTTGAGTCTGGCTTATTAGCCACACGACAGTGTGATTTGAGTCTGGCTTATTAGCCACACAACAGTGTGATTTGAGTCTGGCTTATTAGCCACGACAGTGTGATTTGAGTCTGGCTTATTAGCCACACGACAGTGTGATTTGAGTCTGGCTTATTAGCCACGACAGTGTGATTTGAGTCTGGCTTATTCAGAACCCCCATAATCAGAATCACTTTATTTGTCATTTTCCATAATTATGTACTTACATACAAAATAACATGAAATACCGTTTCCCCTCAGTTATTGGCAGTGCAACATAAAACATAGAGCCTATTTAAAAACACAAGCTAAAAACTAAAACAAAACATGGACAAACATTTTAAAAGAGCCCCAGTATGTATGATGACGTGCAATTCATATGGAAAAGTTAAGAGTTACCAACAGCACAACCTATAAATAAATAAAGTGGCATGGTGCTATCCTTAAAAACAAAACGTTTCCAGCACCGTTTTTTTTAAAGTGCTGTTGTGCATCAAAAGTGCATTTTTTGTCCAATTCAGTCCAATGCTTCATTCAGTTTTGCCGGGGGAGAGGGCGCAGTTCGTTTACGAGCCTCACTGCACTTGGGAAAAACTGTTTTTCATCCTAGTTGTCCTTGCCCTAATACTCCTGTACCTTTTCCCTGAGGGTAGGAGCATAAACAGGCCGTGGGAGGGATGATGGGGGTCCCCAATGATGCTGGTGGCTCTTCTGGCACAGCGCTCTTTATAGAGCACCAACAAGGGGGGAACAGAGGCACTAATGATCCTCCCAGCTGTCTTCACCACCCGATTCAGCTGGTATTGTTCCTGTGCCTTGAGGCTGCCGAACCAAGATGTGAAGCTATAGGTCAGGATTGACTCAATGGTGCCCCTGTAGAAGGTGGTGAGGAGGGGAGTGGGAAGGCCCGCCTTCTTTAGCCTCCGGAGGGGGTAAAAACTCTGCTGAGCCTTCTTGATGATGGCCGTGGTGTTGATCGTGGAGGTCAGATCATCTGCCAAATGCACCCCTAGGAACTTGATACTATTGACCCTTTCCACAGGGGCACCACCGATGGTCAGTGGTGTATCATGGCAGCCGCTGGCTCTCCTCCTAAAATCAACCACCATCTCCTTTGTTTTGTCCACATTCAGAAAGAGGTTATGTGAACTGCACCACACTGTAAGTAGATCCACCTCCTTCCTATAGTCAGACTCATCTTTTTTACTAATGAGCCCCACCACAGTGGTGTCATCTGCAAACTTGAGGATGTGATTACTGCCAAATTTGGCAGTGCAGTCGTGGGTCAGCAGGCTGAACAGCAGGGGGCTCAGGACACAGCCCTGAGGCGATCCTGTGCTCACTGTGATGGTCCCAGATGTTTGGCCGTCGACTTTGACTCTCTGTTGCCTCTGAGACAGGAAGTTGAGGATCCAGGTGCAGGTGCCATGGTCCACATTCAGCAGCCGCAGCTTTTCCACCAACTGTTGTGGAATGATGGTGTTAAATGCTGAGCTAAAATCAATGAACAGGAGCCTGGCGTAGGTGTTCTCCTTCTCTAAATGGGACACGGTGAGGTGGAGTGCAGTTGAGACGGTGTCATCTGTGGAGCGATTGACTCTGTATGCAAACTGTTTATTAAAACCTATGTTTCTGTCAGTGGTCGTCATATTATTAAAACGTATGTTTCTATGCCAGTGGTCGTCATATTATTAAAACCTATGTTTCTATGTCAGTGGTTGTCATATTATTAAAACCTATGTTTCTATGCCAGTGGTCGTCATATTATTAAAACCTATGTTTCTATGTCAGTGGTCGTCATATTATTAAAACCTATGTTTCTATGTCAGTGGTCGTCATATTATTAAAACCTATGTTTCTATGTCAGTGGTTGTCATATTATTAAAACCTATGTTTCTATGTCAGTGGTCGTCATATTATTAAAACCTATGTTTCTATGCCAGTGGTTGTCATATTATTAAAACCTATGTTTCTGTCAGTGGTTGTCATATTATTAAAACCTATGTTTCTGTCAGTGGTTGTCATATTATTAAAACCTATGTTTCTATGTCAGTGGTCGTCATATTATTAAAACCTATGTTTCTGTCAGTGGTTGTCATATTATTAAAACCTATGTTTCTATGTCAGTGGTCGTCATATTATTAAAACCTATGTTTCTGTCAGTGGTCGTCATATTATTAAAACCTATGTTTCTATGCCAGTGGTCATCATATTATTAAACCTATGTTTCTATGCCAGTGGTCGTCATATTATTAAAACCTATGTTTCTATGCCAGTGGTCATCATATTATTAAACCTATGTTTCTATGTCAGTGGTTGTCATATTATTAAAACCTATGTTTCTATGCCAGTGGTCGTCATATTATTAAAACCTATGTTTCTATGTCAGTGGTCGTCATATTATTAAAACCTATGTTTCTATGTCAGTGGTTGTCATATTATTAAAACCTATGTTTCTATGCCAGTGGTCATCATATTATTTCATGTCAAGAATAATCTGTATTTGGCCTCAGAACCCCGTCTGAAAATATGTTGTTCCAAGAGGAAGCAGAAGCAAAAATAAATAACATTGAGTCCCTTGTTTGTGCCGAATCTGGGTTGAACATGACATCCAGTATTAAGACTGAATGATCAACAGGAAGTCATGTGTGTTTTGTTGTTTCATAGTTTTATCTTTATGTTGTTTTGTGATCTGATGCACTGATTGGTTGGCACTTTTAATGTCGTTGTACATGTGTGGCAGCGGTGGCCGAACGGATTGCGGAGCGGTCTTGATACCGGAAGGTCGCCAGTTCGAATCAGCGGTCCGACACGTTCAAATTACCACCGCTGAAGTGCCCTTGAACAAGGCATTGAACCACTACATTGAAATGTGCTATGAGCAGGGCCTGGCTGGAAACAAGTTATTGAGCTTAGCCCAGATACCCTGGGTGAATATAGTAATCATTTCATTACATGTTGATGACAATAAAGATCTATCTATCTCTATGTGTGTCTGTGTGTGACTAACTTATACTAACAGGCTTCCCCTCATGTGTGAGTCCTCATGTGTCTTTTTAGATTACACGTCTGTGTAAAGCCTTTACCACATACTGTACACGAAAAAGGCTTTTTGCCTGTATGAGTCCTCATGTGTGTTTTTAGATTACTTGTGTCAACAAAGGCTTTACCACATACTGTACACAAAAAAGGCTTTTCTCCTGTATGAGTCCTCATGTGTGTTTTTAGAACACCTGTGTGAGTAAAGCCTTTACCACATAATGTACATGAAAAAGGCTTTTCACCTGTATGAGTCCTCATGTGTGATTTTAGAGCATGTTTGTCACGACAACCTATACTACATACTGTACACGAAAAGGGCTTTTCTCCTGTATGAGTCCTCATGTGTGTTTTTAGATTACTTGTGTTAGCACAGGCTTTACCACATACTGTACACGAAAAGGGCTTTTCTCCTGTATGAGTCCCCATGTGTGTTTTTAGATTACTTGTGTTAGCACAGGCTTTACCACGTACTGTACAAGAAAAGGGCCTTTCTCCTGTATGAGTCCTCATGTGTGTTTTTATCATGTGTGTTTTTAGATGTCCCTTGTGATTAAACATTGTGCCACACTCTGTACAAGAAAATGGCTTTTCACCTGTATGAATCCTCATGTGTCTCTTCAGATTGGTTTTTAGATTAAACATTTTTCCACACTCTGTACAACTAAAAGGTTTCTTCCCTGTGTGAATGATTGTGTGTTTATTTAGATCACCCTTGTATTGAAACATTTTGCCACACTCTGTACAGCTAAAAGGTTTCTTCCCTGTGTGACTCCTCATGGAGTCAGGTTGTGTGGATGATGCCAGGTCCTGGGACAGCTTGGCTCCTCCCACATTTTGTGTGTTTTGTGATTTCAGTGTGTTTAAAGCTGACTGATGTCCCCTAGGCTCCTCCCACTCATCACTGTCTTCAGTGTCAGATTCAGAACAGTGTGAAGAGAGGAGCTGCTCATCACTAGTTGGTTGTGATGTTCCACAGTCCTCTACACAGTGTGAAGAGAGGAGCTGCTCATCACTAGTTGGTTGTGATGTTCCACAGTCCTCTACACAGTGTGAAGAGAGGAGCTGCTCATCACTAGTTGGTTGTGATGTTCCACAGTCCTCTACACAGTGTGAAGAGAGGAGCTGCTCATCACTAGTTGGTTGTGATGTTCCACAGTCCTCTACACAGTGTGAAGAGAGGAGCTGCTCATCACTAGTTGGTTGTGATGTTCCACAGTCCTCTACACAGTGTGAAGAGAGGAGCTGGAAACTAGGGGCTACTAATATATACTATTCTCTGCCTATCGGGACGTAACTCGGACGGCGCTGAGTCGGGTCTGGTGGCCTTCGCAACGCTCGGCACGGCGACTCGCTCGGCTAGCGCCTCGCTCGGCGGTGCCTCACGTAGCTCATGGCCACCAGACACGGCGCGCCTCCGTCAGGACATCAGTGATAATGACAATCGCTGATAATGACATACTGAAACAGTGAGTATGCCAGTATGGACATTTTGGCACCATAAGATGGATGATAACGGGACATCCTGGCCCCATTCAATGGTATGATACCAGTCGAATGGGGTGGTTTGCATCACTGGGACTGTAAGTAATCCTACAGGCTGGGGCGGCACCGTCAGCAGGGAGTGTTGGGTGGGAGGAGTAGGACGAAGCCTCTACGTCCTCCCGGTGGGGGCTCCTCACTGGTACCAGAGTCAGTAGGACGAAGCCTCTACGTCCTCCCAGTGGGGGCTCCTCACTGGTACCAGAGTCAGTAGGACGAAGCCTCTACGTCCTCCCAGTGGGGGCTCCTCACTGGTACCAGAGTCAGTAGGACGAAGCCTCTACGTCCTCCCGGTGGGGGCTCCTTACTGGTACCAGAGTCAGTAGGACGAAGCCTCTACATCCTCCCAGTGGGGGCTCCTCACTGGTACCAGAGTCAGTAGGACGAAGCCTCTACGTCCTCCCGGTGGGGGCTCCTTACTGGTACCAGAGTCAGTAGGACGAAGCCTCTACATCCTCCCAGTGGGGGCTCCTCACTGGTACCAGAGTCAGTAGGACGAAGCCTCTACGTCCTCCCGGTGGGGGCTCCTCACTGGTACCAGAGTCAGTAGGACGAAGCCTCTACGTCCTCCCAGTGGGGGCTCCTCACTGGTACCAGAGTCAGTAGGACGAAGCCTCTACGTCCTCCCGGTGGGGGCTCCTCACTGGTACCAGAGTCAGTAGGACGAAGCCTCTACGTCCTCCCAGTGGGGGCTCCTCACTGGTACCAGAGTCAGTAGGACGAAGCCTCTACGTCCTCCCAGTGTGGGCTCCTCACTGGTACCAGAGTCGGTAGGATGCAATAAGCAGTGACAACATAACAAATACATTGGGGAGAAAAACCATAAGTACATATACCTGTACATATCCTGTACAACTTTACTACAGGGTTGAGTCTTGCATCAAGCGGTCCATGTCTCTGGTCCATCTGTCGCTGATCCTCTGATGTGGCTGAAGATCTTTTGGAGTCCATCTCCTGATAACGTAATCTCTCCCTGTGGTCTGTGGAAAACACAGTGACAAAAAAACAACAACTGAATGTCAAAACAGTCATGTCAAAACTTGACTATTGTAACTCACTCCTTACTGGCCTACCGGCATGCTCACTTAAGCCTCTCCAATTAATCTAAAATGCCGCAGCTCGCTTGGTCTTCAACCAGCCAAAATTCTCACGTCTCCCCCTTCCCCGCTCCCTCCATTGGCTCTCGGTCGCTGCCCCTCCCCCTTCCCCGTTCCCTCCATTGGCTCCCGGTCGTTGCCCCTCCCCCTTCCCCGCTCCCTCCATTGGCTCTGATGCTCTGATTCAAAGCAACCAAAGGTATGGCACATATATTGCAAGTCTGATTGAACTCTACAAACCCTCCCGGGCGCTCAGATCAGCCAACGCAGGGAAGCTGGAAGAACATTCACTAAAACGCCAGTACAGGCCTGGGCCGTGGCTCAGCGGTCCAGGCACCTTGGCTGGCAATCCAGTCTGGCAGTGTGCCGTGGGTTCGACTCCCGATCCCGACAGCCTTTACTGCATGTCACCCCCCCATCTCTCTCCCCATTTCATGTCAGCCTACTGCCTGTCCCTCCATTAAAAAATATAAATAAAAATGCCGGGATGACTCGGGAAAACGCTCCACACATCCCAAACATCCCAAACTATGGAATGCACTTCCTTCCCATTGCAATCAGAGCTGCAGACTCCCAATCTTCCGCCCTAGGCTGAAAACCCACCTCTTCAGACTCCATCATAGCCTGTAGCACTTGCCCTAACCTCAACAGCCTTACAGGCATACGCAAAGGCTCAGATTATCTAGTTTAGATAGCATTTAATGTAGACATAGCCTTATATAGAATCAGGGCTCCAGCGTGTGACTTAATAGGTCACATATGGCACCTAATTTCTTAGGTGCTACTTAAAATGTAACGAGGTCGCACCGGTGATACTTGGAAAAGGCAAAAAGAAAAAATCTATCTGTTTTTTCTGTGGGCGCTGAGGCACAGGCACTGAGGCACGGGCACTGAGGCACGGGCACGGGCACTGAGGCACGGGCGCCAGGCGGCTATGTTAGTAGATAATAAAATATTACTTCATTTTGGCTCAATCGCAGAGTCCCGTCTCCCCCCCCCCCCCCCCCCTCTCTCTCTCTCTCTCTAGCGCTGTGTGCAGGCTACTAGCTTACACACATGATGAGTAGCGCTGTGTGCAGGCTACTAGCTTACACACATGATGAGTAGCGCTGTGTGCAGGCTACTAGCTTACACACATGATGAGTAGCGCTGTGTGCAGGCTACTAGCTTACACACATGATGAGTAGCGCTGTGTGCAGGCTACTAGCTTACACACATGATGAGTAGCGCTGTGTGCAGGCTACTAGCTTACACACATGATGAGTAGCGCTGTGTGCAGGCTACTAGCTTACACACATGATGAGTAGCGCTGTGTGCAGGCTACTAGCTTACACACATGGTGAGTAGCGCTGTGTGCAGGCTACTAGCTTACACACATGATCACCTCGGCCAACAAAATACCTCTCCCACGTGAAACCTGGTATATTCGTTGTTATATGACGTGGTGCATGGATGCATGCTGAAAATAGCAGATTTACAAGTTCACAACGCGTCGCGTCCACCACACGCTGTGAGCTTGTAGATCAGCTATTTTCAGCACGTGGAAATATGCAGGCTGAGACGTTCAGAAACTTTTCCCTTCACAATAAAAGCACATCAGCTTTCACAGGTTGGGGCTTCATTCCATATAAAGATAGAAGATTATTGTTGACCTGTCTGTCTAGCATCAAATGCTGGATGAGTGGGAACTTTCTCAAGCTAAATGAGGATAAGACAGAAGTTCTCATAATCGGTTCTAGTGAGCAGAAATAATCAATAATAAGCAGACTTGGCAACCTGACTGTAAAAAGTAACTGATTCTGAATTGAATTTTAATTCACACATTAATCATGTTACCAAGATTGCCTTTTTTCACCTTAGAAATCACGAATCAGAGCCTATTTGTCATTGGACGATGCAAAAACGCTAATCCTTTGTTTTTTCTCGGCTTGATTACTGCAATGCACTTTTTTCTGGACTGCCTAAGAAAACAACTGACAGATTACAACTTGTCCAAAATGAGTTTTAACTAGAACTAAGATGAGAGAACATATTACTCCAGTTTTGGCTTCACTGCACTGGCTTCCGGTCGTTTTTAGAATTAGAATTATTTTACTTGTTTATAAAGCTCTCAATGGTCTCGCACCTTCCTACCTACATGACTGCCTGCCTAAATATGTCCCAAACCGCCCCTAAGGTCTTCCACTGCTGGCCTGCTCGCTTTGCCTAAAGAAATGGCAACTAAAAAATACGGGGTAGCAGCTTTTTGCTTCTACGGGCCGACGGCGTGGAACAAACTCCCACTGTACCTTCAAATGGCAGCCTCTGTAGACATTTTTAAAGCACAGCTCAAGACCCACTTCTACACTCTTGCTTTGAATTGATCTTTTATTTTTTTGTTATTCATGTCCTCACTGTATTGCATTACTGCTCTTGTATTTTAATGTTTATGCCTTGCTTTTCTTTTCTTTTTTTATCCATTGCTCTGTAAAGCGCTACATTTCATGTCATTAAAGGTGCTATACAAATAAAGTTGTATTATTATTATTATTATAAACACAACACAGAAGAATAGATTCTGGTATAAATGCATTAAGAATAGAGCTGCATGATGAAGTGAGACATTAAGATTTAATTTGGCTCATCAACATCTCAAAGGGTTGATTCATCACAGCTAGCAGCTACCGGTAGCATAGCTAGCTAGTTAGCACCATATAGTTATAAGGTTAGCAGCACCTACAGCTAGCATAGCTAGTGTAACGCCCGGGATTCGAACTCGGTCTCGGGGCTCCCGCATGAAAGTCCAACATCTTAACCACTGTGACTAGACCAAAGGGACCCGGAGGACATGGTGATGGGCCACCAGGCTGAGGCTCTGAGCCACTCTGCTACACTAGCAGCTGCCGATAGAATATAGCTAGCAGCTAACCTTATAACTCTATGGTGCTAACTAGATAGCACAGCTAGCTAGCTAACACCATAGAGTCATAAGGTATCCGATAGCATAGCTAGCAGCTAACCATAGAACTCTATGGTGCTAACTAGCTATCATAGCTGGCTAGTTAGCGCCATAGAGTTATTAACCATAATGTTAGCAGCAGCTAACATGGTGCTAACTAGCTTCCATAGAGTTATAATGTTAGCAGCATCTACAGCTAGCTATAGCTTGCTATCAGAAGCTAGCCGGGAGACTGCATCGTTGTAACGTTAGCATGCTAACGGCGGCTATCGGCCGGAAGCAGCGACGAATGAAGACACAGACAAACATTATTATCAACAAATGAACACTAATAATAATAATAATAATAATAAACACAGCTTTGAACTCACCGCTCAGTCCAGATATTAATAATCACCAGGGTTACGAGATGTCAACAAAGGCCTAGTTGTGCAGCATTGAGTCGACCAATCACAGTTGACCGCGTCACTCGACCGACGTCATCGTCACGCCGCGGTGTTGACGGGTGCGCGCGCAGTGCTGCATCCCCATGGCAACGCCAGTGCGTTTTGTGTATTATTTTATTCAAATGAGCCACGCAGCGCTGCATCCCCATGGCAACGCGTGAATCTCGTTTGTTTGTGTATTATTTTATTCAAATGAGCCACGTCAGCGAACTCTGCGATTGGCTGACGTCCTGGATAAAAGGACGAGGTGTTTCCAGAGAAGCCACATCATTGTTGTGTCACCATCTTCATCTTGTCTTCTTCTCTCAGTAAGAGTTTATCTCCAACATGTCTTCTTCTCCACTAGCGGACAGACGCTACCATAGAGGTACCACGCTGCCCCAACGGTCCAGGATGGCTAGAGCCTTCCTCAGACTCAAGTTCCACCTGGGCTTGGAGTCCACGCCGGAGGTGATGGAGCGCAGGATCCGCGAGGTGCTGAAGAACAGAGCGCGCATCGAGCGCTGGCACCGCGAGGTGACCGTCCCCTGGCTGCTGAAGGAGAAGAGGGAGTTGGAGGTGGAGATGCAGCTGAACCGGGCCTCGGTGGTACCGGGTCAGACTCCAGCTCCGCTCCCCTCTGCTCCCCCGCCCCCCCTGGAGGACGAGGAGTGTGTGGTGTGCATGGACGCCCGGCCTCAGGTGGTCTTCGTGCCCTGTGGACACGCCTGCTGCTGCCGCCTCTGTGCCGAGAGGCTGGCACAGGCTGGCAGCCTGGCACGCTGTCCTCTGTGCAGGGCCGCCGTCTGCCAGCAGAAGGCGCTCTAACACCCCCCTCCCCCAACGGCCCTTTTAAGGGCCACCTCCCTCTCCCATTGCTGTGACCTTGCCGTTGGTGGAGAGGCTTAACGACTCCATGACCCTGATTGGTCCACGGCATATTGCCGGACCACATTAGGCGAGAGTCCGAACTAACGACAGCAAACTATTTCTACCTCTCTCTCTCTCTCTTTCTCTCTGTGTGTCTCTATGTGTGTGTGTGTGTGTGTGTGTGTGTGTGTGTGTGTGTGTGTGTGTGTGTGTGTGTGTGTGTGTGTGCGTGTGCGTGCGTGCGTGTGTGCTTAATGGCTCAACAGCGCCCCCTACAAAACTTTGTGCTTCAAGCCCCACAATACGGTTTCACCTACATGTATGCAAATCGATACGCACCTGTATCATGTCCCGACTTATAAAAAAGTCTTTTGGCACCATGACCTAAACCAAACAGGAAATCGGCCATCGAATTGAGTATTCACAGTGTTCCTAAATCAATTAATAGTAATAGCATAATGATAACATATTGTTTTACTATATAAAAGAGATCTATAAGCTCACATGTCACATCACGGCACATTCCACGTTCCCAAACCTTTTCATGTCAAGGACCCCCACATTGAAATGAAATGAAATCTATATTTACCCAGGGTATCTGGGCTAAGCTCAAGAACTTGTTTCCAGCCAGGCCCTGCTCATGGAACACATTTCATCGTAGTGGTTCAATGCCTTGTTCAAGGGCACTTCAGCGGTGGTAATTTTAACGTGTCGGACTGCTGATTCGAACTAGGAACCTTCCGGTATCAAGACCGCGCCGCTATCCGTTCGGCCACCGCTGCCACATTGACACTAGTCTGCCCCGCGGACCCCCATTTGAAGAGATATGCCAGGGACCCCCATTAAGATTTGTATGTCTCTAGCAGTGATTCTCAACCCGTTTAATTTCAAGGACCCCCAGTTTGACATGCATTAGTTAGTCTACGGACCCCCATTTAATGGCATTTCTATCTCTGGGACCCTTCATGTGACCTTCGCGCTCTGTCTATAGGTGGCGCTACCCGTTCAAAACATATCAAAATAACGGTAGTGGGTCGCACACACCAAGACTTCAGTTCAAATAGTTTATTTCATATTTGAACAGGGACAAACGTTTCGGCTATCCAGCCTTCATCAGTGTTCATTCACCACACTGATGAAGGCTTAATTTAACTTTGAGAGAAATGAATTGAAATGATGACTATATTTACCCAGGGTATCTGGGCTAAGCTCAAGAACTTGTTTCCAGCCAGGCCCTGCTCATAGAACATTTCATCGTAGTGGTTCAATGCCTTGTTCAAGGGCACTTCAGCGGTGGTAATTTTAACATGTCGGACCGCTGATTCGAACTGGCGACCTTCCGGTATCAAGACCGCTCCGCAATCCGTTCGGCCACCGCCGGCCAGAGCATACAAATGGAACCAAATGGGTCCATTTGGTTCCATACTATCATTTAACCCCCCTAGTACTCCCTCAAGGACCCCTGGGGGTCCCCGGACCCCACTTTGGGAACCACTGCTTTAACACCACTGAATATTATCAACGCTCTTTGCTTTCAATGTAAAATGCAACACAATGGGGCCCTCTTGTGGTTCAGCCTAGTACGCACAGCAACGAGCATTAGTTTCAGCTATGGTTAGCTTTATAACTATTATTATATTATTATTACGTGTTTTGTAGTTGCAGTGAAATTCGGCGGAATATTTAAGCAATTCCTCATTGTTGGACGAATTGAAATAAAGAACCGTCTGTACAACAAATGTAGCACATTTTACACAATTTGAAAAGCTAGCTAGGCAGGCTAGCAGCTAGCAGGCTATAACATGTAAACAGAGCAATAGCAGTCTCGCGTGGCCCGGTAAACTCGCGAGACTCACATTATCGAACGCACTGGTTTCAGTGTAACACACCGGAAGTCCCAACCAGAATCCGGTCACATCATTGCTAAAAGACACACGTTGGGTTTAAATAATTATATTCTGGGTTTCATAATGATTTTAGGAACATAATTATAAAACATACAAACAGTTTATTGTCTCTCATTAGAAACGCCAGTAATATTCATAGTTATGTTTTACATTAAGCTTCATTCATTTCATTTAAAGTGTCAACAGGAATGTTTGATGTATTCTGCTATGTCCCGTTGTCACCACAAGATGGCAGCAAAGCCTATATTCGGCAGGTTTGGTGACATGTTGTATATTTTACATAGTTCACTGTGAACAATATTGTGCCCTGTGATTATCCCATAATTATTATTTATATATTAACATCCTTTAGGTTGTTTAAATCAGCGCTGTCCTCTCACTATGGGACCGCACCTGGTTGTTTAAATCAGCGCTGTCCTCTCACTATGGGACCGCACCTGGTTGTTTAAATCAGCGCTGTCCTCTCACTATGGGAACGCACCTGTTCATGCTTTGACTAATCATCACTCTAACATAATTATAGCATAATCATCACTATTACATAATCATTAACATATCTTTTAAGCAACCAATGATCCATGTAAGTACTCTGTGTTTTTCTGTTTAGCTGTAAGTATTCTTGCACGCAGGGCTTAAACCCCCAAAAAATCCCAAGACTGAAAATTATGTTGTGCAAATTTGCACTGATCTCCTCAGGACTGAAATCCGTCCCCAGGACTCAGAACTTTAAGCCCTGTGCAACAGTGCATGTTTAGTTTAGTTTTGTCTTGTTCTCCAGTCTGCCAACTGTTACATGTTTGTCTAATTGCTTAATTAGAAAAGTGTGTATTTTGTAATCCCTGGATCCTTGAAAACGAGATGATTCATCTCAAGGGGCTATAATTCCCAATAAAGAATTTCCCCCAAAAAAGTGTCTTACGTTTATGGATCTGGTGAAGTTGAAAACAAACTGCTCATTAATACAAAGCACAGAATTATCAACTGAAGAATTGAGCTCAACTACATTCAGGTTGAAAACGAGACATTCTTACTGTACTTACTGAAATAACAGAAACAATAGAAGAGAAAAACTAAATTCTTCAAACAAACAAACAAACAAAAGCAAACCAGCCATTAAACACGACCATCTTTATTTATTGTCAATAAACAGGAAGTTATTTTTTTTCAGGTCAAATCACTGAACCAATCAATAAATCAATCAACTAATCAATGACAAATAAATGTGTACAAACGAGCCCAGGAGAACAGCTTGTAGTAGGCCTACAGTAACAGTACAGTATAGTATAGTATGTAGTAGGCCTACAGTAACAGTACAGTATAGTATAGTATGTAGTAGGCCTACAGTAACAGTACAGTATAGTATAGTATGTAGTAGGCCTACAGTAACAGTACAGTATAGTATAGTATGTAGTAGGCCTACAGTAACAGTACAGTATAGTATAGTATGTAGTAGGCCTACAGTAACAGTACAGTATAGTATAGTATGTAGTAGGCCTACAGTAACAGTACAGTATAGTATAGTATGTAGTAGGCCTACAGTAACAGTACAGTACAGTACAGTATAGTATGTAGTAGGCCTACAGTAACAGTACAGTACAGTATAGTATGTAGTAGGCCTACAGTAACAGTACAGTATAGTATAGTATGTAGTAGGCCTACAGTAACAGTACAGTATAGTATAGTATGTAGTAGGCCTACAGTAACAGTACAGTACAGTATAGTATGTAGTAGGCCTACAGTAACAGTACAGTATAGTATAGTATGTAGTAGGCCTACAGTAACAGTACAGTATAGTATAGTATGTAGTAGGCCTACAGTAACAGTACAGTATAGTATAGTATGTAGTAGGCCTACAGTAACAGTACAGTATAGTATGTAGTAGGCCTACAGTAACAGTACAGTATAGTATAGTATGTAGTAGGCCTACAGTAACAGTACAGTATAGTATAGTATGTAGTAGGCCTACAGTAACAGTACAGTATAGTATAGTATGTAGTAGGCCTACAGTAACAGTACAGTACAGTATAGTATGTAGTAGGCCTACAGTAACAGTACAGTATAGTATAGTATGTAGTAGGCCTACAGTAACAGTACAGTATAGTATAGTATGTAGTAGGCCTACAGTAACAGTACAGTATAGTATAGTATGTAGTAGGCCTACAGTAACAGTACAGTATAGTATAGTATGTAGTAGGCCTACAGTAACAGTACAGTATAGTATAGTATGTAGTAGGCCTACAGTAACAGTACAGTATAGTATAGTATGTAGTAGGCCTACAGTAACAGTACAGTACAGTATGTAGTAGGCCTACAGTAACAGTACAGTACAGTATGTAGTAGGCCTACAGTAACAGTACAGTACAGTATAGTATGTAGTAGGCCTACAGTAACAGTACAGTATAGTATAGTATGTAGTAGGCCTACAGTAACAGTACAGTATAGTATAGTATGTAGTAGGCCTACAGTAACAGTACAGTATAGTATGTAGTAGGCCTACAGTAACAGTACAGTATAGTATAGTATGTAGTAGGCCTACAGTAACAGTACAGTATAGTATAGTATGTAGTAGGCCTACAGTAACAGTACAGTATAGTATAGTATGTAGTAGGCCTACAGTAACAGTACAGTACAGTATAGTATGTAGTAGGCCTACAGTAACAGTACAGTATAGTATAGTATGTAGTAGGCCTACAGTAACAGTACAGTATAGTATAGTATGTAGTAGGCCTACAGTAACAGTACAGTATAGTATAGTATGTAGTAGGCCTACAGTAACAGTACAGTATAGTATGTAGTAGGCCTACAGTAACAGTACAGTATAGTATAGTATGTAGTAGGCCTACAGTAACAGTACAGTATAGTATAGTATGTAGTAGGCCTACAGTAACAGTACAGTATAGTATAGTATGTAGTAGGCCTACAGTAACAGTACAGTATAGTATAGTATGTAGTAGGCCTACAGTAACAGTACAGTATAGTATAGTATGTAGTAGGCCTACAGTAACAGTACAGTACAGTATAGTATGTAGTAGGCCTACAGTAACAGTACAGTATAGTATAGTATGTAGTAGGCCTACAGTAACAGTACAGTATAGTATAGTATGTAGTAGGCCTACAGTAACAGTACAGTATAGTATAGTATGTAGTAGGCCTACAGTAACAGTACAGTACAGTATAGTATGTAGTAGGCCTACAGTAACAGTACAGTATAGTATAGTATGTAGTAGGCCTACAGTACAGTATAGTATAGTATGTAGTAGGCCTACAGTAACAGTACAGTATAGTATAGTATGTAGTAGGCCTACAGTAACAGTACAGTATAGTATAGTATGTAGTAGGCCTACAGTAACAGTACAGTATAGTATAGTATGTAGTAGGCCTACAGTAACAGTACAGTACAGTATAGTATGTAGTAGGCCTACAGTAACAGTACAGTACAGTATAGTATGTAGTAGGCCTACAGTAACAGTACAGTATAGTATAGTATGTAGTAGGCCTACAGTAACAGTACAGTATAGTATAGTATGTAGTAGGCCTACAGTAACAGTACAGTATAGTATAGTATGTAGTAGGCCTACAGTAACAGTACAGTATAGTATAGTATGTAGTAGGCCTACAGTAACAGTACAGTATAGTATAGTATGTAGTAGGCCTACAGTAACAGTACAGTATAGTATGTAGTAGGCCTACAGTAACAGTACAGTATAGTATGTAGTAGGCCTACAGTAACAGTACAGTATAGTATAGTATGTAGTAGGCCTACAGTAACAGTACAGTATAGTATGTAGTAGGCCTACAGTAACAGTACAGTATAGTATGTAGTAGGCCTACAGTAACAGTACAGTATAGTATGTAGTAGGCCTACAGTAACAGTACAGTATAGTATAGTATGTAGTAGGCCTACAGTAACAGTACAGTATAGTATAGTATGTAGTAGGCCTACAGTAACAGTACAGTATAGTATAGTATGTAGTAGGCCTACAGTAACAGTACAGTATAGTATAGTATGTAGTAGGCCTACAGTAACAGTACAGTACAGTATAGTATGTAGTAGGCCTACAGTAACAGTACAGTATAGTATAGTATGTAGTAGGCCTACAGTAACAGTACAGTATAGTATAGTATGTAGTAGGCCTACAGTAACAGTACAGTATAGTATAGTATGTAGTAGGCCTACAGTAACAGTACAGTATAGTATAGTATGTAGTAGGCCTACAGTAACAGTACAGTATAGTATAGTATGTAGTAGGCCTACAGTAACAGTACAGTATAGTATAGTATGTAGTAGGCCTACAGTAACAGTACAGTATAGTATAGTATGTAGTAGGCCTACAGTAACAGTACAGTATAGTATAGTATGTAGTAGGCCTACAGTAACAGTACAGTATAGTATAGTATGTAGTAGGCCTACAGTAACAGTACAGTACAGTATAGTATGTAGTAGGCCTACAGTAACAGTACAGTATAGTATAGTATGTAGTAGGCCTACAGTAACAGTACAGTATAGTATAGTATGTAGTAGGCCTACAGTAACAGTACAGTATAGTATAGTATGTAGTAGGCCTACAGTAACAGTACAGTATAGTATAGTATGTAGTAGGCCTACAGTAACAGTACAGTATAGTATAGTATGTAGTAGGCCTACAGTAACAGTACAGTACAGTATAGTATGTAGTAGGCCTACAGTAACAGTACAGTACAGTATAGTATGTAGTAGGCCTACAGTAACAGTACAGTATAGTATAGTATGTAGTAGGCCTACAGTAACAGTACAGTATAGTATAGTATGTAGTAGGCCTACAGTAACAGTACAGTATAGTATAGTATGTAGTAGGCCTACAGTAACAGTACAGTATAGTATAGTATGTAGTAGGCCTACAGTAACAGTACAGTATAGTATAGTATGTAGTAGGCCTACAGTAACAGTACAGTATAGTATAGTATGTAGTAGGCCTACAGTAACAGTACAGTATAGTATAGTATGTAGTAGGCCTACAGTAACAGTACAGTACAGTATAGTATGTAGTAGGCCTACAGTAACAGTACAGTACAGTATAGTATGTAGTAGGCCTACAGTAACAGTACAGTATAGTATAGTATGTAGTAGGCCTACAGTAACAGTACAGTATAGTATAGTATGTAGTAGGCCTACAGTAACAGTACAGTATAGTATAGTATGTAGTAGGCCTACAGTAACAGTACAGTATAGTATAGTATGTAGTAGGCCTACAGTAACAGTACAGTACAGTATAGTATGTAGTAGGCCTACAGTAACAGTACAGTATAGTATAGTATGTAGTAGGCCTACAGTAACAGTACAGTATAGTATAGTATGTAGTAGGCCTACAGTAACAGTACAGTATAGTATAGTATGTAGTAGGCCTACAGTAACAGTACAGTATAGTATAGTATGTAGTAGGCCTACAGTAACAGTACAGTATAGTATAGTATGTAGTAGGCCTACAGTAACAGTACAGTATAGTATAGTATGTAGTAGGCCTACAGTAACAGTACAGTACAGTATAGTATGTAGTAGGCCTACAGTAACAGTACAGTATAGTATAGTATGTAGTAGGCCTACAGTAACAGTACAGTACAGTATAGTATGTAGTAGGCCTACAGTAACAGTACAGTATAGTATAGTATGTAGTAGGCCTACAGTAACAGTACAGTATAGTATGTAGTATGTAGTATGTAGTAGGCCTACAGTAACAGTACAGTACAGTATAGTATGTAGTAGGCCTACAGTAACAGTACAGTACAGTATAGTATGTAGTAGGCCTACAGTAACAGTACAGTATAGTATAGTATGTAGTAGGCCTACAGTAACAGTACAGTATAGTATGTAGTATGTAGTATGTAGTAGGCCTACAGTAACAGTACAGTACAGTATAGTATGTAGTAGGCCTACAGTAACAGTACAGTATAGTATAGTATGTAGTAGGCCTACAGTAACAGTACAGTATAGTATAGTATGTAGTAGGCCTACAGTAACAGTACAGTATAGTACAGTATGTAGTAGGCCTACAGTAACAGTATAGTATAGTATAGTATGTAGTAGGCCTACAGTAACAGTACAGTATAGTATAGTATGTAGTAGGCCTACAGTAACAGTACAGTATAGTATAGTATGTAGTAGGCCTACAGTAACAGTAGGTACCGTAGGTACAGTAGGTACCTTGATACCGGAAGGTCGCCAGTTCGAATCAGCGGTCCGACATGTTAAAATTACCACCGCTGAAGTGCCCTTGAACAAGGCATTGAACCACTACGATGAAATGTTCTATGAGCAGGGCCTGGCTGGAAACAAGTTATTGAGCTTAGCCCAGATACCCTGGGTAAATATAGTCATCATTTCAATTCATTTCTCTCAAAGTTAAATTAAGCCTTCATCAGTTCACTCTGGGGGAGCCCGGGTTCACTCTGGGGGGGCCCGGGTTCCAACAGAGACACTAACTCTGGGGGAGCCCGGGTTCCAACAGGAGACACTAACTCTGGGGGAGCCCGGGTTCCAACAGAGACACTAACTCTGGGGGAGCCCGGGTTCCAACAGAGACACTAACTCTGGGGGAGCCCGGGTTCCAACAGAGACACTAACTCTGGGGGAGCCCGGGTTCCAACAGAGACACTAACTCTGGGGGAGCCCGGGTTCCAACAGAGACACTAACTCTGGGGGAGCCCGGGTTCCAACAGAGACACTAACTCTGGGGGAGCCCGGGTTCCAACAGGCAACCTTGTGGTTCCCATCCAGACACTCTACCCCTGATCCACCACGCCCTGTTTGCTATGTTGCTTATGTTTGCTATTACCAAGAAATTACACACCGCTGAATTTACCTCTATGATGAATTCCTGTTCTGTTCTTTGACTATATAGAAGTGTATTTGAACGTCTCTAAATGTTTTGATGAATTGAACATGGTGGACCCTCTTGTAAACAAGTGTAATGCTTAATTGGGTCGTCCACTCACAGTTAACAGTCTTTGTATTGAGTTTGTGTGTGTGTGTGTGTGTGTGTGTGTGTGTGTGTGTGTGTGTGTGTGTGTGTGTGTGTGTGTGTGTGTGTGTGTGTGTGTGTTTTCACAGTAAACGCCGGGGAGCGTTTAACTCCAAACAGCTCCTCTATCTGGAGAACTACAAGTCCAGGATGAGTCTGAGATTCAGAGTCACCAACGGACACACCTGTGTGGTCATGTAGCCTGTCTGTCTGTCTGTCTGTCTGTCTGTCTGTCTGTCTGTCTGTCTGTCTGTCTGTCTGTCTGTCTGAAACAAAACTAAAGGACAAGTCATGTTATGTTATGCTTGGTCTAAAAAAATAGCCGATCTACAAGCAGCCACGAAGGCTTGTAGATCGGCTATTTTCACCAAACAACTCATTATAAATCGGGCATCGGACATATAAGCACCATCGCGGCCAAAAACACGACTTTAGTCGACAAAATCAACTGCAGACCAAATATCTAGACAAAAACTGAAACATTTCAAATGAGCAAAAATATGACAAAAACTGTATTGAATTTGAATCAACATTAACCCTGTGTTTGTATTGTCAGCACACGCCACACAGACATGCTAACAACATAATAATAACAACACGCTTGTACTAATTGTCATCCATATTTCTGTGTTTCTACCTTTTAGCTGTTTCTGTTCATTTATAGAGGGTATGCGCGTGACATCATCATCAAACCCGGAAGTTATGCGGGAACGCCTACTGGCCTCGACAGCCCAAACATCCAATCAGAAAAGTCCTATCTGATTGACAGCCCATACATCCAATCAGAAAAGTCCTATCTGATTGACAGCCCATACATCCAATCAGAACAGTCCTATCTGATTGACAGCCCATACATCCAATCAGAAAAGTCCTATCTGATTGACAGCCCATACATCCAATCAGAACAGTCCTATCTGATTGACAGCCCCATACATCCAATCAGAACAGTCCTATCTGAGTCATCAGACGATCTTAACTGACGTTAAACTCACTTTGCCACTGGATTTCACACTCACTTCATGCATGCGCAAAACCCTCTATTCCAAAAACATTAAAATATGACAATAAATAAACGTTCCTGCGTTTCCTTTAAACACAATAAATGTGTTAAGTATTAAAGAGCATTCAGGCATTTAATCAGATTTAATAGAGAAGGAGCTGAGTGCAATGCATTGTGGGACTTTAAAAACACAATGACAAAACTGTCATTTTTGTAAGGGTCCATTTGGTTCCATGTGTTACACTCTCAGAGTCACAGACCCGTAAGGGTCCATTTGGTTCCATGTGTTACACTCTCAGAGTCACAGACCCGTAAGGGTCCATTTGGTTCCATGTGTTACACTCTCAGAGTCACAGACCCGTAAGGGTCCATTTGGTTCCATGTGTTACACTCAGAGTCACAGACCCGTAAGGGTCCATTTGGTTCCATGTGTTACACTCTCAGAGTCACAGACCCGTAAGGGTCCATTTGGTTGCATGTGTTACACTCAGAGTCACAGACCTGTAAGGGTCCATTTGGTTCCATGTGTTACACTCTCAGAGTCACAGACCCGTAAGGGTCCATTTGGTTGCATGTGTTACACTCAGAGTCACAGACCTGTAAGGGTCCATTTGGTTCCATGTGTTACACTCTCAGAGTCACAGACCCGTAAGGGTCCATTTGGTTCCATGTGTTACACTCAGAGTCACAGACCCGTAAGGGTCCATTTGGTTCCATTTGTTACACTCAGAGTCACAGACCCGTAAGGGTCCATTTGGTTGCATGTGTTACACTCAGAGTCACAGACCTGTAAGGGTCCATTTGGTTCCATGTGTTACACTCTCAGAGTCACAGACCCGTAAGGGTCCATTTGGTTCCATGTGTTACACTCAGAGTCACAGACCCGTAAGGGTCCATTTGGTTCCATGTGTTACACTCAGAGTCACAGACCCGTAAGGGTCCATTTGGTTCCATGTGTTACACTCAGAGTCACAGACCCGTAAGGGTCCATTTGGTTCCATGTGTTACACTCTCAGAGTTACAGACCCGTAAGGGTCCATTTGGTTCCATGTGTTACACTCAGAGTCACAGACCCGTAAGGGTCCATTTGGTTACATGTTACTGGGTATAATGTACAAACGTTATTGACGTAAAAATATAAGTACCAAAAGTACTAATTATTGTGCATACTATACTGTACTGTTACTGTAGGCCTACTACATACTATACTATACTGTACTGTTACTGTAGGCCTACTACATACTATACTGTACTGTTACTGTTACTGTAGGCCTACTACATACTATACTGTACTGTACTGTTACTGTAGGCCTACTACATACTATACTATACTGTACTGTAGGCCTACTACATACTATACTGTACTGTTACTGTAGGCCTACTACATACTATACTATACTGTTACTGTAGGCCTACTACATACTATACTGTACTGTTACTGTAGGCCTACTACATACTATACTATACTGTACTGTTACTGTAGGCCTACTACATACTATACTATACTGTTACTGTAGGCCTACTACATACTATACTATACTGTACTGTTACTGTAGGCCTACTACATACTATACTGTACTGTTACTGTAGGCCTACTACATACTATACTGTACTGTTACTGTAGGCCTACTACATACTATACTATACTGTTACTGTAGGCCTACTACATACTATACTATACTGTTACTGTAGGCCTACTACATACTATACTGTACTGTTACTGTAGGCCTACTACATACTATACTGTACTGTTACTGTAGGCCTACTACATACTATACTGTACTGTTACTGTAGGCCTACTACATACTATACTGTACTGTTACTGTAGGCCTACTACATACTATACTATACTGTACTGTTACTGTAGGCCTACTACATACTATACTGTACTGTACTGTTACTGTAGGCCTACTACATACTATACTGTACTGTTACTGTAGGCCTACTACATACTATACTATACTGTACTGTTACTGTAGGCCTACTACATACTATACTATACTGTACTGTTACTGTAGGCCTACTACATACTATACTATACTGTACTGTTACTGTAGGCCTACTACATACTATACTATACTGTACTGTTACTGTAGGCCTACTACATACTATACTGTACTGTACTGTTACTGTAGGCCTACTACATACTATACTATACTGTACTGTTACTGTAGGCCTACTACATACTATACTGTACTGTACTGTTACTGTAGGCCTACTACATACTATACTATACTGTACTGTTACTGTAGGCCTACTACATACTATACTATACTGTACTGTTACTGTAGGCCTACTACATACTATACTATACTGTACTGTTACTGTAGGCCTACTACATACTATACTATACTGTACTGTTACTGTAGGCCTACTACATACTATACTGTACTGTACTGTTACTGTAGGCCTACTACATACTATACTATACTGTACTGTTACTGTAGGCCTACTACATACTATACTATACTGTACTGTTACTGTAGGCCTACTACATACTATACTATACTGTACTGTTACTGTAGGCCTACTACATACTATACTGTACTGTACTGTAGGCCTACTACATACTATACTATACTGTACTGTTACTGTAGGCCTACTACATACTATACTATACTGTACTGTAGGCCTACTACATACTATACTATACTGTACTGTTACTGTAGGCCTACTACATACTATACTATACTGTACTGTTACTGTAGGCCTACTACATACTATACTATACTGTACTGTACTGTTACTGTAGGCCTACTACATACTATACTGTACTGTACTGTTACTGTAGGCCTACTACATACTATACTATACTGTACTGTTACTGTAGGCCTACTACATACTATACTATACTGTACTGTTACTGTAGGCCTACTACATACTATACTGTACTGTTACTGTAGGCCTACTACATACTATACTATACTGTACTGTTACTGTAGGCCTACTACATACTATACTATACTGTACTGTTACTGTAGGCCTACTACATACTATACTGTACTGTACTGTTACTGTAGGCCTACTACATACTATACTGTACTGTACTGTTACTGTAGGCCTACTACATACTATACTATACTGTACTGTTACTGTAGGCCTACTACATACTATACTGTACTGTACTGTTACTGTAGGCCTACTACATACTATACTGTACTGTACTGTTACTGTAGGCCTACTACATACTATACTATACTGTACTGTTACTGTAGGCCTACTACATACTATACTGTACTGTACTGTTACTGTAGGCCTACTACATACTATACTGTACTGTACTGTTACTGTAGGCCTACTACATACTATACTATACTGTACTGTTACTGTAGGCCTACTACATACTATACTATACTGTACTGTTACTGTAGGCCTACTACATACTATACTATACTGTACTGTAGGCCTACTACATACTATACTATACTGTACTGTAGGCCTACTACATACTATACTATACTGTACTGTTACTGTAGGCCTACTACATACTATACTATACTGTACTGTTACTGTAGGCCTACTACATACTATACTATACTGTACTGTTACTGTAGGCCTACTACATACTATACTATACTGTACTGTTACTGTAGGCCTACTACATACTATACTGTACTGTACTGTTACTGTAGGCCTACTACATACTGTACTGTACTGTACTGTTACTGTAGGCCTACTACATACTGTACTGTACTGTTACTGTAGGCCTACTACATACTGTACTGTACTGTTACTGTAGGCCTACTACATACTATACTATACTGTACTGTTACTGTAGGCCTACTACATACTATACTATACTGTACTGTTACTGTAGGCCTACTACATACTATACTATACTGTACTGTTACTGTAGGCCTACTACATACTATACTATACTGTACTGTTACTGTAGGCCTACTACATACTATACTATACTGTACTGTTACTGTAGGCCTACTACATACTATACTATACTGTACTGTTACTGTAGGCCTACTACATACTATACTATACTGTACTGTTACTGTAGGCCTACTACATACTATACTATACTGTACTGTTACTGTAGGCCTACTACATACTATACTATACTGTACTGTTACTGTAGGCCTACTACATACTATACTATACTGTACTGTTACTGTAGGCCTACTACATACTATACTATACTGTACTGTTACTGTAGGCCTACTACATACTATACTATACTGTACTGTTACTGTAGGCCTACTACATACTATACTATACTGTACTGTTACTGTAGGCCTACTACATACTATACTATACTGTACTGTTACTGTAGGCCTACTACATACTATACTATACTGTACTGTTACTGTAGGCCTACTACATACTATACTATACTGTACTGTTACTGTAGGCCTACTACATACTATACTATACTGTACTGTTACTGTAGGCCTACTACATACTATACTATACTGTACTGTTACTGTAGGCCTACTACATACTATACTATACTGTACTGTTACTGTAGGCCTACTACATACTATACTGTACTGTACTGTTACTGTAGGCCTACTACATACTATACTGTACTGTACTGTTACTGTAGGCCTACTACATACTATACTGTACTGTTACTGTAGGCCTACTACATACTATACTATACTGTACTGTTACTGTAGGCCTACTACATACTATACTATACTGTACTGTTACTGTAGGCCTACTACATACTATACTATACTGTACTGTTACTGTAGGCCTACTACATACTATACTATACTGTACTGTTACTGTAGGCCTACTACATACTATACTATACTGTACTGTTACTGTAGGCCTACTACATACTATACTATACTGTACTGTTACTGTAGGCCTACTACATACTATACTGTACTGTTACTGTAGGCCTACTACATACTATACTATACTGTACTGTTACTGTAGGCCTACTACATACTATACTATACTGTACTGTTACTGTAGGCCTACTACATACTATACTATACTGTACTGTTACTGTAGGCCTACTACATACTATACTATACTGTACTGTTACTGTAGGCCTACTACATACTATACTGTACTGTTACTGTAGGCCTACTACATACTATACTATACTGTACTGTTACTGTAGGCCTACTACATACTATACTATACTGTACTGTTACTGTAGGCCTACTACATACTATACTATACTGTACTGTTACTGTAGGCCTACTACATACTATACTATACTGTACTGTTACTGTAGGCCTACTACATACTATACTGTACTGTTACTGTAGGCCTACTACATACTATACTATACTGTACTGTTACTGTAGGCCTACTACATACTATACTATACTGTACTGTTACTGTAGGCCTACTACATACTATACTATACTGTACTGTTACTGTAGGCCTACTACATACTATACTGTACTGTACTGTTACTGTAGGCCTACTACATACTATACTATACTGTACTGTTACTGTAGGCCTACTACATACTATACTATACTGTACTGTTACTGTAGGCCTACTACATACTATACTGTACTGTTACTGTAGGCCTACTACATACTATACTATACTGTACTGTTACTGTAGGCCTACTACATACTATACTGTACTGTACTGTTACTGTAGGCCTACTACATACTATACTATACTGTACTGTTACTGTAGGCCTACTACATACTATACTATACTGTACTGTTACTGTAGGCCTACTACATACTATACTATACTGTACTGTTACTGTAGGCCTACTACATACTATACTATACTGTACTGTTACTGTAGGCCTACTACATACTATACTATACTGTACTGTTACTGTAGGCCTACTACATACTATACTGTACTGTACTGTTACTGTAGGCCTACTACATACTATACTATACTGTACTGTTACTGTAGGCCTACTACATACTATACTATACTGTACTGTTACTGTAGGCCTACTACATACTATACTGTACTGTACTGTTACTGTAGGCCTACTACATACTATACTGTACTGTTACTGTAGGCCTACTACATACTATACTATACTGTACTGTTACTGTAGGCCTACTACATACTATACTATACTGTACTGTTACTGTAGGCCTACTACATACTATACTGTACTGTACTGTTACTGTAGGCCTACTACATACTATACTGTACTGTACTGTTACTGTAGGCCTACTACATACTATACTGTACTGTTACTGTAGGCCTACTACATACTATACTATACTGTACTGTTACTGTAGGCCTACTACATACTATACTATACTGTACTGTTACTGTAGGCCTACTACATACTATACTATACTGTACTGTTACTGTAGGCCTACTACATACTATACTATACTGTACTGTTACTGTAGGCCTACTACATACTATACTGTACTGTACTGTTACTGTAGGCCTACTACATACTATACTGTACTGTACTGTTACTGTAGGCCTACTACATACTATACTATACTGTACTGTTACTGTAGGCCTACTACATACTATACTATACTGTACTGTTACTGTAGGCCTACTACATACTATACTATACTGTACTGTTACTGTAGGCCTACTACATACTATACTGTACTGTACTGTTACTGTAGGCCTACTACATACTATACTATACTGTACTGTTACTGTAGGCCTACTACATACTATACTATACTGTACTGTTACTGTAGGCCTACTACATACTATACTATACTGTACTGTTACTGTAGGCCTACTACATACTATACTGTACTGTACTGTTACTGTAGGCCTACTACATACTATACTATACTGTACTGTTACTGTAGGCCTACTACATACTATACTATACTGTACTGTTACTGTAGGCCTACTACATACTATACTGTACTGTACTGTTACTGTAGGCCTACTACATACTATACTGTACTGTACTGTACTGTTACTGTAGGCCTACTACATACTATACTATACTGTTACTGTAGGCCTACTACATACTATACTATACTGTACTGTTACTGTAGGCCTACTACATACTATACTATACTGTACTGTTACTGTAGGCCTACTACATACTATACTATACTGTACTGTTACTGTAGGCCTACTACATACTATACTATACTGTACTGTTACTGTAGGCCTACTACATACTATACTATACTGTACTGTTACTGTAGGCCTACTACATACTATACTATACTGTACTGTTACTGTAGGCCTACTACAAGCTGTTCTCCTGGGCTCGTTTGTACACATTTATTTGTCATTGATTAGTTGATTGATTTATTGATTGGTTCAGTGATTTGACCTGAAAAAAAATAACTTCCTGTTTATTGACAATAAATAAAGATGGTCGTGTTTAATGGCTGGTTTGCTTTTGTTTGTTTGTTTGTTTGAAGAATTTAGTTTTTCTCTTCTATTGTTTCTGTTATTTCAGTAAGTACAGTAAGAATGTCTCGTTTTCAACCTGAATGTAGTTGAGCTCAATTCTTCAGTTGATAATTCTGTGCTTTGTATTAATGAGCAGTTTGTTTTCAACTTCACCAGATCCATAAACGTAAGACACTTTTTTGGGGGAAATTCTTTATTGGGAATTATAGCCCCTTGAGATGAATCATCTCGTTTTCAAGGATCCAGGGATTACAAAATACACACTTTTCTAATTAAGCAATTAGACAAACATGTAACAGTTGGCAGACTGGAGAACAAGACAAAACTAAACTAAACATGCACTGTTGCACAGGGCTTAAAGTTCTGAGTCCTGGGGACGGATTTCAGTCCTGAGGAGATCAGTGCAAATTTGCACAACATAATTTTCAGTCTTGGGATTTTTTGGGGGTTTAAGCCCTGCGTGCAAGAATACTTACAGCTAAACAGAAAAACACAGAGTACTTACATGGATCATTGGTTGCTTAAAAGATATGTTAATGATTATGTAATAGTGATGATTATGCTATAATTATGTTAGAGTGATGATTAGTCAAAGCATGAACAGGTGCGTTCCCATAGTGAGAGGACAGCGCTGATTTAAACAACCAGGTGCGGTCCCATAGTGAGAGGACAGCGCTGATTTAAACAACCAGGTGCGGTCCCATAGTGAGAGGACAGCGCTGATTTAAACAACCTAAAGGATGTTAATATATAAATAATAATTATGGGATAATCACAGGGCACAATATTGTTCACAGTGAACTATGTAAAATATACAACATGTCACCAAACCTGCCGAATATAGGCTTTGCTGCCATCTTGTGGTGACAACGGGACATAGCAGAATACATCAAACATTCCTGTTGACACTTTAAATGAAATGAATGAAGCTTAATGTAAAACATAACTATGAATATTACTGGCGTTTCTAATGAGAGACAATAAACTGTTTGTATGTTTTATAATTATGTTCCTAAAATCATTATGAAACCCAGAATATAATTATTTAAACCCAACGTGTGTCTTTTAGCAATGATGTGACCGGATTCTGGTTGGGACTTCCGGTGTGTTACACTGAAACCAGTGCGTTCGATAATGTGAGTCTCGCGAGTTTACCGGGCCACGCGAGACTGCTATTGCTCTGTTTACATGTTATAGCCTGCTAGCTGCTAGCCTGCCTAGCTAGCTTTTCAAATTGTGTAAAATGTGCTACATTTGTTGTACAGACGGTTCTTTATTTCAATTCGTCCAACAATGAGGAATTGCTTAAATATTCCGCCGAATTTCACTGCAACTACAAAACACGTAATAATAATATAATAATAGTTATAAAGCTAACCATAGCTGAAACTAATGCTCGTTGCTGTGCGTACTAGGCTGAACCACAAGAGGGCCCCATTGTGTTGCATTTTACATTGAAAGCAAAGAGCGTTGATAATATTCAGTGGTGTTAAAGCAGTGGTTCCCAAAGTGGGGTCCGGGGACCCCCAGGGGTCCTTGAGGGAGTACTAGGGGGGTTAAATGATAGTATGGAACCAAATGGACCCATTTGGTTCCATTTGTATGCTCTGGCCGGCGGTGGCCGAACGGATTGCGGAGCGGTCTTGATACCGGAAGGTCGCCAGTTCGAATCAGCGGTCCGACATGTTAAAATTACCACCGCTGAAGTGCCCTTGAACAAGGCATTGAACCACTACGATGAAATGTTCTATGAGCAGGGCCTGGCTGGAAACAAGTTCTTGAGCTTAGCCCAGATACCCTGGGTAAATATAGTCATCATTTCAATTCATTTCTCTCAAAGTTAAATTAAGCCTTCATCAGTGTGGTGAATGAACACTGATGAAGGCTGGATAGCCGAAACGTTTGTCCCTGTTCAAATATGAAATAAACTATTTGAACTGAAGTCTTGGTGTGTGCGACCCACTACCGTTATTTTGATATGTTTTGAACGGGTAGCGCCACCTATAGACAGAGCGCGAAGGTCACATGAAGGGTCCCAGAGATAGAAATGCCATTAAATGGGGGTCCGTAGACTAACTAATGCATGTCAAACTGGGGGTCCTTGAAATTAAACGGGTTGAGAATCACTGCTAGAGACATACAAATCTTAATGGGGGTCCCTGGCATATCTCTTCAAATGGGGGTCCGCGGGGCAGACTAGTGTCAATGTGGCAGCGGTGGCCGAACGGATAGCGGCGCGGTCTTGATACCGGAAGGTTCCTAGTTCGAATCAGCAGTCCGACACGTTAAAATTACCACCGCTGAAGTGCCCTTGAACAAGGCATTGAACCACTACGATGAAATGTGTTCTATGAGCAGGGCCTGGCTGGAAACAAGTTCTTGAGCTTAGCCCAGATACCCTGGGTAAATATAGATTTCATTTCATTTCAATGTGGGGGTCCTTGACATGAAAAGGTTTGGGAACGTGGAATGTGCCGTGATGTGACATGTGAGCTTATAGATCTCTTTTATATAGTAAAACAATATGTTATCATTATGCTATTACTATTAATTGATTTAGGAACACTGTGAATACTCAATTCGATGGCCGATTTCCTGTTTGGTTTAGGTCATGGTGCCAAAAGACTTTTTTATAAGTCGGGACATGATACAGGTGCGTATCGATTTGCATACATGTAGGTGAAACCGTATTGTGTGGCTTGAAGCACAAAGTTTTGTAGGGGGCGCTGTTGAGCCATTAAGCACACACGCACGCACGCACACGCACACACACACACACACACACACACACACACACACACACACACACACACACACACACACACACACACACACACACACACACACACACACACACATAGAGACACACAGAGAGAAAGAGAGAGAGAGAGAGGTAGAAATAGTTTGCTGTCGTTAGTTCGGACTCTCGCCTAATGTGGTCCGGCAATATGCCGTGGACCAATCAGGGTCATGGAGTCGTTAAGCCTCTCCACCAACGGCAAGGTCACAGCAATGGGAGAGGGAGGTGGCCCTTAAAAGGGCCGTTGGGGGAGGGGGGTGTTAGAGCGCCTTCTGCTGGCAGACGGCGGCCCTGCACAGAGGACAGCGTGCCAGGCTGCCAGCCTGTGCCAGCCTCTCGGCACAGAGGCGGCAGCAGCAGGCGTGTCCACAGGGCACGAAGACCACCTGAGGCCGGGCGTCCATGCACACCACACACTCCTCGTCCTCCAGGGGGGGCGGGGGAGCAGAGGGGAGCGGAGCTGGAGTCTGACCCGGTACCACCGAGGCCCGGTTCAGCTGCATCTCCACCTCCAACTCCCTCTTCTCCTTCAGCAGCCAGGGGACGGTCACCTCGCGGTGCCAGCGCTCGATGCGCGCTCTGTTCTTCAGCACCTCGCGGATCCTGCGCTCCATCACCTCCGGCGTGGACTCCAAGCCCAGGTGGAACTTGAGTCTGAGGAAGGCTCTAGCCATCCTGGACCGTTGGGGCAGCGTGGTACCTCTATGGTAGCGTCTGTCCGCTAGTGGAGAAGAAGACATGTTGGAGATAAACTCTTACTGAGAGAAGAAGACAAGATGAAGATGGTGACACAACAATGATGTGGCTTCTCTGGAAACACCTCGTCCTTTTATCCAGGACGTCAGCCAATCGCAGAGTTCGCTGACGTGGCTCATTTGAATAAAATAATACACAAACAAACGAGATTCACGCGTTGCCATGGGGATGCAGCGCTGCGTGGCTCATTTGAATAAAATAATACACAAAACGCACTGGCGTTGCCATGGGGATGCAGCACTGCGCGCGCACCCGTCAACACCGCGGCGTGACGATGACGTCGGTCGAGTGACGCGGTCAACTGTGATTGGTCGACTCAATGCTGCACAACTAGGCCTTTGTTGACATCTCGTAACCCTGGTGATTATTAATATCTGGACTGAGCGGTGAGTTCAAAGCTGTGTTTATTATTATTATTATTATTATTAGTGTTCATTTGTTGATAATAATGTTTGTCTGTGTCTTCATTCGTCGCTGCTTCCGGCCGATAGCCGCCGTTAGCATGCTAACGTTACAACGATGCAGTCTCCCGGCTAGCTTCTGATAGCAAGCTATAGCTAGCTGTAGATGCTGCTAACATTATAACTCTATGGAAGCTAGTTAGCACCATGTTAGCTGCTGCTAACATTATGGTTAATAACTCTATGGCGCTAACTAGCCAGCTATGATAGCTAGTTAGCACCATAGAGTTCTATGGTTAGCTGCTAGCTATGCTATCGGATACCTTATGACTCTATGGTGTTAGCTAGCTAGCTGTGCTATCTAGTTAGCACCATAGAGTTATAAGGTTAGCTGCTAGCTATATTCTATCGGCAGCTGCTAGTGTAGCAGAGTGGCTCAGAGCCTCAGCCTGGTGGCCCATCACCATGTCCTCCGGGTCCCTTTGGTCTAGTCACAGTGGTTAAGATGTTGGACTTTCATGCGGGAGCCCCGAGACCGAGTTCGAATCCCGGGCGTTACACTAGCTATGCTAGCTGTAGGTGCTGCTAACCTTATAACTATATGGTGCTAACTAGCTAGCTATGCTACCGGTAGCTGCTAGCTGTGATGAATCAACCCTTTGAGATGTTGATGAGCCAAATTAAATCTTAATGTCTCACTTCATCATGCAGCTCTATTCTTAATGCATTTATACCAGAATCTATTCTTCTGTGTTGTGTTTATAATAATAATAATAATACAACTTTATTTGTATAGCACCTTTAATGACATGAAATGTAGCGCTTTACAGAGCAATGGATAAAAAAAGAAAAGAAAAGCAAGGCATAAACATTAAAATACAAGAGCAGTAATGCAATACAGTGAGGACATGAATAACAAAAAAATAAAAGATCAATTCAAAGCAAGAGTGTAGAAGTGGGTCTTGAGCTGTGCTTTAAAAATGTCTACAGAGGCTGCCATTTGAAGGTACAGTGGGAGTTTGTTCCACGCCGTCGGCCCGTAGAAGCAAAAAGCTGCTACCCCGTATTTTTTAGTTGCCATTTCTTTAGGCAAAGCGAGCAGGCCAGCAGTGGAAGACCTTAGGGGCGGTTTGGGACATATTTAGGCAGGCAGTCATGTAGGTAGGAAGGTGCGAGACCATTGAGAGCTTTATAAACAAGTAAAATAATTCTAATTCTAAAAACGACCGGAAGCCAGTGCAGTGAAGCCAAAACTGGAGTAATATGTTCTCTCATCTTAGTTCTAGTTAAAACTCATTTTGGACAAGTTGTAATCTGTCAGTTGTTTTCTTAGGCAGTCCAGAAAAAAGTGCATTGCAGTAATCAAGCCGAGAAAAAACAAAGGATTAGCGTTTTTGCATCGTCCAATGACAAATAGGCTCTGATTCGTGATTTCTAAGGTGAAAAAAGGCAATCTTGGTAACATGATTAATGTGTGAATTAAAATTCAATTCAGAATCAGTTACTTTTTACAGTCAGGTTGCCAAGTCTGCTTATTATTGATTATTTCTGCTCACTAGAACCGATTATGAGAACTTCTGTCTTATCCTCATTTAGCTTGAGAAAGTTCCCACTCATCCAGCATTTGATGCTAGACAGACAGGTCAACAATAATCTTCTATCTTTATATGGAATGAAGCCCCAACCTGTGAAAGCTGATGTGCTTTTATTGTGAAGGGAAAAGTTTCTGAACGTCTCAGCCTGCATATTTCCACGTGCTGAAAATAGCTGATCTACAAGCTCACAGCGTGTGGTGGACGCGACGCGTTGTGAACTTGTAAATCTGCTATTTTCAGCATGCATCCATGCACCACGTCATATAACAACGAATATACCAGGTTTCACGTGGGAGAGGTATTTTGTTGGCCGAGGTGATCATGTGTGTAAGCTAGTAGCCTGCACACAGCGCTACTCACCATGTGTGTAAGCTAGTAGCCTGCACACAGCGCTACTCATCATGTGTGTAAGCTAGTAGCCTGCACACAGCGCTACTCATCATGTGTGTAAGCTAGTAGCCTGCACACAGCGCTACTCATCATGTGTGTAAGCTAGTAGCCTGCACACAGCGCTACTCATCATGTGTGTAAGCTAGTAGCCTGCACACAGCGCTACTCATCATGTGTGTAAGCTAGTAGCCTGCACACAGCGCTACTCATCATGTGTGTAAGCTAGTAGCCTGCACACAGCGCTACTCATCATGTGTGTAAGCTAGTAGCCTGCACACAGCGCTACTCATCATGTGTGTAAGCTAGTAGCCTGCACACAGCGCTAGAGAGAGAGAGAGAGAGGGGGGGGGGGGGGGGAGACGGGACTCTGCGATTGAGCCAAAATGAAGTAATATTTTATTATCTACTAACATAGCCGCCTGGCGCCCGTGCCTCAGTGCCCGTGCCCGTGCCTCAGTGCCCGTGCCTCAGTGCCTGTGCCTCAGCGCCCACAGAAAAAACAGATAGATTTTTTCTTTTTGCCTTTTCCAAGTATCACCGGTGCGACCTCGTTACATTTTAAGTAGCACCTAAGAAATTAGGTGCCATATGTGACCTATTAAGTCACACGCTGGAGCCCTGATTCTATATAAGGCTATGTCTACATTAAATGCTATCTAAACTAGATAATCTGAGCCTTTGCGTATGCCTGTAAGGCTGTTGAGGTTAGGGCAAGTGCTACAGGCTATGATGGAGTCTGAAGAGGTAGGTTTTCAGCCTAGGGCGGAAGATTGGGAGTCTGCAGCTCTGATTGCAATGGGAAGGAAGTGCATTCCATAGTTTGGGATGTTTGGGATGTGTGGAGCGTTTTCCCGAGTCATCCCGGCATTTTTATTTATATTTTTTAATGGAGGGACAGGCAGTAGGCTGACATGAAATGGGGAGAGAGATGGGGGGGTGACATGCAGTAAAGGCTGTCGGGATCGGGAGTCGAACCCACGGCACACTGCCAGACTGGATTGCCAGCCAAGGTGCCTGGACCGCTGAGCCACGGCCCAGGCCTGTACTGGCGTTTTAGTGAATGTTCTTCCAGCTTCCCTGCGTTGGCTGATCTGAGCGCCCGGGAGGGTTTGTAGAGTTCAATCAGACTTGCAATATATGTGCCATACCTTTGGTTGCTTTGAATCAGAGCATCAGAGCCAATGGAGGGAGCGGGGAAGGGGGAGGGGCAACGACCGGGAGCCAATGGAGGGAACGGGGAAGGGGGAGGGGCAGCGACCGAGAGCCAATGGAGGGAGCGGGGAAGGGGGAGACGTGAGAATTTTGGCTGGTTGAAGACCAAGCGAGCTGCGGCATTTTAGATTAATTGGAGAGGCTTAAGTGAGCATGCCGGTAGGCCAGTAAGGAGTGAGTTACAATAGTCAAGTTTTGACATGACTGTTTTGACATTCAGTTGTTGTTTTTTTGTCACTGTGTTTTCCACAGACCACAGGGAGAGATTACGTTATCAGGAGATGGACTCCAAAAGATCTTCAGCCACATCAGAGGATCAGCGACAGATGGACCAGAGACATGGACCGCTTGATGCAAGACTCAACCCTGTAGTAAAGTTGTACAGGATATGTACAGGTATATGTACTTATGGTTTTTCTCCCCAATGTATTTGTTATGTTGTCACTGCTTATTGCATCCTACCGACTCTGGTACCAGTGAGGAGCCCACACTGGGAGGACGTAGAGGCTTCGTCCTACTGACTCTGGTACCAGTGAGGAGCCCCCACTGGGAGGACGTAGAGGCTTCGTCCTACTGACTCTGGTACCAGTGAGGAGCCCCCACCGGGAGGACGTAGAGGCTTCGTCCTACTGACTCTGGTACCAGTGAGGAGCCCCCACTGGGAGGACGTAGAGGCTTCGTCCTACTGACTCTGGTACCAGTGAGGAGCCCCCACCGGGAGGACGTAGAGGCTTCGTCCTACTGACTCTGGTACCAGTGAGGAGCCCCCACTGGGAGGATGTAGAGGCTTCGTCCTACTGACTCTGGTACCAGTAAGGAGCCCCCACCGGGAGGACGTAGAGGCTTCGTCCTACTGACTCTGGTACCAGTGAGGAGCCCCCACTGGGAGGATGTAGAGGCTTCGTCCTACTGACTCTGGTACCAGTAAGGAGCCCCCACCGGGAGGACGTAGAGGCTTCGTCCTACTGACTCTGGTACCAGTGAGGAGCCCCCACTGGGAGGACGTAGAGGCTTCGTCCTACTGACTCTGGTACCAGTGAGGAGCCCCCACTGGGAGGACGTAGAGGCTTCGTCCTACTGACTCTGGTACCAGTGAGGAGCCCCCACCGGGAGGACGTAGAGGCTTCGTCCTACTCCTCCCACCCAACACTCCCTGCTGACGGTGCCGCCCCAGCCTGTAGGATTACTTACAGTCCCAGTGATGCAAACCACCCCATTCGACTGGTATCATACCATTGAATGGGGCCAGGATGTCCCGTTATCATCCATCTTATGGTGCCAAAATGTCCATACTGGCATACTCACTGTTTCAGTATGTCATTATCAGCGATTGTCATTATCACTGATGTCCTGACGGAGGCGCGCCGTGTCTGGTGGCCATGAGCTACGTGAGGCACCGCCGAGCGAGGCGCTAGCCGAGCGAGTCGCCGTGCCGAGCGTTGCGAAGGCCACCAGACCCGACTCAGCGCCGTCCGAGTTACGTCCCGATAGGCAGAGAATAGTATATATTAGTAGCCCCTAGTTTCCAGCTCCTCTCTTCACACTGTGTAGAGGACTGTGGAACATCACAACCAACTAGTGATGAGCAGCTCCTCTCTTCACACTGTGTAGAGGACTGTGGAACATCACAACCAACTAGTGATGAGCAGCTCCTCTCTTCACACTGTGTAGAGGACTGTGGAACATCACAACCAACTAGTGATGAGCAGCTCCTCTCTTCACACTGTGTAGAGGACTGTGGAACATCACAACCAACTAGTGATGAGCAGCTCCTCTCTTCACACTGTGTAGAGGACTGTGGAACATCACAACCAACTAGTGATGAGCAGCTCCTCTCTTCACACTGTTCTGAATCTGACACTGAAGACAGTGATGAGTGGGAGGAGCCTAGGGGACATCAGTCAGCTTTAAACACACTGAAATCACAAAACACACAAAATGTGGGAGGAGCCAAGCTGTCCCAGGACCTGGCATCATCCACACAACCTGACTCCATGAGGAGTCACACAGGGAAGAAACCTTTTAGCTGTACAGAGTGTGGCAAAATGTTTCAATACAAGGGTGATCTAAATAAACACACAATCATTCACACAGGGAAGAAACCTTTTAGTTGTACAGAGTGTGGAAAAATGTTTAATCTAAAAACCAATCTGAAGAGACACATGAGGATTCATACAGGTGAAAAGCCATTTTCTTGTACAGAGTGTGGCACAATGTTTAATCACAAGGGACATCTAAAAACACACATGATAAAAACACACATGAGGACTCATACAGGAGAAAGGCCCTTTTCTTGTACAGTACGTGGTAAAGCCTGTGCTAACACAAGTAATCTAAAAACACACATGGGGACTCATACAGGAGAAAAGCCCTTTTCGTGTACAGTATGTGGTAAAGCCTGTGCTAACACAAGTAATCTAAAAACACACATGAGGACTCATACAGGAGAAAAGCCCTTTTCGTGTACAGTATGTAGTATAGGTTGTCGTGACAAACATGCTCTAAAATCACACATGAGGACTCATACAGGTGAAAAGCCTTTTTCATGTACATTATGTGGTAAAGGCTTTACTCACACAGGTGTTCTAAAAACACACATGAGGACTCATACAGGAGAAAAGCCTTTTTTGTGTACAGTATGTGGTAAAGCCTTTGTTGACACAAGTAATCTAAAAACACACATGAGGACTCATACAGGCAAAAAGCCTTTTTCGTGTACAGTATGTGGTAAAGGCTTTACACAGACGTGTAATCTAAAAAGACACATGAGGACTCACACATGAGGGGAAGCCTGTTAGTATAAGTTAGTCACACACAGACACACATAGAGATAGATAGATCTTTATTGTCATCAACATGTAATGAAATGATTACTATATTCACCCAGGGTATCTGGGCTAAGCTCAATAACTTGTTTCCAGCCAGGCCCTGCTCATAGCACATTTCAATGTAGTGGTTCAATGCCTTGTTCAAGGGCACTTCAGCGGTGGTAATTTGAACGTGTCGGACCGCTGATTCGAACTGGCGACCTTCCGGTATCAAGACCGCTCCGCAATCCGTTCGGCCACCGCTGCCACACATGTACAACGACATTAAAAGTGCCAACCAATCAGTGCATCAGATCACAAAACAACATAAAGATAAAACTATGAAACAACAAAACACACATGACTTCCTGTTGATCATTCAGTCTTAATACTGGATGTCATGTTCAACCCAGATTCGGCACAAACAAGGGACTCAATGTTATTTATTTTTGCTTCTGCTTCCTCTTGGAACAACATATTTTCAGACGGGGTTCTGAGGCCAAATACAGATTATTCTTGACATGAAATAATATGATGACCACTGGCATAGAAACATAGGTTTTAATAATATGACAACCACTGACATAGAAACATAGGTTTTAATAATATGACGACCACTGACATAGAAACATAGGTTTTAATAATATGACGACCACTGGCATAGAAACATAGGTTTTAATAATATGACAACCACTGACATAGAAACATAGGTTTAATAATATGATGACCACTGGCATAGAAACATAGGTTTTAATAATATGACGACCACTGGCATAGAAACATAGGTTTAATAATATGATGACCACTGGCATAGAAACATAGGTTTTAATAATATGACGACCACTGACAGAAACATAGGTTTTAATAATATGACGACCACTGACATAGAAACATAGGTTTTAATAATATGACAACCACTGACAGAAACATAGGTTTTAATAATATGACGACCACTGACATAGAAACATAGGTTTTAATAATATGACAACCACTGACAGAAACATAGGTTTTAATAATATGACAACCACTGACAGAAACATAGGTTTTAATAATATGACAACCACTGGCATAGAAACATAGGTTTTAATAATATGACGACCACTGACATAGAAACATAGGTTTTAATAATATGACAACCACTGACATAGAAACATAGGTTTTAATAATATGACGACCACTGACATAGAAACATAGGTTTTAATAATATGACGACCACTGACATAGAAACATAGGTTTTAATAATATGACGACCACTGGCATAGAAACATAGGTTTTAATAATATGACAACCACTGACATAGAAACATAGGTTTTAATAATATGACGACCACTGGCATAGAAACATACGTTGTAATAATATGACGACCACTGACAGAAACATAGGTTTTAATAAACAGTTTGCATACAGAGTCAATCGCTCCACAGATGACACCGTCTCAACTGCACTCCACCTCACCGTGTCCCATTTAGAGAAGGAGAACACCTACGCCAGGCTCCTGTTCATTGATTTTAGCTCAGCATTTAACACCATCATTCCACAACAGTTGGTGGAAAAGCTGCGGCTGCTGAATGTGGACCATGGCACCTGCACCTGGATCCTCAACTTCCTGTCTCAGAGGCAACAGAGAGTCAAAGTCGACGGCCAAACATCTGGGACCATCACAGTGAGCACAGGATCGCCTCAGGGCTGTGTCCTGAGCCCCCTGCTGTTCAGCCTGCTGACCCACGACTGCACTGCCAAATTTGGCAGTAATCACATCCTCAAGTTTGCAGATGACACCACTGTGGTGGGGCTCATTAGTAAAAAAGATGAGTCTGACTATAGGAAGGAGGTGGATCTACTTACAGTGTGGTGCAGTTCACATAACCTCTTTCTGAATGTGGACAAAACAAAGGAGATGGTGGTTGATTTTAGGAGGAGAGCCAGCGGCTGCCATGATACACCACTGACCATCGGTGGTGCCCCTGTGGAAAGGGTCAATAGTATCAAGTTCCTAGGGGTGCATTTGGCAGATGATCTGACCTCCACGATCAACACCACGGCCATCATCAAGAAGGCTCAGCAGAGTTTTTACCCCCTCCGGAGGCTAAAGAAGGCGGGCCTTCCCACTCCCCTCCTCACCACCTTCTACAGGGGCACCATTGAGTCAATCCTGACCTATAGCTTCACATCTTGGTTCGGCAGCCTCAAGGCACAGGAACAATACCAGCTGAATCGGGTGGTGAAGACAGCTGGGAGGATCATTAGTGCCTCTGTTCCCCCCTTGTTGGTGCTCTATAAAGAGCGCTGTGCCAGAAGAGCCACCAGCATCATTGGGGACCCCCATCATCCCTCCCACGGCCTGTTTATGCTCCTACCCTCAGGGAAAAGGTACAGGAGTATTAGGGCAAGGACAACTAGGATGAAAAACAGTTTTTCCCAAGTGCAGTGAGGCTCGTAAACGAACTGCGCCCTCTCCCCCGGCAAAACTGAATGAAGCATTGGACTGAATTGGACAAAAAATGCACTTTTGATGCACAACAGCACTTTAAAAAAAACGGTGCTGGAAACGTTTTGTTTTTAAGGATAGCACCATGCCACTTTATTTATTTATAGGTTGTGCTGTTGGTAACTCTTAACTTTTCCATATGAATTGCACGTCATCATACATACTGGGGCTCTTTTAAAATGTTTGTCCATGTTTTGTTTTAGTTTTTAGCTTGTGTTTTTAAATAGGCTCTATGTTTTATGTTGCACTGCCAATAACTGAGGGGAAACGGTATTTCATGTTATTTTGTATGTAAGTACATAATTATGGAAAATGACAAATAAAGTGATTCTGATTATGGGGGTTCTGAATAAGCCAGACTCAAATCACACTGTCGTGGCTAATAAGCCAGACTCAAATCACACTGTCGTGTGGCTAATAAGCCAGACTCAAATCACACTGTCGTGGCTAATAAGCCAGACTCAAATCACACTGTTGTGTGGCTAATAAGCCAGACTCAAATCACACTGTCGTGTGGCTAATAAGCCAGACTCAAATCACACTGTCGTGTGGCTAATAAGCCAGACTCAAATCACACTGTCGTGTGGCTAATAAGCCAGACTCAAATCACACTGTCGTGTGGTATTTGAGTCTGGAGATGCTGTGTATGGATCTTGTTTCCCGGGGGGGCGGGTTCAAACATTTTCTCTTTGACGCAATTGGTCAGAGCTACTGTCAGTCAAAGGTCTCAAGCATTGAACGTCACTGTACCAAAGCCCGCACATATTGCATGCCATGTCCCGATTGGCCACACCAGTTCTCTGGTGTAGGAAATGGGCGTACAATTGAGCCTCTCCAGACCGTAATCCGCCGGCAGGTAATTTTTTTTTTGCCAACGGCTGATTTGGTCTGGCTTATTATCCAGGCTAAATCGAATGAGCTCTCCATGGTTTTGACCAGATGGATATACTAAGCTCTTCATTTCTGACTTCAACATGCCTCTCGTTCAAAATATGAACGCGAGGGATTATCCAGCGACTTTATCATAATCATAGCCAGGTAGGCAAGCAACATTATGCGTCCCGTTTTTTGTACGGAACTGAAATTGGGGGGCTTTCAGAGTAAAAGCTGCCATATCTGTGCGGCACCCCGAGCTGCTATTTTGAAGAAGAAATCCGTCTAACTGGGATAAAATCTGTAAAAGAGAAGTCCAGTTCTGGTCCATTTATTGCATTGTGCAACGTAATCAAAAAAGTCAACCATAGAACAAGATTCCTCTACAGGATCTCCTCACTGGTCAACAAAAACACCTTGAAGACCTTAACAGGAGCCCTTGTACAGGGTTTCTTTGACTATGCATGCACCTCCTGGTACCACAGCACCTCAAAGGCCCTTAAAACCAGGCTCCAGACTTCCCAAAACAAACTGGTCAGGCTCCTACTTGATCTAGCCCCCCGAACCCACCTCACCCCTGCCCACTTCGACAGGCTGGAATGGCTTAGGGTCGACGACAGAGTACAGCATCTTGCAATGGGTCTGGTCCACAAGATTCGATACACCACCAAGATACCCATGTACCTGTCTAGATACTTCCTTAATGTTAACGAAGTCCACACCCACAACACCAGAGGGAGTGCAACGAACCATGTACAACCCAGATTCGGCACAAACAAGGGACTAAATTCTTTTCGCTCCTATGCCACCAAAATGTGGAACGCCCTACCAACTGTCATTAAGACATGCGAATCCCTTGACTCCTTCAAAACCGCTCTCAAAGGGCACCTACGGATGGCTGCAATTCGAAACTGGCCCCCGTAAAATCTGAATCCCCCCCCCCCGCCCCCCCCCCCTTTTTTCCCCTCACTGTATATATTTCTTTTCCCTTTTTACCTCCTTTATGATGAATTCCTGTTCTGTCTATAGAAGTGTCTATTTGTCTCTAAATGTTTTGATGATTTGAACATGGTGGACCCTATTGGAAACAAGTGTAATGCTTAATTGGGTCGTCCACTCACAGTTAACAGCCTTTGTATTGAGTTTGTGCTTGAAATGTACTGTAATTCTGCAAACTGTTAATAAATTCTTCAATCAATCAATCAATCAATAGAGCGGACCTGGGTGTCACAGTCAAAGCGGTCCATCTAGAAAAGCGGCTCTGTGGTTTGTCTGTCCGCGCTGCACAATGCAATAAATGTACCAGAAGTGGACTTGGGAGACTGGGAGAGCTGCACAATGCAATAAATGGACCAGAAGTGGACTTGGGAGACTGGGAGAGCTGCACAATGCAATAAATGGACCAGAAGTGGACATGGGAGACTGGGAGAGCTTCATGGCTGTCTCTATATTTACACTGATTCTTCCTGAGCCGTGCACTCAGTAAACCATGTCTGAGACGAGAGTGCTCGTTTTTTCTCTTCCTCTAATTGGGATAAGCACCAGTTTGTCCATTTTTCAGTCATTTTTTGTCCTATGCCAGGGGTGGGAAACTGGTGGCCCGGGGGCCACATGTGGCCCCCACCTTCACTTAATGTGGCCCTCAGGTTGATGTCAGAATACTGATATAATATTGGTTTCAGCTGTTTACAATTCCACAACATGCAAACATGACCCGCTTTAATTACTTCAGTCTAAATTAGTAGCTCATTGCTCAACACAAGTATAATTAATGGCATTTGAAATGACATGAAAATGTTAATTTTCAGGATTCAAAAATAGCAAAAATTCAAGATTTCAATTTGAATATAGCAAAAATAGCCGATTTGAGCTTGTAGATCGGCTATTTTTGCTACGACAGTAATATATGGCCCTAGGGAGTGAGTGTGGAAATATAGTGGCCCTCTCCATGGTCAAAGTTGCCCACCCCTGTCCTATAAATATAGTGGCCCTCTCCATGGTCAAAGTTGCCCACCCCTGTCCTATATGAAACATAGTGGCCCTCTCCATCGTCAAAGTTGCCCAGCCCTGTCCTATGCATTCATATTCATGCAATACTTCTTCTGTTCATTGATATGCAGTAGATAATGGTGCTGACAAGCTGCTGGGTTTGTGTAGCTGTTCACTGTGTTGACATGTGTGTTGTTTACATTGTTACATTATCACAGTACAATATGGTAGATTCCACAGTGTTTACATTCTACATAGTTTTGTTGCCTTATAGCCTTAAACCCTTTTATAATTGGGAAAATAAATATTCGTAATGTTTGTGTTTGTTTTAATAAAGTTTTCAACACTACAGGTTCTCTGTGTGTGCTTTATCAGCTTGTAGATCTGTTTTTGTTTGTTTGTTTGTCTTCTGTTTCATTTCTATTTCACAGTATGTAGAATGGGTACATTTCATTATTTCACAGTATGTAGAATGGGTACATTTCATTATATTTCACAGTATGTAGAATGGATACATTTCATTATATTTCACAGTATGTAGAATGGGTACATTTCATTATATTTCACAGTATGTACAATGGGTACATTTCATTATATTTCACAGTATGTAGAATGGGTACATTTCATTATTTCACAGTATGTAGAATGGGTACATTTCATTATATTTAACAGTATGTAGAATGGGTACATTTCATTATATTTAACAGTATGTAGAATGGATACATTTCATTATATTTCACAGTATGTAGAAAGGTACATTTCATTATTTCACAGTATGTAGAATGGGTACATTTTATTATATTTCACAGTATGTAGAATGGGTACATTTCATTATTTCACAGTATGTAGAATGGGTACATTTCATTATATTTCACAGTATGTAGAATGGGTACATTTCATTATATTTCACAGTATGTAGAATGGGTACATTTCATTATATTTCACAGTATGTAGAATGGGTACATTTCATTATATTTCACAGTATGTAGAATTGGTACATTTCATTATATTTCATAGTATTTAGAATGGGTAGATTTCATTATATTTCACAGTATGTAGAATGGGTAGATTTCATTATATTTCACAGTATGTAGAATGGGTACATTTCATTATTTCACAGTATGTAGAATGGGTACATTTCATTATATTTCACAGTATGTAGAATGGATACATTTCATTATATTTCACAGTATGTAGAATGGGTACATTTCATTATATTTCACAGTATGTACAATGGGTACATTTCATTATATTTCACAGTATGTAGAATGGGTACATTTCATTATTTCACAGTATGTAGAATGGGTACATTTCATTATATTTAACAGTATGTAGAATGGGTACATTTCATTATATTTAACAGTATGTAGAATGGATACATTTCATTATATTTCACAGTATGTAGAAAGGTACATTTCATTATTTCACAGTATGTAGAATGGGTACATTTTATTATATTTCACAGTATGTAGAATGGGTACATTTCATTATTTCACAGTATGTAGAATGGGTACATTTCATTATATTTCACAGTATGTAGAATGGGTACATTTCATTATATTTCACAGTATGTAGAATGGGTACATTTCATTATATTTCACAGTATGTAGAATGGGTACATTTCATTATATTTCACAGTATGTAGAATTGGTACATTTCATTATATTTCATAGTATTTAGAATGGGTAGATTTCATTATATTTCACAGTATGTAGAATGGGTAGATTTCATTATATTTCACAGTATGTAGAATGGGTACATTTCATTATTTCACAGTATGTAGAATGGGTACATTTCATTATATTTCACAGTATGTAGAATAGATCAATACAATTCAGAACTAGTATATTCGTATGGTCCCTGTACCCAATATGGTGTACAATTCTCAATGCTCTTTTCTGGAGTATACATAAAAGTTGTTCAATAAGCATTCCTCCAAACCTCAGTAGGGGATAGGGCACTACAAGTGAACATTGAACGATATAAAATATACAACATGTCACCAAACCAAGCAGAATATAGGCTTTGCTGCCATCTTGTGGTGACAACGGGACATGGCAGAATACATCAAACATTCCTGTTCACACTTTAAATTGCATGAGTGAAGCTTATGTAAAACATAACTATGTTAACTACTAATATTGCTAGCGTTTTTAATGACTCACTGGATTCTTGTTGAGAGTTATTAATTTTGAATAAAATAATAATAATAATAATATATGTTTTTCTTGTTGATAATATTAATTGGTGTTAACATTAACATTTACTCCAGTGCTGTAAACTACTTAAGTAACATTCTTTTTCATTTTTCATTTCAACCTTTATTTCGTTCTCGGAGAACACACTGAGGGCTGAGACCCTCTTTTTCAGTGGTGCCGAGATTACAACACATCAACAATGTACAATGGGGGGGGGGGGGGGGGGGGGACAAAGAAAACAAAACATAGATGAATAAAGTAAATGACTGGTAATAATAACATAGTAATAACACATTACATAGTGATCAACTCAATTAAAACAGGTACAGTTGATATTTACCAACGTTGATATATCAAGTTGAAAGCGATATATATAGAGAAGGAAGAGAGCTGTACTTTAGTGAAGTTTGTAGGGTGTTCCAAGTGTGTGGGGCAGCGCACTTGAAAGCAGATTTTCCAGAAGTAGTGGAGGTATGTATGGTCTCAAGCATCAAATAATCTTGAGAGCGTGTATGTTTTCCATTGTAAAAGAGAGTTTAAATAAGAAGGTGAGTTCCCAATTAGAGCTTTATAGATAAATAAAAACCAGTGTTGGTCTCTTCTTGACGCAAGTGAGGGCCAACCAACCTTATTGTACAGTATGCAATGATGGGTGTTATAGCTGTCGCCTGTTATAAATCTGAGGGCAGAATGGTAAACTGGGTCTAAGATTTGAAGTGTGGTAGCTGATGCGTTTCTGTATATAATGTCCCCGTAGTCCAAAGCGAAGATGAAAAGTGCTTCAATTAGTCTCTTTCTAGTAGGCCAAGGAAAGCAGGATCTGTTTCGGTAAAAAAAGCCAAGCTTCATTCGCAATTTCTTTGCTAAAATTCTGAGGTATTTGTTTTACGTCACTGGAGTATTTCCAATTGTCTGTACTTTTACTGCTACTCCACTACATCACAGAGGCAAAGAGTACTTTTACTGCTACTCCACTACATCTCAGAGGCAAAGAGTACTTTTACTGCTACTCCACTACATCTCAGAGGCAAAGAGTACTTTTACTACACTAGAATTATTTGAAAACTTGAGTTACTTTGTAGATTTGTATTATTATTATTACACAACATAGGCCTACATTAACCATTTCAGCCTTATTTAAACTTTGGCCATTTGCAAATAGCAGATCTACAAGCTCACAACGTGCCACAATGTGACATATTGTGAGCTTATAGATCTGTTTTATATAGTAAAACAATACTATCATTCTGCTAACACTGTGAATACAGTAGCATCTGAACGTCTAAATAACAACAGTTAATTTTCAGATTAATTGAGTATGAACTGAAGGACCTCAATGGAAACAAGCCATAGGCTTTACTGAGTTATAAATCCTCTTATTGTATTGAACTCTACTTTACTGTGCTCTCTAAATGTTTTGATGAATTAAACATGGTGGACCCTCTTGTAAACAAGTGTAATGCTTAATTGGGTCGTCCACTCACAGTTAACAGTCTTTGTATTGAGTTTGTGCTTGAAATGTACTGTAATTCTTGTCCAAAATGCAGCAGCCAGAGTTTTAACTAGAACTAAGATGAGAGAACATATTATTTTTATTTTGTTATTCATGTCATCACTGTATTGCATTACTGCTCTTGTTTTTTTAATGTTTATGCCTTGCTTTTCTTTTCTTTTTTTCTCTCTTCATTGCTCTGTAAAGCACTTTGAGCTGCATTTCATGTCATGAAAGGTGCTATACAAATAAAGTTTTATTATTATTATTATTATTAATTCTGCAAACTGTTAATAAATATTTCAATCAATCAATCAATAAATCAATGCTTTTCTTTTTTCTCCTGCAAACTGTTTAAAGTCAATCAATTCAATTCAAATTAAAGCTGCAAGCAGCGATGACCAGGCCCTCGCGATGACCAGGCCCTCGCGATGACCAGGCCCTCGCGATGACCGGGCCCTCGCGATGACCGGGCCCTCGCGATGACCGGGCCCTCGCGATGACCGGGCCCTCGCGATGACCAGGCCCTCGCGATGACCAGGCCCTCGCGATGACCAGGCCCTCGCGATGACCAGGCCCTCGCGATGACCAGGCCCTCGCGCGTGTACGTTACAGGCAAATATCGACCAATCAGAACTGGGAGCAGAGACTCTACTGAATGACAACGATTTCCAACTGAGTCCAGTGAGGTGACTCATGACTCTGTACCACAATCTGTTCAAAGGTTATGGCAAATCATAGGAACTATAGCATATTGATCAGAAGAGGGGGCGGGGCTAAGTTTCACCAATGAAGGTCAAGGACTCAAAACCAAGTCCGATGACACCACCCACAAGTCTGGATGTAAAACCATTGAATGAAAGGTTATAGGACAAAATTGGAACTATCAAATATCGACCAATCAGAAGAAGGGGCGGGGCTAAGTTACACCAATGAAGGTCAAGGACTCAAAACCAAGTCCGATGACACCACCCACAAGTCTGGATGTAAAACCATTGAAAAGTTATAGCAAAAAAAAAGAACTATCAAATATCGACCAATCAGCTGCTATTATCACTTCCTTGGCGTTGAAATGTGACGCGTGGCCACGGTCACGGCAACGTTTGTGTTTTTTTGTGTTGTCTTTTGTGTGCAGAGCGAGTTTTATGTGGAACGGACCATCCTGCTAGGAGGAGTTTGTTAAAGTGCGACACGTGGAAATGGCATAAATTGCGGCAAACCACCACAATCAATTCAAAATGGCCTATTTCCTGTTCGGTTTAGGTCATGGCGCCAAGAGACTTTTTTATAAGTCGGGACATGATACAGGTGCGTATCGATTTGCATACATGTAGGTGAAACCGTATTGTGGGGCTTGAAGTGCAAAGTTGTGTAGGGGGCCATTACACACACACACACACACACACACACACACACACACACACACACACACACACACACACACACACACACACACACACACACACACAGAGAGAGAGAGGTAGAAATAGTTTGCTGTCGTTAGTTCAGACTCTCGCCTAATGTGGACCGGCAATATGCCGTGGACCAATCAGGGTCATGGAGTCGTTAAGCCTCTCCACCAACGGCAAGGTCACAGCAATGGGAGAGGGAGGTGGCCCTTAAAAGGGCCGTTGGGGGGAGGGGGGTGTTAGAGCTCCCTCCACTGGCAGACGCTGTCTCTGCACAGAGGACAGCGTGCCAGGCTGCCAGCCTGTGCCAGCCTCTCGGCACAGAGGCGGCAGCAGCAGGCGTGTCCACAGGGCACGAAGACCACCTGAGTCCGGGCGTCCATGCACACCACACACTGGAGAGGAGGAGAGGGGAGCGGAGCTGCCGTCCGACCCACAGCCGACCAGTGGCTGAGCTCACACTCCACTTCCCACTCCCTCTGCAGCGCGCAGATGAGCGCCCGGCGCCGTGTGGACACCTGGCGCTCCAGGCGGGACTCCAAGCCCAGGCGGAACTTCAGTCTGCGGAAAGCTGCAGCCAACGAGCGCATCCTGGACCTTCAGCCACTCTCACTCTGACTGGAGGAGATGTGATGATGGAGACAGAAACACAATGAGCTTCTCTGAAACACGCTGGTCCTTTTATCAGGACGTCAGCCAATCGCAGAGTTCGCTGACGTGGAACATTTGAATAAAATAATACACAAAACGCTCTGGCGTTGCCATGGGGATGCAGCGCTGCGCGCGCACCCGTCAACACCGCGGCGCGACGATGACGTCGGGTCGAGTGACGCGGTCAACTGTGATTGGTCGACTCAATGCTGCACAACTAGGCGTTTGTTGATACTCTATGGTGCTGTCCCATTCCTTTCACAACAATTTGGAGCCCTTGCAGCCTCTCCCTCAAGCACTTACAGCTGACGTCACTAAAGTCAATGAGGGTTCAGGGCTCAGGGCTTGAGGGAGGCAATTGGGATTGGGCCTTAGTGTGCCATCTAGTGTCTATATCTAAGGCTCTGCCCCAAACTAAGGCAGCAGAAGACAGACATCACAGACGGTGGAGAGATGACAGTGCTCCGCACTAACCAGAAGGTGGCGGTAATGCGACAATACTACCAACCAACTGCCATCAAAGGTGAAGAAAAGTCCGCCATTGTCATTACTTCCGGTGTTGATGCGAGCTGCAAGAAGGTAAACATTTATCGACATAAATATCAAAATATTATTATTTCCCCACAGAAACACGCCGTACGGCTAACTATGATTAAAGGCTTTAGTCGATCACTTAGAATAGATCATGGCTCCTTCCTGGCAAAACATTTTCTTCGCCATTCTAGTATCTACAGTGCAAAATATTAAAAAGTAAAAGATAGTTAAAACGGTCATAGCTACTCACAGATGCCAGTAGAAACACTGATTACGTTTTTCTTTTGTTTGTACTATGGATTACTTTTTTATGGGTACTGTGAGTCCGAAACAAAATCACTGGTGGTATTTCTAATCAGATTTAAGAACATATGCTTATTATCGGTGTGCGTGCGGACATTATTTTGGTTTTAAGGTTCAGGAAGAAGGAACTGCCCTTGCATTGCTCGCCTTGCTCACAGTACAGTCTTTCAGTGTTAATTTACATTTGTACAATCATAATGTAACGTAGCCTAAGATTTAGACTCATAGATGCATTTATCGATTCTGACTGAAATACATCTAGGCTACGAGAGTCTAAATCTTAGGCTAAATGTAACGCTGCAATGATGCAATCTGTAACCATTATGTCCTGGGATTTGTTTGATTGATTGAATACTAACGGTTTGCAAAGAAAAGCACAGACGCACATACAATACTAAGAGAGTGACAAACTAATAGCCTAGGAGACACACAGCAGGAGATAATCAATTTAGAAAGTGAGACAAAACCAAGCGTGGGAAAAACCAAACAAAAATAGAATCAACAAGCAAAATGTATATTTCAAATTCTATGCAAAAACATCAAACGAGTACGAGTGAAGTGGATCTTGTGCACCAGGACCATTGCAAGTTTCTGATTGATTGAAATATTTATCAACAGTTTGCAGAATTACAGTACATTTCAAGCACAAACTCAATACAAAGACTGTTAACTGTGAGTGGACGACCCAATAAAGCATTACACTTGTTTACAAGAGGGTCCATCGTGTTCAATTCATCAAAACATTTAGAGACGTACAAATAGACACTTCTATATAGACAAAGTACAACAGGAATTCATCGTAAAAAGGGAAAAGAAACATATATATATATACTCTCGTCTCTTCTACCGTGAGCCACCCCCACCCTTACAAAATTAGCAAGGGTTAGTTGAGTTGTAGGTGTGAGGCCAAGTAGTAGCCTGACCAATTTTCCTGGGGACCCCCTGGAACGCCCTCAAGGACCCCTGGGGGTCCCCCTACTTGGGGGTCCCCCTACCCCCACTTTGAGGTAAAGCAAAGAAAAGAAAAACAAACCACGCAGCGAACGCACAAAGGTTCTTGGTTCTCAGCACACTTGACTGACTGGGGGTCTCAACCGTGTTCTCTGCCAACATGGGGGTCTCAACCGTGTTCTCTGCCAACATGGGGGTCTCAACCGTGTTCTCTGCCAACATGGGGGGTCTCAACCGTGTTCTCTGCCAACATGGGGGTCTCAACCGTGTTCTCTGCCAACATGGAGGGGCCTTGAGGCGAACCAGAGAGGTGGAATGATGCCGTTTAGCAGATAGGTTTATCAGACGACCATGTGACTCGTAGGCTTCAATCCGCTTCATGCTGGCCTATTTGGTTTTTAAACCCATGCTTGTGGTGTGAACCGTTTAGTGCTAATAAAACCTTCATATAAATACTGGAATGGCTTACCTCTATGTGCATGCTTCATTGCTTTCCCTTACAAATTTAAGTTTAAAAGTCTCTTTATAGCTCTAAGTCAGCTCAGTTCAACAGACTAAATAATTCCCCAAACTCCACAACAAAACTCGGTGGCAGAAGCTATCTTCCTAGCCTGGCGGGGCCAGACTCATAGCAGAGATTCACTGACGCTTCCTCACCGCATATGAGGGGAGGAATCTTCAGTGAATACCCGCTATGAGGCTGGCCAAGCCAGGCTACTATCTTCCCCCAAACATATCTCTTGAGGCAGCATGTACTAACTAGGCAGTGTACCACCCCACAACAGCTATAAAGATAAATTCAGTGAACAAAAAAATACCTTCACTTTGTACCCTGCTACCTCTAAAATATGTTTCAAATATTGCAGTGATGTAAATAGGTTTTCAATGTAATGAGTAACTAACCCTAACCCGGGATGCAGGGATGGTCTTTTAGATGAGTCCCAGGGACATTTTATGAGTCCCACTTCAACCACGTTATAGGAGTCATATTTTTACAAATTGCAGAATTTAACAATTACAAAAGCATTTCATTTTATATGGTTATAATGTAGTTATATTCATGTAGAATAGAAGAAGAAGAAATGATTAATATAACTAAAGCTAGCAAAATAAACTAGAATTAAAAAAACAGTACAGTAGTACAGTAGACCTGCATCCTGTGGATGCAAAATGCACCCTATTTTAATCTCTGTATTGTATGTGTTTTTTATTAGTAGGGCTACTATATCTACATATCTACAGACATGAGACGAGGAGGAGGAAAGCGAGGTAGCGGAGGGGCCACACCTCGGCAGAATGGCAACGCTGGTCGAGATGAAGATGTAATGCCTGCTGGGGGGCTAGAGGAGGAGGATGATCCCGCCCTGAGGAGAGAGATCCGTACCAAGTACAGGGAGCTTATAAACTCGGTTCAAGGTGAGTAGCATGAATGAATGCCTTTATTGCAGACTTGGGGTCCATAGAGAAACATACAAAACACAAAATACAATATACATCCAATAAAAAAACAGTCCAAATGTACATGTTAGACAGGCATTTGTGACAGTTATAAATAAAGGCTTTTAAGCCAATGTCTTCAAAGGCTAGAGGAGTATCTAGTCCAGCTTTTGACAGGGTTACTTATACTGACGATGATGCTATTCACACACTCATCCAAGCGAACATGAATCTATGCATTAAGTTCCGGAGAACAGCTTGAAAAGTATTGACTCTTGCAGCCACAAACATTTCACTTGCACTGCACCATCTAGGCTTTTTGAGTAAAATTCTCATGGCATCATTATACGCTACTTGAAGTTTCATGAGTGAGGGCAGAGTGGGGTTATGCTGTAATTGATATTTAGAATTGTGGTGGTAGCTTTAATAGTTTCTACTTTGCTGCGTGTTGATTGATACAGTATGTCTTGATTGATACAGTATGATTGATACAGTTGATTGATACAGTATGATTGATACAGTTGATTGATACAGTTTGATTGATACAGTTGATTGATACAGTATGTCTTGATTGATACAGTATGATTGATACAGTTGATTGATACAGTTGATTGATACAGTATGATTGATACAGTTGATTGATACAGTATGATTGATAGTTGATTGATACAGTATGATTGATACAGTTGATTGATACAGTTGATTGATACAGTATGATTGATACAGTTGATTGATACAGTATGATTGATACAGTATGATTGATACAGTATGATTGATACAGTATGATTGATACAGTATGATTGATACAGTTGATTGATACAGTATGATTGATACAGTTGATTGATACAGTATGATTGATACAGTATGATTGATACAGTTGATTGATACAGTATGTCTTGATTGATACAGTATGATTGATACAGTTGATTGATACAGTATGATTGATACAGTTGATTGATACAGTTGATTGATACAGTTGATTGATACAGTTGATTGATACAGTGTGTCTCTTACAGAGGACCGAGAGCAGATGCTGAGTCCTGCCAATAACAAGCTGACCGAAGTCTTGGAGGAGGCAAACAAACTTTTTAAAGATGGTAGGTGCAGAATGCAACAAATCTCAATGTGGGGTGAGAAATGAGAATTAAGGTCCTTGCAGACTGGACACGTTTTTTTTGGAAAACCGGCGGAAAGACGCTGCTAAAAACCCGAAAAAGTCGGGAACCCCTTTTTCAAGCATCATGTCATGCTTTAGCTATTGAAAAATAGCAGATCTACAAGCTCGTAGCGCGCCACCGAGTGGCGCGCTACGAGCTTGTAGGTCTGCTATTTTTGAAAATGTGGTGCAAATCTTTCAATATATATTATTACAGAGTGAACATTGTAACTCAAATCTTTGCTTCTGGGTTGGGGTCCCTGGAAAAACATTTTTTCAGATGGGGGGGGGGGGGACGGAGGCATATTACATATAATTTTTGGGGTCCTTGAAATTAAATATTGAGCACCACTGATACAGAAACACAAGGTTTTTCAGAAAACTGTCAGGATTTTGAAGACATTTTTTAAATTTCGACGTCGGGCCTAAATGGGTTAAGAAGACTGGCATTAATATTGTTAATAATAAGAAATGTGTAAAACTCTGGCCTCTGTATAACTGAAGTCCCAGAAATCCTGAGTTCTGTCAGGGTTCATTCAGCAGCACTCTACAGCGGGACTACAGCTGAGTTCTGTCAGGGTTCATTCAGCAGCACTCTACAGCAGGACTACAGCTGAGTTCTGTCAGGGTTCATTCAGCAGCACTCTACAGCGGGACTACAGCTGAGTTCTGTCAGGGTTCATTCAGCAGCACTCTACAGCGGGACTACAGCTGAGTTCTGTCAGGGTTCATTCAGCAGCACTCCTACAGCGGGACTACAGCTGAGTTCTGTCAGGGTTCATTCAGCAGCACTCTACAGCGGGACTACAGCTGAGTTCTGTCAGGGTTCATTCAGCAGCACTCTACAGCGGGACTACAGCTGAGTTCTGTCAGGGTTCATTCAGCAGCACTCTACAGCGGGACTACAGCTGAGTTCTGTCAGGGTTCATTCAGCAGCACTCTACAGCGGGACTACAGCTGAGTTCTGTTAGGGTTCATTCAGCAGCACTCTACAGCGGGACTACAGCTGAGTTCTGTCAGGGTTCATTCAGCAGCACTCTACAGCGGGACTACAGCTGAGTTCTGTCAGGGTTCATTCAGCAGCACTCTACAGCAGGACTACAGCTGAGTTCTGTCAGGGTTCATTCAGCAGCACTCTACAGCGGGACTACAGCTGAGTTCTGTCAGGGTTCATTCAGCAGCACTCTACAGCGGGACTACAGCTGAGTTCTGTCAGGGTTCATTCAGCAGCACTCTACAGCGGGACTACAGCTGAGTTCTGTCAGGGTTCATTCAGCAGCACTCTACAGCGGGACTACAGCTGAGTTCTGTCAGGGTTCATTCAGCAGCACTCTACAGCGGGACTACAGCTGAGTTCTGTCAGGGTTCATTCAGCAGCACTCTACAGCGGGACTACAGCTGAGTTCTGTCAGGGTTCATTCAGCAGCACTCTACAGCGGGACTACAGCTGAGTTCTGTCAGGGTTCATTCAGCAGCACTCTACAGCGGGACTACAGCTGAGTTCTGTCAGGGTTCATTCAGCAGCACTCTACAGCGGGACTACAGCTGAGTTCTGTCAGGGTTCATTCAGCAGCACTCTACAGCGGGACTACAGCTGAGTTCTGTCAGGGTTCATTCAGCAGCACTCTACAGCGGGACTACAGCTGAGTTCTGTCAGGGTTCATTCAGCAGCACTCTACAGCGGGACTCTACAGTGGGACAGTTCTGTGTTCCCCAGAACTGTAATTATGAAAAAGATCATTAACATGGTGAAACACATCTTGATGATGTCATCAAGATGTGTTTCACCATATTAATGATTTTTTTCAGACCTCTAGTTCTAGGAAACACAGAATGGGGGGGACTTTTTTATTATTTCCACACAACAGCTCTAAGGTATATTAATGACATAGTAAAATGTTGAAAATTAGTGGAATGCCCCTTAATGAGTTGTTCCCTGGCAGTCCGCCAGGCTCGAGAAGCAGCCCTGGACACCCAGCTACTGGTGGTGACCGCAGACCTGTGCAAGGAGAAGGCCAGCCAGCTGACCTTAATGAGACCTTAATGAGACCTTAATGAGTTGTTCCTTGTCAGTCCGCCAGGCTCGAGAAGCAGCCCTGGACACCCAGCTACTGGTCGTGACCGCTGACCTGTGCAAAGAGAAGGCCAGCCAGCTGTTTGTTGAGGGCAGCGCCTTTGACCCGTCTGCCTTCGCGGAGCACCTCGTGAGTCCAAATGTGAAGTAGATTTCCAACCCGGTCTCACCCAAACACGGTGAAATGGCACGAATGGCACAATTCTGTACATACACGCCTAGAAACCCCCCAAAATCCGTACATATTACACTGAAATCCTCCCCATAGACTGTGTCTAGACTGTGTCTATGGGGAGGGGTGCCATCTCTACCGAACCTGAGCCACGAGAGGGACCACCAGTGAGTGTGCAATTTGCCGTGTCGAACGTTGCGAAGTTCGGTAGAGCCGACTCGGCTCTGTCCGAGTTAACCCATTTTGGGCGGGAACCCCTTTTGGTGTTAGCATTATGTTATGCTTTAGCTATTGAAAAATAGCAGATCTACAAGCTCATAGCGCGCCACCGAGTGGCGCGCTACGAGCTTGTAGGTCTGCTATTTTTGAAAAATCGAAGAATGACATAGCTTTTTCAGAAAACTGTAGGATTTAGAAGACATTTTTAGAATCTGATCTCAGGTCAAAATGGGTTAAACCCAATGGCACAGAATCGTGAATAATGTCAAACTCATGAAAAAGTGTCCATGAACATGCACTACTAGTGAAAGCCATGCCTCTGTCGTGGTCAAAACAGTAGTAGTATGATATGTATGGATTTGGGGTTTTTCTAGGCATGTATGTATGGAATTGCCAATCCGTGCTATTTCACTGTGTTTGTTTGGGTGAGATTGGGCTGCGATTTCACTAATTTGCACATTTCAATTGAACAATTACACATGGCCATTATTCACACATATATAACCGTGTTGGCTGATGTTTCTCTCATTATCATCTGTCCGTCTGAAAGCTGAACTTCATGGGGCTTAACCGACTGGAGAACGAGGACGAGGATGAGGAAAACGGAGTGGCAGCCGACGGCTACCTTCCCCAAGACGCCTGGCATCGGGTCGCCAAGAGAGCCCAGTGCTGCTTCAAGACGGCTCCAACCTTCCATTACATGTGAGTGGCCCCATCACTTCACCTGCCATTATCTACTGCAGGGCTGGGCAACTGGCGGCCCCCACCTTCACTTAATGTGGCCCTCAGGTTAATGTCAGAATACTGATATAATATTGATTTCAGCTGTTACTATTCCACAACATGCAAACATGACCCGCTTTAATTACTTCAGTCTAAATTAGTAGCTCATTGCTCAACACAAGTATAATTAAAGGCATTTGAAATGACGTAAAAATGTTAATTTTCAGGATTCCAATTCAAAAATAGCAAAAATTCAAGATTTCAATTCGAATTTTGCAAAAATTGCCGATCTACAAGCTCAAAACGCGTCGCAGCGCGGCGCGTTTTGAGCTTGTAGATCGGCTATTTTTGCGACGACAGTAATATATGGCCCTAGGGAGTGAGTGTGGAAATATAGTGGCCCTCTCCATCGTCAAAGTTGCCCACCCCTGATCTACTGTATCTTCATAATAATAATCTTCATTAATAATAATAATACTCTTCATTCTCTACTGTAGTTGGGTCTGACTGTTTCATACATTTACCTGCAGAGTAATATCTTTGTGGATTCCTGAAAAACTCATATTTTTGTCGGAAAATTATAAACTATTTTCTCCCATTACTCTGTAAAGACAATATCATTATATTATATTACAATTTATGATTATGGTATAATCCTACAACAATGTAGGAAGATCAAGGAAATTGAATGGTTATTGCTTTTTGATGTCTGTCTATTTATGCTTTTTGATTTCATTTCAAGAATCGAGCAGAATTTGTAATATTTGTTTGAGAGAGAGAGAGAGAGAGAGAGAGACAGTCTAGAGCTGGCAGAAGGCACTGTAAAGCAGGGTGGCACAGTTGGTAGTGCTGTCGCCGCACAGCTAGAAGGTCCTGGGTTCGATTCCCACTCGGGACCCTGTGGGCGCTGGCGGCGTGTTTCCTCCTCTGCGTCATCAGTGCCCATAACCGAGGCAGGGTTGGCGAAAGGGCCTTTCTGTGTGGAGTTTGCATGTTCTCCCCGTGTCCCCCTAGGGTATAACCTGACTCCGCCAGATGGGGCAGCAGAGAGTACACTGGGTTCCCCCCTCCTGCTCCCATCTGGGAACTCTCAGGCAGACTTGATGCCCGGCCACCAAATGGCCTGGCCAATCAGCAGCAGCTATCCTGCCTATAGCTGCTGCTGATTGGCCAGGCCATTTTGTACCCTCACAAAAAACATGCAGTAATCCTGGTCTCTAAACTGCCTCCCCCTGGCCAGCCGGGGCGCCTGATGGAGGGGAAAGGAACTGGTTGGAATAACGTGTTCCTTCCACGCACTAAATCCAACCAGGGAAACTCCCCCCTGTCAGGTGTAAAGGAGCAACTTGGACACTCAGGCATGAAGGAAGCATGAGTTCAAGTCCGTTGCTCTCCCCATGTCCCCCATATATGGGGACTAGGTTGGCGGAGGGTGTGTAGAGCCCAGGATCACATTAGATCATTGACACAGGGGTGAGAAATGGGTTACAAAATCGTGGGATAATTTTTATATATATATATATATAAAAAGAAGGCTGCTATTAGGGGTGGCAGTCCAAGGGTTAATGTTTATTACATCTCTTCCGCAGATGGCATCAAAGCAATCTGTTATATATGGTGGCTCTATTATGTTTCCATTGTTCTGGTTCTGGTAGGATGGGCTCATTCCTCGCAGAGCCCCCTCCTCCGAAGCAGAGGGTAGAGCGCCAGAGGAAGGCACCCACTAAGGAGACCCAACGGACCATGCCAGCTCAGGTACATTTCATTAAGTCACTAAGGAGACCCAACGGACCATGCCAGCTCAGGTAAGGAGACCCAACGGACCATGCCAGCTCAGGTACATTTCATTAAGTCACTAAGGAGACCCAACGGACCATGCCAGCTCAGGTACATTACATACACCCACTAAGGAGACCCAACGGACCATGCCAGCTCAGGTACATTTCATTAAGTCACTAAGGAGACCCAACGGACCATGCCAGCTCAGGTACATTTCATTAAGTCACTAAGGAGACCCAACGGACCATGCCAGCTCAGGTACATTTCATTAAGTCACTAAGGAGACCCAACGGACCATGCCAGCTCAGGTACATTACATACACCCACTAAGGAGACCCAACGGACCATGCCAGCTCAGGTACATTTCATTAAGTCACTAAGGAGACCCAACGGACCATGCCAGCTCAGGTACATTACATACACCCACTAAGGAGACCCAACGGACCATGCCAGCTCAGGTACATTACATACACCCACTAAGGAGACCCAACGGACCATGCCAGCTCAGGTACAACCCTAACCCTAACCCTAACCCACCCACTAAGGAGACCCAACGGACCATGCCAGCTCAGGTACAACCCTAACCCTAACCCACCCACTAAGGAGACCCAACGGACCATGCCAGCTCAGGTACATTACATACACCCACTAAGGAGACCCAACGGACCATGCCAGCTCAGGTACATTTCATTTAGAAAGGCACCCACTAAGGAGACCCAACGGACCATGCCAGCTCAGGTACATTTCATTTAGAAAGGCACCCACTAAGGAGACCCAACGGACCATGCCAGCTCAGGTACATTTCATTTAGAAAGGCACCCACTAAGGAGACCCAACGGACCATGCCAGCTCAGGTACATTTCATTTAGAAAGGCACCCACTAAGGAGACCCAACGGACCATGCCAGCTCAGGTACATTTCATTTAGAAAGGCACCCACTAAGGAGACCCAACGGACCATGCCAGCTCAGGTAAGGAGACCCAACGGACCATGCCAGCTCAGGTAAGGAGACCCAACGGACCATGCCAGCTCAGGTACATTTCATTAAGTCACTAAGGAGACCCAACGGACCATGCCAGCTCAGGTACATTTCATTTAGAAAGGCACCCACTAAGGAGACCCAACGGACCATGCCAGCTCAGGTACATTTCATTTAGAAAGGCACCCACTAAGGAGACCCAACGGACCATGCCAGCTCAGGTACATTTCATTTAGAAAGGCACCCACTAAGGAGACCCAACGGACCATGCCAGCTCAGGTACATTTCATTTAGAAAGGCACCCACTAAGGAGACCCAACGGACCATGCCAGCTCAGGTACATCTCATTTAGAAAGGCACCCACTAAGGAGACCCAACGGACCATGCCAGCTCAGGTACATTTCATTTAGAAAGGCACCCACTAAGGAGACCCAACGGACCATGCCAGCTCAGGTACAACCCTAACCCTAACCCTAACCCACCCACTAAGGAGACCCAACGGACCATGCCAGCTCAGGTACATTTCATTTAGAAAGGCACCCACTAAGGAGACCCAACGGACCATGCCAGCTCAGGTAAGGCACCCACTAAGGAGACCCAACGGACCATGCCAGCTCAGGTAAGGCACCCACTAAGGAGACCCAACGGACCATGCCAGCTCAGGTACATTTCATTTAGAAAGGCACCCACTAAGGAGACCCAACGGACCATGCCAGCTCAGGTACATTTCATTTAGAAAGGCACCCACTAAGGAGACCCAACGGACCATGCCAGCTCAGGTACATTTCATTTAGAAAGGCACCCACTAAGGAGACCCAACGGACCATGCCAGCTCAGGTACATTTCATTTAGAAAGGCACCCACTAAGGAGACCCAACGGACCATGCCAGCTCAGGTACATTTCATTTAGAAAGGCACCCACTAAGGAGACCCAACGGACCATGCCAGCTCAGGTACATTTCATTTAGAAAGGCACCCACTAAGGAGACCCAACGGACCATGCCAGCTCAGGTACATTTCATTTAGAAAGGCACCCACTAAGGAGACCCAACGGACCATGCCAGCTCAGGTACATTTCATTTAGAAAGGCACCCACTAAGGAGACCCAACGGACCATGCCAGCTCAGGTACATTTCATTTAGAAAGGCACCCACTAAGGAGACCCAACGGACCATGCCAGCTCAGGTACATTTCATTTAGAAAGGCACCCACTAAGGAGACCCAACGGACCATGCCAGCTCAGGTACATTTCATTTAGAAAGGCACCCACTAAGGAGACCCAACGGACCATGCCAGCTCAGGTACATTTCATTCACTAAGGAGACCCAACGGACCATGCCAGCTCAGGTACATTTCATTCACTAAGGAGACCCAACGGACCATGCCAGCTCAGGTACATTTCATTAAGTCACTAAGGAGACCCAACGGACCATGCCAGCTCAGGTACATTTCATTAAGTCACTAAGGAGACCCAACGGACCATGCCAGCTCAGGTACATTTCATTTAGGTTTCAACCACTAAGGAGACCCAACGGACCATGCCAGCTCAGGTACATTTCATTCACTAAGGAGACCCAACGGACCATGCCAGCTCAGGTACATTTCATTAAGTCACTAAGGAGACCCAACGGACCATGCCAGCTCAGGTACATTTCATTTAGGTTTCACCCACTAAGGAGACCCAACGGACCATGCCAGCTCAGGTACATTTCATTTAGGTTTCACCCACTAAGGAGACCCAACGGACCATGCCAGCTCAGGTACATTTCATTTAGAAAGGCACCCACTAAGGAGACCCAACGGACCATGCCAGCTCAGGTACATTTCATTTAGAAAGGCACCCACTAAGGAGACCCAACGGACCATGCCAGCTCAGGTACATTTCATTTAGAAAGGCACCCACTAAGGAGACCCAGCGGACCATGCCAGCTCAGGTACATTTCATTTAGAAAGGCACCCACTAAGGAGACCCAACGGACCATGCCAGCTCAGGTACATTTCATTCACTAAGGAGACCCAACGGACCATGCCAGCTCAGGTACATTTCATTTAGAAAGGCACCCACTAAGGAGACCCAACGGACCATGCCAGCTCAGGTACATTTCATTTAGAAAGGCACCCACTAAGGAGACCCAACGGACCATGCCAGCTCAGGTACATTTCATTTAGAAAGGCACCCACTAAGGAGACCCAACGGACCATGCCAGCTCAGGTACATTTCATTTAGAAAGGCACCCACTAAGGAGACCCAACGGACCATGCCAGCTCAGGTACATTTCATTTAGAAAGGCACCCACTAAGGAGACCCAACGGACCATGCCAGCTCAGGTACATTTCATTTAGAAAGGCACCCACTAAGGAGACCCAACGGACCATGCCAGCTCAGGTACATTTCATTCACTAAGGAGACCCAACGGACCATGCCAGCTCAGGTACATTTCATTCACTAAGGAGACCCAACGGACCATGCCAGCTCAGGTACATTTCATTAAGTCACTAAGGAGACCCAACGGACCATGCCAGCTCAGGTACATTTCATTTAGGTTTCACCCACTAAGGAGACCCAACGGACCATGCCAGCTCAGGTACATTTCATTCACTAAGGAGACCCAACGGACCATGCCAGCTCAGGTACATTTCATTAAGTCACTAAGGAGACCCAACGGACCATGCCAGCTCAGGTACATTTCATTTAGGTTTCACCCACTAAGGAGACCCAACGGACCATGCCAGCTCAGGTACATTTCATTTAGGTTTCACCCACTAAGGAGACCCAACGGACCATGCCAGCTCAGGTACATTTCATTTAGAAAGGCACCCACTAAGGAGACCCAACGGACCATGCCAGCTCAGGTACATTTCATTTAGAAAGGCACCCACTAAGGAGACCCAACGGACCATGCCAGCTCAGGTACATTTCATTTAGAAAGGCACCCACTAAGGAGACCCAACGGACCATGCCAGCTCAGGTACATTTCATTTAGAAAGGCACCCACTAAGGAGACCCAACGGACCATGCCAGCTCAGGTACATTTCATTTAGAAAGGCACCCACTAAGGAGACCCAGCGGACCATGCCAGCTCAGGTACATTTCATTTAGAAAGGCACCCACTAAGGAGACCCAACGGACCATGCCAGCTCAGGTACATTTCATTTAGAAAGGCACCCACTAAGGAGACCCAACGGACCATGCCAGCTCAGGTAAGGAGACCCAACGGACCATGCCAGCTCAGGTAAGGAGACCCAACGGACCATGCCAGCTCAGGTACATTTCATTAAGTCACTAAGGAGACCCAACGGACCATGCCAGCTCAGGTACATTTCATTAAGTCACTAAGGAGACCCAACGGACCATGCCAGCTCAGGTACATTAACTAACACTAAGGAGACCCAACGGACCATGCCAGCTCAGGTACATTTCATTAAGTCACTAAGGAGACCCAACGGACCATGCCAGCTCAGGTAAGGCACCCACTAAGGAGACCCAACGGACCATGCCAGCTCAGGTAAGGCACCCACTAAGGAGACCCAACGGACCATGCCAGCTCAGGTAAGGAGACCCAACGGACCATGCCAGCTCAGGTACATAACCCTAACCCACTAAGGAGACCCAACGGACCATGCCAGCTCAGGTACATAACCCTAACCCACTAAGGAGACCCAACGGACCATGCCAGCTCAGGTAAGGAGACCCAACGGACCATGCCAGCTCAGGTACATTTCATTTAGAAAGGCACCCACTAAGGAGACCCAACGGACCATGCCAGCTCAGGTACATTTCATTACTAAGGAGACCCAACGGACCATGCCAGCTCAGGTAAGGAGACCCAACGGACCATGCCAGCTCAGGTAAGGAGACCCAACGGACCATGCCAGCTCAGGTACATTTCATTTAGGTTTTTTTCTGTGTAAATTAACACTTTATTTTTGCCTAGGAATCTTTCAGAATAAAGGCGCTAGAGTGCCCAGCAGATGAGGCAGATTTTACTTTGAAAAGCTGCCTCAAACCTGTGTCTTTTCCCCTTTGGACGAGACACAGTAACAGCTGATACATAATAATTACTGCAAGAATCTGCATCCTGGTTTAATATGATGATTTAGAATTTCAAAATCAAACTTTTAATTTCAATTTCAGAATATAAATCGTGAGCACATTGAGTATGATTGCAAAGAAAACGGTTTAGTGCTGCAACATAACTAGAGTGCCATAATAACTAGGGTGCCAACATAACTAGGGTGCCATAATAACTAGGGTGCCAACATAACTAGGGTGCCAACATAACTAGGGTGCCAGCCACCAGGTAAAGGTTTAGTGCTGCAACATAACTAGGGTGCCAGCCGCCAGGTAAAGGTTTAGTGCTGCAACATAACTAGGGTGCCAGCCGCCAGGTAAAGGTTTAGTGCTGCAACATAACTAGGGTGCCAGCCACCAGGTAAAGGTTTAGTGCTGCAACATAACTAGGGTGCCAGCCGCCAGGTAAAGGTTTAGTGCTGCAACATAACTAGGGTGCCAGCCACCAGGTAAAGGTTTAGTGCTGCAACATAACTAGGGTGCCAGCCACCAGGTAAAGGTTTAGTGCTGCAACATAACTAGGGTGCCAGCCACCAGGTAAAGGTTTAGTGCTGCAACATAACTAGGGTGCCAGCCGCCAGGTAAAGGTTTAGTGCTGCAACATAACTAGGGTGCCAACATAACTAGGGTGCCCGCCGCCAGGTAAAGGTTTAGTGCTGCAACATAACTAGGGTGCCAGACACCAGGTAAAGGTTTAGTGCTGCAACATAACTAGGGTGCCAGCCGCCAGGTAAAGGTTTAGTGCTGCAACATAACTAAGGTGCCAGCCGCCAGGTAAAGGTTTAGTGCTGCAACATAACTAGGGTGCCAGCCGCCAGGTAAAGGTTTAGTGCTGCAACATAACTAGGGTGCCAGCCGCCAGGTAAAGGTTTAGTGCTGCAACATAACTAGGGTGCCAGCCGCCAGGTAAAGGTTTAGTGCTGCAACATAACTAGGGTGCCAGCCGCCAGGTAAAGGTTTAGTGCTGCAACATAACTAGGGTGCCAGCCGCCAGGTAAAGGTTTAGTGCTGCAACATAACTAGGGTGCCAGCCGCCAGGTAAAGGTTTAGTGCTGCAACATAACTAGGGTGCCAGCCGCCAGGTAAAGGTTTAGTGCTGCAACATAACTAGGGTGCCAGCCGCCAGGTAAAGGTTTAGTGCTGCAACATAACTAGGGTGCCAGCCGCCAGGTAAATGGCAAAACCTGGCATCATGTCTATAAACGGCATGCTATCTTTTGAAAGTATTTTGAATACAAAACAATAATATATACAACTGATTTTGTTTCAGCTACATTGTATATCCACTGCTGACTTTCTTTGCTACACTCGCAGTGCATGCTGGTCAAAGACAATGTTCTTGTCATTTTGTTCAGCATGTAATAACCCATTTTGACCTGAGATCAGATTCTATAAATGTCTTCTACATCCTGACAGTTTTCTGAAAAAGCTATGTTTCTATGTCAGTGGTTCTTCGATTTTTCAAAAATAGCAGTCTGCTATTTTTAAATACCTAAAGCATAACATAATGCTAACACCAAAAGGGGTTCCCGCCCAAAATGGGTTAACAAAAACAACACACACACACACACACACACACACACACACACACACACACACACTGAACAGTGGATCATTGACAATAACCCATTATTCAGCTCAGCATGTACAGTAATTGTAATTTATTGAGACTCACTTATGTCCAAAAGATACATTACACTAGATGTTATTATTCAAGTCTACAAAGTTAATGCATCTTGTCCATTTTCTTGTCTTCAAGTTGAAGCAAATGGAAGAGTCTCACCAAGAGGCCACCGAGAAGGAGGTAGAGAGGATTCTGGGATTCTTGACGAGTTACCATGCAGAAGATCGTGAGTTCAAACTCCACAACAGGAATAATAACTTTCAAACTTTCAAAAGAATAATAAGTTTCAAACAGACAAATGTCTCATTTAAATTTTTCTGTCAATTTGCAGCAACTTCACCCATATCCTACTATGAGTTTGTTATTGATCCCACGTCGTTCTCACATACAGTGGAAAACATGTTTCACACATCGTTCCTCCTCAGGGTGAGTCATCTGTTTAAATGTTCACATCAGAGTTTGGAAGCTTGAGGGGACTTAGCTCTGGTCCATAGCCTTCTACTGCTTCTACGATTCTGCCCTGCAGTAAAGGCTATGGGACTTTCGTTTTTTTCTTTAGTGGAAATCTCACAAACGTTTGACCTACTCACCAATACAAAGACGGGCTGTGTCAATAGAAAGCCTACTTTCCTTAGTGGACGCACTCTGAGCCCCCCACCACACGTATAAACGGTACTTTTTGGTCAAAAAGGGATTTTGTTTCCACCGGGAAAGAAAATACTTTTAGTTACTCCAGTTACTTTTAGTTACTTTTAGTTACTCCTCTACCGATATTTCCCAGAGAACTCCCTCATAGAGAATATTTTTCCTCCGGTGAAAAATAATCTCTTTCTGGCCAAAAAGTACCGTTTATACGTGTGGTGGGGGGCTCAGAGTGCGTCCACTAAGGAAAGTAGGCTTTCTAATGACACAACCCGCCTTTGTTTTGGTGAGTAGCAAAAACGTTCTTTTAAAATACGCTAAAGAGGAGAGGCTGGTCTGATTTCGATTTGAGATTTAAAACCGAAAGTCCCATAGCCTTCTACTGCAGGGCAGAATGGTAGAAGCAGTAGAAGGTCCCATAGCCTTCTACTGCAGGGCAGAATGGTAGAAGCAGTAGAAGGCTATGGACCAGAGCTTGAGGGGACTTAGCTCTGGTCCATAGCCTTATACTGCAGTAAAGTTCTCAAACTCTGCCCGAACCCGACCAGGCCCGACCAGGCCCGGCCCGACCCGACGTTTTCGGGCCGGGCCGGGCCCAAACAATTATGCTAATTAGTCGGGCCGGGCCGAGCCTCGGGCTCGGTGATTTTCCGCGATTTTTTTCTTTTTTCTTTCTTTTTTTAAAAGAGTGTTATTATAATAAAAATAGCAATTCTGTTATTTGTGTAATGTTATTGTGTTGTACTGTATGTATTTATTATGAAGAGGGCTGCGCTAGTCGATTCACTTGTGACAGGAGGAGGACTGGAGACGGGGGTCGCATCGCACTGGCATTTCAGACTCAGAGGCCTCTTACACACATGTCGAACCACGTGACTTCCATTGGAAAAGCATTGAGCTTGAGGCGGCCATGAACACAGACAGAACAGATCATGTCCGTCCGGCATGTGTGTACGAGGCCAGAGCAGCAATTGCAAATTTGCAGCCTGCCCCGCAGTCCTGCACTGCGCGCAGGCAGTACAGAGAGAACAGTGAATGGTGTGAGACTTGCTTGCTTGCCTTGCTACCGCTGGTTTCCCTCTGGTTTGCGCACCAAAGGAGCTACTAACCACCAGTTAACTTGCCAAGTTGCCATATGCTTAAATATTTTATAAAATCAATCGGATTATCACAGCTGAAGAAGCGTCAGGTTTTCGTCATGTTGCACTGAGTCTCGTTAACCCAGCTGGCTGCGATAAATAAAACCTAATTATTAATCAACGTAACCAAACGACCCATGGTGATATATAACTACACGCTACACGTATAGCAACTTCACTTCAGAGGAAACTAAGGGAGGGAGCTGCAGCTGCTATTCGTGTTTAGCCTACTCACCAGTCAGTCACCACCACCACTGTATGGAATCCATTAGAATGATTTGAAATGGAAGTTATGGAACATTAATAGCCTATTCTAACGTGAGTTACATACATCCTTTATTTCGATAAATCCGTTGATCTCCGTTCTCACTTTCACACAGAGACACGGCGCCGCTGTGCCGCAACGCCGATCTACAAGCTCACAACGCGTCGCGCTGCTTTTTTTTCTCTCTTTTTTTTCTGTCGGGCTTTTGTCGGGCTTCGGGCTTAACATTATGGTAATTGTTAGGGTCGGGCCGAGCCTCGGGCCGACCCAGTTAGGGTAGGGTAGGGCCGGGCCATAATTTTTGGGCCCGTTGAGAACTTTATACTGCAGGGCAGAATGGTAGAAGCAGTAGAAGGCTATGGACCAGAGCTTCTACTGCAGGGCAGAATGGTAGAAGCAGTAGAAGGCTATGGACCAGAGCTTCTACTGCAGGGCAGAATGGTAGAAGCAGTAGAAGGCTATGGACCAGAGCCTTCTACTGCAGGGCAGAATGGTAGAAGCAGTAGAAGGCTATGGACCAGAGCTTCTACTGCAGGGCAGAATGGTAGAAGCAGTAGAAGGCTATGGACCAGAGCCTTCTACTGCAGGGCAGAATGGTAGAAGCAGTAGAAGGCTATGGACCAGAGCCTTCTACTGCAGGGCAGAATGGTAGAAGCAGTAGAAGGCTATGGACCAGAGCTTCTACTGCAGGGCAGAATGGTAGAAGCAGTAGAAGGCTATGGACCAGAGCCTTCTACTGCAGGGCAGAATGGTAGAAGCAGTAGAAGGCTATGGACCAGAGCTTGAGGGGACTTAGCTCTGGTCCATAGCCTTATACTGCAGAATGGTAGAAGCAGTAGAAGGCTATGGACCAGAGCTTCTACTGCAGGGCAGAATGGTAGAAGCAGTAGAAGGCTGTGGACCAGAGCTTCTACTGCAGGGCAGAATGGTAGAAGCAGTAGAAGGCTATGGACCAGAGCTTGAGGGGACTGTACTGTATCTTCATTGTGATGTTTGTTTTGCAGGATGGTATGGCCAGGATGTACCTGGATGTTATGTTATGTTGTGTTATGTTGTTTTGCAGGATGGTATGGCCAGGATGTACCTGGATGGTTGTATATTCATTGTGATGTTTGTTTTGCAGGATGGTATGGCCAGGATGTACCTGGATGTACTGTATGTACTGTATATTCATTGTGATGTTTGTTTTGCAGGATGGTATGGCCAGGATGTACCTGGATGTACTGTATGTACTGTATCTTCATTGTGATGTTTGTTTTGCAGGATGGTATGGCCAGGATGTACCTGGATGTTATGTTATGTTGTGTTATGTTGTTTTGCAGGATGGTATGGCCAGGATGTACCTGGATGTACTGTATGTACTGTATATTCATTGTGATGTTTGTTTTGCAGGATGGTATGGCCAGGATGTACCTGGATGCAAACAAGCTGCCCTGTATTGGTAAGACTGCTGTTTTGTCATATCAGCATTTTTACATTTTTGAGAAATACAAATCTATAGTTGTCTAGATACAGGACAGAATATGGAATGGAAATGCAAACGACATCAATGGGTGCATGGTGCGTTTGTGGAATATTGGATGAACAATAATCTTATTGTACAATAATGCTTAGTGACAAAGGTAATATTAATTGATATTCTTTCAATTACTATTTTACAATGATAATAAGTATTTTCCATATGTTTTTACCATGGCTGAGTCCCCTTTTGGCATCTCTTCTATGCTTGTCAAGCTTTCAACCCCGCAGTGATAAACAAGACTGTGGCATATCAATCATTTTCAACTATTTCAATGAGTTTTGCGTGTGTGGCCAGCAGAGACCAAACATATTTGTGAATTAATAGAGTGTGTGTGTGTGTGTGTGTGTGTGTGTGTGTGTGTGTGTGTGTGTGCGTGCGTGTGCACGCTTTCAGCCCCTGTGACATCAGGGGAGACTGACAAAGCAGAATCGGCCATCCGTAAACAATGCATCATGTCCATCAGCATGCAGAGCTGGAAGGTGAGCGACTGTAGCCTGGCTAATAAGCCAGACTCAAATCACACTGTGTGTGGTATTTGAGTCTGGAGATGCTGTGTATGGATCTTGTTTCCCGGGGGGCGGGTTCAAACATTTTCTCTTTGACGCAATTGGTTAGAGCTACTGTCAGTCAAAGGTCTCAAGCATTGAACGGCACTGTACCAAAGCCCGCCATATTGCATACCGTGTCCCGATTGGCCACACCAGTTCTCTGGTGTGGCCAATCTCCAGACCGTAATCCGCCGGCAGGCAATTTTCTTTTGCCAGCGGCTGATTCGGTCTGGCTTATTAGCCAGGCTAGAGCGACTGGGCCATTATGGACCGTTTCAAGAATACAAGTGGTGCCTCTAGATCCAGAACCACTGCTTGTGTCACTGTGGCATAAACCAAATCATTCTGGTATAAAAGCATAAAGAGACATGCATGAACAGTACAGTACAAACAGGGCTGACATACAGGACATGGCATACAAATACCTAGTGCATTTCTAACGTATTAAGACTAGTAAGAATAAAAATAAGAAAAGATTAAACCCTAATAATAGTTTAATCTTTTCTTATTTTTATTCTTACTAGTCTTAATACGTTCGAAATGTACTAGGTATTTGTATGCTATGTCCTGTATGTCCGCCCTGTTTGATGTACTGTTTGATGTTCGATGTCTGGGGACTGCAGATGGAAATTAGCATGTTTTGCTAAATCTGGTATATTTACACTGCATTTTTAAAGGTATATTCAGTGATTTGACTTAATTCAAATATCACTTATTTTTTTCTGGATAATCCTCCTAGAGTGTGCTGACCATATAAGGAAATCCTCCCTGTCCCCAGTGAGCCCCTGGGGTCAAAAAACCCTAGTTTCAGTTTTGGTGGCGGGTGGCAAAACCTTCATCCAATCAGGATGAGAGGGGCCTTCCTCCATCATGATCGAGTGGGGGCGGGCCTTGGTGCACATGCTGTTGGCCTGTTGCACTTCCCCCCACTGTAGAGCGTGCATGTGCACATTTTGTTACCGGGGCGGACTGGGTGGTTTTCCAAATCACCCAAATCACTGAATGCTCCTTTAATGTAATGTTCATTAATGTACATTGTCCCGACTAAATAAACAAATAAAGTAAAGTATGAGACGTGCATCCAATAGTACTTATGTATTACTTGTATGGTCTGAACAATCTCTATCATAATTAAATTCCGTTTCAGTTGAACCTGTGAACACAAGGCAGTGACGGCACTCCTTCACAAAGCTAGAAAACAAAGAACAATGACTTTAACCCGTTTTGGGTCGGGAACCCCTTTTAGTGTTAGCATTATGTTATGCTTTAGCTATTGAAAAATAGCAGATCTACAAGCTCATAGTGTGCCACCGAGTGGCGCGCTATGAGCTTGTAGGTCTGCTATTTTTGAAAAATTTAAGAACGACTGACATAGAAACATAGCTTTTTCAGAAAACTGTCAGGATGTAGAAGACATTTTTAGAATCTGATCTCAGGTCAAAATGGGTTAAATTGGGATGATTTTAACTATATTCAAGCTGCTGCTAGAGAACGCATACTTTCCTTACTGTGACTTTAACAACATGCCCTTTTTTAGAAAATGTTTGCAAAAGTAATTCAAAATTGCACCTTTTATTGCAATGGTGTGCTTCTCAATTCCTGTTTTTTCCTGTGGCCCATAACTGTCACACTTGGTATAACATTGTATTTTGAGACGACACATAGTAATTTTTATTTTATCATTTTTTTCCTAGGACCTAATTGAAGCTTTTGAGATCACGGCGCCCATGATCCCAGCAAATAGTCAAAATGTGGAGTAATCTTTAATGTTGTTTTTTTTTGTTATGGCTGCATAAAAATGTATCTATGGAATGCAGCACGTGTAAATACTAAATACACTATTTAGTATTTACATGTGCTGCATAAAATATTGAATAGCTGATCTACAAGCTCATAATGCGTAGCATCGCGATGCGTTGTGAGCTTGTAGATCTGCTATTTTCACATGTGTTTCCTTTTTTACAATCATTTGATTCATCGTTGTTTTGGTAATCTTTAGAAAATGTATGTTTGTTGTAATGTTGTTTTATCGTTATTGAGCCACACATTCTTTGTGATTTTAAGGCATATTGCCCAGCCCAACTGTAATTTTATATTTTGAATAATAAAAGAGAAAATAGTAAGTGTTTTTTTTTTTTATTAACTGCTTTTCAAGTGAATGCCCTAATGCATTCTGAGCAGTAGAGCCTTCTGACTTGAGTACATTTACTCAAGTATGTACAATTTCATGGTACTTTTACTTTACTTTTTATTTCCATTTCTTTATACTTCTACTCCCACTACATATCAGTGGGAAATATTGTACAAATGACTGCTACAGTTATAGTTACTAGTTCGTAATTTATGAAGTTATTAATAAATCATATCAATCTTCAGAAAATGGCAGATCTACAAGGTCAACACATTGCAACGCAACATGTGAGCGTTTGAAGATCGGCTATTTTAAATGTTTTAAATGGGGCTTCAGTAGTTAATGGTCAAGTACATGAACTCAAGTACTGTACTTAATATTGTTTAATATTGTACATTTTTGAAGTATTTTTGCTTTCTTCAGTATTTACATTTACTTCTACCCGACTAAAGTATTGTACTTTTACTCCACTTTACAATTATATGGAAATTAGTTACTTTTTTTATTTTGATAATTATTTAAAAAAACACTAACCACTTCAGCCGAATACTCCCCAGTCACCCCGGTGGACACCGGCGGAACTGCTCAGCCTGGTATTACTACACATAACGTAAGTAAACTGCTTAAACGGTTAAACCTAACCTTATTCCCAACCTTCACCTCAGTAAAACGGTGCCAAAACCTAACCATTGGTGTGAGGTTGGGGAGAGTGTTTTAACCCATTCTGGACGGAAACTCCTTTTGGTGTTTTAACTAAGCATTATGTTATACTTTAGCTATTGAAAAATAGCAGATCTACAAGATCATAGCGCGCCACCGATATATCTCTATATCGGCCATTTGAAAATAACAAATGTATGTATTTCTACATTGTGGCATTGCTACTTTTGTTTTTTAATTTTACAACAAGAGTTCTTTTCTTATTCCACCACTGCTTCTGAGCAGTGGCTCGGAAGAGCGTTGTAAGCTTGTAGATTGGCTATTTTCACTACTTTGTTTTCTAATTTGTGGAATTTCTTTTAATTTTGTATTAATTCATGCTATCAACTTGCTTTTGGGAACTTTTTAATTTCTTTTACACGTTTCGAAATAAAATGTAGGAAACTACACAATTAAATGAAAGGGACTCATGTGTCTGTGAGCCACAAATGGGTCTCGACCCAGTGTTTGGGAACCAGTACTCGATCACTACACCAGCTCAGTGGCCTTGTGGTTAGAGTGTCCGCCCTGAGACTGGGAGGTCGGGGTTCAATCCCCGGCCGGGTCATACCAAAGACTCTAAAAATGGGACCCAGTGCCTCCCTGCTTGACACTCAGCATCAAGGGTTGGATTGGGGGTAAGGCCCTGCGACATACTAGCGTCATGTCCAGGGGGTGTACTTGTACATCAAGCTGCCTCACGCTACAGAAACAGGAGATAGGCTCCTGCCCTGTGGGCCTCATGGCTCGGCAAGGCTACTTTACTTTACTCGATCACTGAACCCGTAACCGACCAATTAAATGGTTTCTGATCACTGAACCCGTAACCGACCAATGAGCATGGTTTCTGCTGGTGTCTGTTCCCATAACCGACCAATGAGCATGGTTTCTGCTGGTGTCTGAACCCGTAACCGACCAATGAGCATGGTTTCTGAACCCGTAACCGACCAATGAGCATGGTTTCTGAACCCGTAACCGACCAATGAGCATGGTTTCTGAACCCGTAACCGACCAATGAGCATGGTTTCTGCTGGTGTCTGAACCCGTAACCGACCAATGAGCATGGTTTCTGCTGGTGTCTGTTACTATGAATGGGGAAATGTAATGCAGGCTTTGGATAATGCACCCTTTTGTCATTTAATGTCAAAGTTCTATTCTGTGAACTTTAATTTTCATACATTTTAAGGCGAGAAAGGATACTGCCAATGTGTTCTTTTTATTCAGTCGTATGCATTTAACCCATTTTGGGCGGGAACCCCTTTGTGTTTTAAACATGTTATAATTTAGCTATTGAAAAATAGCCGACCTACAAGTTCATAGCGCGCCACCGAGTGGCGCGCTATGAACTTGTAGGTCGGCTATTTTTGAAAAATCGTGAAAATGTGGCACAAATCTTTGAATATATATATTCTTTCAGAACGTTTTTAACTCAAATCTTTGCTTCTGAGGGGTTCCTGGACCAACATATTCTCAGATGGGGGTCGGTGGCCGATTATATATAATTTTTGTGGTCCTTGACTTGAAATATTGAGCACCACTGATACAGAAACATAAGGTTTTTCAGAAAACTGTCAGGATTTTGAAGACATTTTTTAAATTTCAACGTCAGGCCTAATCATATATATATATATATATATATATATATATATATATATATATATATATATATCATATCCTGACCCCAATCAAAATCTCTTGTCAAATTGTTTTCACTCAAATACTGAATGGCTAGTTCGCACGAGAGACAGAAATTATGCTTATTCCCATGTCACATACCCAGCATAAGTTCTATTGATCTTTTCAATAGTGTTATGAATATGAACAGCACATTTAAATAGTTTTGATTACTTGAAAGGGACTTACTTTACATTTACCCAAAGTGGCCATGCTAGATTCAAATTAACTGTTTTGGTATCAAATAGCCTGCTGCTATTAAATCCCAGGTCAATAATGGGTCAAACTCAATAATCTCATATATAATTCATAGCCTATTAATGTTGACACAAGTACTAAATATGAATGTCCACGAGTGCACTACAGTGCCACCTACTGGTGTAAATTGCACATGCTTCGCTGCAAGTTTGCTTGGTACTCTCTCGTTGACTCACGTGACACGTCAATAAAGAGGGCGGTGCTTTTCCTTTGTTTTGCCAATGGGTTCCCAGATTGTTTGATTGGTGACACGTGTTCATTGGACAGCAGGTTAGCCTATAATCATCTGCTGAGACCGGCTGAGACTGTCTGTAAGTACTCTAGCATTTGTACGTAACCTAAACCCAAAACATTTCTATGAAAAGCAGTAACTAAATATGTAATATAGTCTTAACTCTTAAGTGTGCCTATTTGATTCATGGTAACTGTAAAAAATGCCAAACCGTTTTGCTGGCTTATGTAGAGAGTTAGAAACAGTTTAACCTAGCTAGGAAAATTCGGCATTTAGCTACAAACAACGATCTGCTGTGAAGGTTTTGGTACTGTAGACACAGCTAGTAAAGCAATAGGTTTACCAATGACAGCCAGCCACTGTAATAAGTTAGATTTATTGAGGCTGGAGTGGAGAAGATAATTGTAAACGTTGTTGTACCTGCTTGTTACGTCCCGATATGGCGGCCTAGGCAGTAGGCAATGAATCGTCGGACCAAATACATGTAACCGGGCTCTAAAGGGACAATATAACATATCCAGTGAAAGAATGGAGGAATTGATTGAAATATTTATTAACAGTTTGCAGAATTACAGTACATTTCAAGCACAACAACTCAATACAAAGACTGTTAACTGTGAGTGGACGACCCAATAAAGCATTACACTTGTTTACAAGAGGGTCCACCTTGTTCAATTCATCAAAAAAACAACTGATGGATGAAATGCAACAAGAGTTTATTTTAACATGTTAACCTCTGAACAAAGCCAGGGGAACAAACTGGTGAGTGCCAAATCAAAATAGCCTACCATAAAACAACATACTGTCAACTGAAAAATGTAAATAACTTCTAAACCTGCTATACACAAACAAAAATACAGAGGGTGGCACTCACACCTAACCTAATGTTTTTAACAGAAAATAACTACGTGTTGAAAATGTACATTGTACAGGGTACCCTAGCTCTGGTCCATAGCCTTCTACTGCTTCTGCAGGGCAGAATCGTAGAAGCAGTAGAAGGCTATGGACCAGAGCTAAGGGTACCCCAGCTCTTACCTAGTTTCCCTGAAAGAAACAATTTAGTGAAGGCTGAGACACAAAGCCTGTACAGTGTACTGGTTGTGTCTCTGTCTGACATGGTGGAAGGGACAGGGGCTGTGATTGCAAGTGTTGACCTTTATTTAACCAGTAAAAACCACATTGAGACTGAAGTCTCTTGTGAACTGGCCAAGAGAAGAGGCAACATAAGTGACACAGCTCTGCCAGTAACAATAAATACAAGACAACAACAAAAAAACAGGACAAACATACAATGCTCATAAATACAGAACCCACTACCGAAGAAGCTCAAAGGGAGAAGAGGAACGTCTAGTAGTAACACAACCAATAAAGACTAATCAATAAAAACGATTAAAGCAACTATGGCGACTGTGGCTCAAGAGGTAGAGCACGTCGTCCAATGATCCAAGGGTCGGCGGTTCGAATCCCGGCTCCTCCTGTCTACATGTCGAAGTGTCCTTGGGCAAGACACTGAACCCCAAATTGCTCCCGATGTGCTGGTTGGTACCTTGCATGGCTTCCGCCGTAATCGGTGTATGAATGTGTGTGTGAATGGGTGAATGTAATGCACAATCTATGTAAAGCGCCTTGGATAAAGGCGCTATATAAATGCACCATTTACCATTTATGAAATTTGTTAGTAAACTAAAAAGAAAGAGAGCATTTGCTATACGTCAAAGCTGCAGTGTTTGGGAAGTATGTGCCCCATGATGGCAATCCTTTTAACCCATTCTGACCTGAGATCAGATTCTAAAAATGTCTTCTACATCCTGACAGTTTTCTGAAAAAGCTATGTTTCAATGTCAGTCGTCAGTCATTTTTCAAAAATAGCAGACCTACAAGCTCCTAGCGCGCCACTCGGTGGCGCGCTATGAGCTTGTAGATCTGCTATTTTTAAATAGCTAAAGAATAACATAATGCTAACACCAAAAGGGGTTCCCGCCCAAAATGTAAAGCTCACTAGGGGAATCACAGCAGCCAGTCTGAGTCTGGTCTGTAGGTCATTCCAAGACCAGGGTCCGAAATAAGCAAGGTTTTTTCCCCAGCCTCAGTACACAAGTACACAGGTGCTTCTGGGACATTGAGATGATTGGTTGGCTGATTATTGGCGGACCAATGAGATAGTGAGGCAACACAAAATGTGGCACTCCTCAACAGCTCAATAGCATTGCTACAGCAACTTTATTTTCTTACTGCACATAATACTAGTAATATATTATGTAAAATGTGCTGTCTGGTACAACCTATAGGTAGTACCATTGCTATATGTCGGTGACAGTAAAGGCTCATACATAGTCTGGATTTTCGGTGGTTAGGTGACCACCGAACTACAACATGACGTCACTGAGCCGCGGTGAAGAGCAAACCACCGCCACCACTCCAGCCCTTCTCTCTGTTTTTACTCACCACCGCTCAACGTTATTTGAGCTCCGGTGGTCAGCTCACCACCGGAGCGGTGGTCACCTCACCACCGGAGCGGTGGTCACCTCATCACCGGAGCGGTGGTCACCTCATCACCGGAGCGGTGGTCACCTCACCACCGGAAATCCAGACTATGAATAGGCCTTGAAGCAACAGTTTATCCACACTGTGACTTGAGTGAAAATGGAACAAGCACCTTTTTTTTGTTTTGTTTTTTTGTTAAGAAAATGGAAGGCAGTGGTGAAGAAGAGCTGGGCACATCTCAGGCTCACTCCCAGGAGGGCTTAAGAGATGTGAAGGGAAGGTACAGGGCGCTGTTCAACTTAGTTAAAGGTGAGTAAGACAGAGATGTGAAGGGAAGGTACAGGGCGCTGTTCAACTTAGTTAAAGGTGAGTAAGACAGAGATGTGAAGGGAAGGTACAGAGCGCTGTTCAACTTAGTTAAAGGTGAGTAAGACAGAGATGTGAAGGGAAGGTACAGAGCGCTGTTCAACTTAGTTAAAGGTGAGTAAGACAGAGATGTGAAGGGAAGGTACAGGGCGCTGTTCAACTTAGTTAAAGGTGAGTAAGACAGAGATGTGAAGGGAAGGTACAGGGCGCTGTTCAACTTAGTTAAAGGTGAGTAAGACAGAGATGTGAAGGGAAGGTACAGAGCGCTGTTCAACTTAGTTAAAGGTGAGTAAGACAGAGATGTGAAGGGAAGGTACAGGGCGCTGTTCAACTTAGTTAAAGGTGAGTAAGACAGAGATGTGAAGGGAAGGTACAGAGCGCTGTTCAACTTAGTTAAAGGTGAGTAAGACAGAGATGTGAAGGGAAGGTACAGAGCGCTGTTCAACTTAGTTAAAGGTGAGTAAGACAGAGATGTGAAGGGAAGGTACAGAGCGCTGTTCAACTTAGTTAAAGGTGAGTAAGACAGAGATGTGAAGGGAAGGTACAGGGCGCTGTTCAACTTAGTTAAAGGTGAGTAAGACAGAGATGTGAAGGGAAGGTACAGAGCGCTGTTCAACTTAGTTAAAGGTGAGTAAGACAGAGATGTGAAGGGAAGGTACAGAGCGCTGTTCAACTTAGTTAAAGGTGAGTAAGACAGAGATGTGAAGGGAAGGTACAGGGCGCTGTTCAACTTAGTTAAAGGTGAGTAAGACAGAGATGTGAAGGGAAGGTACAGAGCGCTGTTCAACTTAGTTAAAGGTGAGTAAGACAGAGATGTGAAGGGAAGGTACAGGGCGCTGTTCAACTTAGTTAAAGGTGAGTAAGACAGAGATGTGAAGGGAAGGTACAGAGCGCTGTTCAACTTAGTTAAAGGTGAGTAAGACAGAGATGTGAAGGGAAGGTACAGAGCACTGTTCAACTTAGTTAAAGGTGAGTAAGACAGAGATGTGAAGGGAAGGTACAGAGCGCTGTTCAACTTAGTTAAAGGTGAGTAAGACAGAGATGTGAAGGGAAGGTACAGAGCGCTGTTCAACTTAGTTAAAGGTGAGTAAGACAGAGATGTGAAGGGAAGGTACAGGGCGCTGTTCAACTTAGTTAAAGGTGAGTAAGACAGATGTGAAGGGAAGGTACAGAGCGCTGTTCAACTTAGTTAAAGGTGAGTAAGACAGAGATGTGAAGGGAAGGTACAGGGCGCTGTTCAACTTAGTTAAAGGTGAGTAAGACAGAGATGTGAAGGGAAGGTACAGAGCGCTGTTCAACTTAGTTAAAGGTGAGTAAGACAGAGATGTGAAGGGAAGGTACAGGGCGCTGTTCAACTTAGTTAAAGGTGAGTAAGACAGAGATGTGAAGGGAAGGTACAGAGCGCTGTTCAACTTAGTTAAAGGTGAGTAAGACAGAGATGTGAAGGGAAGGTACAGAGCGCTGTTCAACTTAGTTAAAGGTGAGTAAGACAGATGTGAAGGGAAGGTACAGGGCGCTGTTCAACTTAGTTAAAGGTGAGTAAGACAGAGATGTGAAGGGAAGGTACAGGGCGCTGTTCAACTTAGTTAAAGGTGAGTAAGACAGAGATGTGAAGGGAAGGTACAGAGCGCTGTTCAACTTAGTTAAAGGTGAGTAAGACAGAGATGTGAAGGGAAGGTACAGAGCGCTGTTCAACTTAGTTAAAGGTGAGTAAGACAGAGATGTGAAGGGAAGGTACAGAGCGCTGTTCAACTTAGTTAAAGGTGAGTAAGACAGAGATGTGAAGGGAAGGTACAGGGCGCTGTTCAACTTAGTTAAAGGTGAGTAAGACAGATGTGAAGGGAAGGTACAGAGCGCTGTTCAACTTAGTTAAAGGTGAGTAAGACAGAGATGTGAAGGGAAGGTACAGGGCGCTGTTCAACTTAGTTAAAGGTGAGTAAGACAGATGTGAAGGGAAGGTACAGAGCGCTGTTCAACTTAGTTAAAGGTGAGTAAGACAGAGATGTGAAGGGAAGGTACAGGGCGCTGTTCAACTTAGTTAAAGGTGAGTAAGACAGAGATGTGAAGGGAAGGTACAGAGCGCTGTTCAACTTAGTTAAAGGTGAGTAAGACAGAGATGTGAAGGGAAGGTACAGGGCGCTGTTCAACTTAGTTAAAGGTGAGTAAGACAGAGATGTGAAGGGAAGGTACAGAGCGCTGTTCAACTTAGTTAAAGGTGAGTAAGACAGATGTGAAGGGAAGGTACAGAGCGCTGTTCAACTTAGTTAAAGGTGAGTAAGACAGAGATGTGAAGGGAAGGTACAGGGCGCTGTTCAACTTAGTTAAAGGTGAGTAAGACAGAGATGTGAAGGGAAGGTACAGAGCGCTGTTCAACTTAGTTAAAGGTGAGTAAGACAGAGATGTGAAGGGAAGGTACAGAGCGCTGTTCAACTTAGTTAAAGGTGAGTAAGACAGAGATGTGAAGGGAAGGTACAGAGCGCTGTTCAACTTAGTTAAAGGTTAGTAAGACAGAGATGTGAAGGGAAGGTACAGAGCGCTGTTCAACTTAGTTAAAGGTTAGTAAGACAGAGATGTGAAGGGAAGGTACAGGGCGCTGTTCAACTTAGTTAAAGGTGAGTAAGACAGAGATGTGAAGGGAAGGTACAGAGCGCTGTTCAACTTAGTTAAAGGTGAGTAAGACAGAGATGTGAAGGGAAGGTACAGAGCGCTGTTCAACTTAGTTAAAGGTGAGTAAGACAGAGATGTGAAGGGAAGGTACAGGGCGCTGTTCAACTTAGTTAAAGGTGAGTAAGACAGAGATGTGAAGGGAAAGTACAGGGCGCTGTTCAACTTAGTTAAAGGTGAGTAAGACAGAGATGTGAAGGGAAGGTACAGAGCGCTGTTCAACTTAGTTAAAGGTTAGTAAGACAGAGATGTGAAGGGAAGGTACAGGGCGCTGTTCAACTTAGTTAAAGGTTAGTAAGACAGAGATGTGAAGGGAAGGTACAGGGCGCTGTTCAACTTAGTTAAAGGTTAGTAAGACAGAGATGTGAAGGGAAGGTACAGAGCGCTGTTCAACTTAGTTAAAGGTGAGTAAGACAGAGATGTGAAGGGAAGGTACAGAGCGCTGTTCAACTTAGTTAAAGGTGAGTAAGACAGAGATGTGAAGGGAAGGTACAGAGCGCTGTTCAACTTAGTTAAAGGTGAGTAAGACAGAGATGTGAAGGGAAGGTACAGAGCGCTGTTCAACTTAGTTAAAGGTGAGTAAGACAGAGATGTGAAGGGAAGGTACAGAGCGCTGTTCAACTTAGTTAAAGGTGAGTAAGACAGAGATGTGAAGGGAAGGTACAGGGCGCTGTTCAACTTAGTTAAAGGTGAGTAAGACAGAGATGTGAAGGGAAGGTACAGGGCGCTGTTCAACTTAGTTAAAGGTGAGTAAGACAGAGATGTGAAGGGAAGGTACAGAGCGCTGTTCAACTTAGTTAAAGGTGAGTAAGACAGAGATGTGAAGGGAAGGTACAGGGCGCTGTTCAACTTAGTTAAAGGTGAGTAAGACAGAGATGTGAAGGGAAGGTACAGAGCGCTGTTCAACTTAGTTAAAGGTGAGTAAGACAGAGATGTGAAGGGAAGGTACAGGGCGCTGTTCAACTTAGTTAAAGGTGAGTAAGACAGAGATGTGAAGGGAAGGTACAGGGCGCTGTTCAACTTAGTTAAAGGTGAGTAAGACAGAGATGTGAAGGGAAGGTACAGGGCGCTGTTCAACTTAGTTAAAGGTGAGTAAGACAGAGATGTGAAGGGAAGGTACAGGGCGCTGTTCAACTTAGTTAAAGGTGAGTAAGACAGAGATGTGAAGGGAAGGTACAGAGCGCTGTTCAACTTAGTTAAAGGTGAGTAAGACAGATGTGAAGGGAAGGTACAGGGCGCTGTTCAACTTAGTTAAAGGTGAGTAAGACAGAGATGTGAAGGGAAGGTACAGAGCGCTGTTCAACTTAGTTAAAGGTGAGTAAGACAGAGATGTGAAGGGAAGGTACAGAGCGCTGTTCAACTTAGTTAAAGGTGAGTAAGACAGAGATGTGAAGGGAAGGTACAGAGCGCTGTTCAACTTAGTTAAAGGTGAGTAAGACAGAGATGTGAAGGGAAGGTACAGAGCGCTGTTCAACTTAGTTAAAGGTGAGTAAGACAGAGATGTGAAGGGAAGGTACAGGGCGCTGTTCAACTTAGTTAAAGGTTAGTAAGACAGATGTGAAGGGAAGGTACAGAGCGCTGTTCAACTTAGTTAAAGGTGAGTAAGACAGAGATGTGAAGGGAAGGTACAGAGCGCTGTTCAACTTAGTTAAAGGTGAGTAAGACAGAGATGTGAAGGGAAGGTACAGGGCGCTGTTCAACTTAGTTAAAGGTGAGTAAGACAGAGATGTGAAGGGAAGGTACAGGGCGCTGTTCAACTTAGTTAAAGGTGAGTAAGACAGAGATGTGAAGGGAAGGTACAGAGCGCTGTTCAACTTAGTTAAAGGTGAGTAAGACAGAGATGTGAAGGGAAGGTACAGAGCGCTGTTCAACTTAGTTAAAGGTGAGTAAGACAGAGATGTGAAGGGAAGGTACAGAGCGCTGTTCAACTTAGTTAAAGGTGAGTAAGACAGAGATGTGAAGGGAAGGTACAGAGCGCTGTTCAACTTAGTTAAAGGTGAGTAAGACAGAGGCCAGTCTATGCTCTAGTCAGTATTTTTGAGTGGTGCAACCGCTCCAAGGAACAGCAATGTCCGTGTTGTTCACCTATGTGTTGTTCACCAACCACTCCCAAGGAACAGCAATGTCCGTGTTGTTCACCTATGTTTGTGACTATGTATGTTTGTGTGTGACTCATGTGTGTGACTCATGAGTACCAGTAGGGGCGCTGTTGTGCCAGAAACAGAGACAGAGAGATAGTATTGCACTGTTGACTGTTAATTACAGAGAGAGAGAGAGAGAGAGGTGGGGGGTGGAAGGGGGGGAGTTGCACCACTCAGTTCACACGGGTGTGATTTTTTTTTTAGACCTGTTCTTTTTGGTACCACTGACAGCTTTCTTGTATGTTTGATCTGTGTTTTCCAGAGAACAGAGATGAACTGATGAATCTGTCCAGCGATCATGGGCTCAATGAGGTTATGGATGAGGCATCCGGTCTCTATTCACATGCAGGTAGGTCCAACATCACACATCCGGTCTCTATTCACATGCAGGTATAGGTCCAACATCACACATCCGGTCTCTATTCCCATGCAGGTATAGGTCCAACATCACACATCCGGTCTCTATTCACATGCAGGTATAGGTCCAACATCACACATCCGGTCTCTATTCCCATGCAGGTATAGGTCCAACATCACACATCCGGTCTCTATTCCCATGCAGGTATAGGTCCAACATCACACATCCGGTCTCTATTCCCATGCAGGTATAGGTCCAACATCACACATCCGGTCTCTATTCACATGCAGGTATAGGTCCAACATCACACATCCGGTCTCTATTCACATGCAGGTATAGGTCCAACATCACACATCCGGTCTCTATTCCCATGCAGGTATAGGTCCAACATCACACATCCGGTCTCTATTCACATGCAGGTATAGGTCCAACATCACACATCCGGTCTCTATTCCCATGCAGGTATAGGTCCAACATCACACATCCGGTCTCTATTCACATGCAGGTATAGGTCCAACATCACACAAGTCATCTTAACCCATTTAGGCCTGACCTCGAAATTAAAAAAAAGTCTTCTAAATCCTGACAGTTTTCTGAAATACCTCATGTTTCTGTATCAGTGGTGCTCAATATTTCATGTCAAGGACCCCAGAAATTATATTTAACTGGCCACCGACACCCATCTGAAAATATGTTATTCCAGCAACCCCCCAGAAGCAAAGATTTGAGTTAAAAACGTTGGCTCTGAAAGAAAGATTTGTGCCACATTTTTCAAAAATAGCAGATCTACAAGCTCATAGCGTGCCACCGAGTGGCGCGCTATGAGCTTGTAGATCTGCTATTTTTCAATAGCTAAATTAAAACAATGTTTACAACACCAAATGGGGTTCCCGCCCAAAAACTAAACCCCTATATACTTTTTTTGGTCAAATTCTACAAGCACACAACACATTGTGAGCTTGAGGTTCTGCTATATTCACAAACATTTCTGTCAAATGTTATTCTATTTTTTGCAGAATGTTAACATGCCCAGAATAGGGGTTCTAGGCTTCATGTGTACTCTTACAGGCCAATGTCTACAGGTGTGGAGAGAGAGATTGTGGTATAGCTGTATATAGTTAATATTCGAGTGGTTTCGGATTAACAATTTCAGGTCATTAATTTAAGCAGGGACATGCGATGCGAAAATGTGATGGTCCGACATGCGCTGCTCCCGTGCTTGCGATTATGGTTAGGTTAGGGATTGAGGTTTCGGATCAATAGTATGTCGGAACTAAAGCCTGTACCCCAGTCACCTGTCTCATCACAGTATGACACCCACATTAGTAAACGTCACCCTCTGGGACATCACATCACCATAATCAGATGATCATCATATTAATAATAGCAGCAATAACTAAGAAACAATGGAAAAGCAAAAGGTCTTCTATTATTATTATTATTATTATTATTATTATAATAATTCAGTTCACTCTTTTTCCGTATTTTTTTGGTTGCACTTGCACATAAGTTAAATGTGTCCTGGAAGTCCCATTCTAACTATTTGGAGCAGTATGTGCTTTTAATAGCATCGCCCTTAGAGATAGGGTGAGAAGTTCAGTCACGCGAGAGACTCGGAGTAGAGTCGCTGCTTCTTTGCCTGGAAAGGAGCCAGCTTAGGTGGTTCGGGCATCTCGTTAGGATGCCTCTCGAGCGTCTCCCTAGGGAGGTCCTCGATGCACGTCCCACTGGGAGGAGACCCCGGGGCAGACCAAAAAGCAAAGTAAAGTAAAGTTCTTTGTTTACCCAGGGTGAATGGACTAAGCTCGAGATGCTTGTTTACAGCCAGGCCCTGCTCATAGAACATTTCATGGTAGGGGTTCAATGCCTTGCTCAAGGGCACTTCAGCGGTGGTAATTTTAACGTGCCCGTCCGGGGATTCAAACTGGCGACCTTCCGATAACAAGACCGCTCCGCAAACCGTTCGGCCACCCCTGCCACCAAGGATCACGTCCCACTGGGAGGAGACCCCGGGGCAGACCAAGGACCACGTCCCACTGGGAGGAGACCAAGGCGCAGATGGAGGGATCACATCGACTCACTGGCCTTATAGCGCCTCGGGACCCCCCCCCAGGAGGAAGTTACTAATGTTGCTCTGGAGAGGGAGGTCTGGAGCTCTCTGGTGGAGCTGTTGTCCCCGCAACCCGACTACGGATAAGCACCGGTGGTTGAAGGATTTATATATGGATGGATGGAGGTGCTTTTAATACAGCTTTTATTTTATTTTTTTAATTCTTTATTTACCCAGGGAAGTAGCTGAGCACAGGTGCTCATTTTCAGCAACGCCCTGCACATAGAAACAGACAGACACACACACACACACACACACACACACACACACACACACACACACACACACACACACACACACACAGGTTGGGGGTTCAGTGCCGCACTTCAGCGGTGTTGGGTGAGTGATGACAATCACTTTCCTGCCCATCCGGGGGAAATGAGGGAAACCTCAATGTCTCTCGAGAACAAATAAAGGTTTGAATGAATGAATGAATTAGTTTGTATTTACTAAATAAATAGCTAAATAAATAAGTTACAGTATATCTTACAAAAAAAAAGCCTTCCATCTTTGACTCATGTGCATATTATGTCTGGTAATAGTTTCTTCTTCTAATGTTCCTTGCCAGGAGCTTCTGCTCAAATACAAGCCCTGGATGCCCAGCTACTGGTTGTGATCACAGACCTGTTGCAAGAGAAGGCCAGCCAGCTGTTTGTCGAGGGCAATGCTTTTGACTCGTCTGCCTTTGCTGAGCACCTCGTGAGTGATTATGATTATGTGGAGTAGATTTCATGAAGAAACAAAGTGGAATGTCCGCACACGATATATCTGCTCCCCTTTTATTACAACCTATAAATACAACAACGTTTCGCCCCTCCGGGCTTTCTCAAGTAACGTTGTTGTATTTATAGGTTGTAAAGACGGGGAGCAGATATATCGTGTGCGGACATTCCACTTTTTATTCTTCATTCAGTCATTGTTTGGGTCCAGCACCGTATTCTGAAACTGGGATGTGCATACCGTTTTCCTGCTTTACAAGTAGATTTCACTAATGTGTACATTTCACATAACCATTATTCACACACACATACCGGTACCCGTGCTGGCGGATGTTTATCTCGTGATTGTCTCTTTATCCGAACAGCTGAACTTCATGGGATTTAACCGACTGGAGGATGAGGATGAGGAAAATGGAGTGGCAACTAATGGCCGTCTGCCCCAAGACGCCTGGCTTAGGGTCGCCGAGAGAGCCCAGTGCTGCTTCAAGACTGCTCCAACCTTCCATTACATGTGAGTGGCCCCATCACTTCACCTGCTATTGTTAGGAAAGCGGAAGCAAATATCCCATTTCAACCTACTTTATAGCAATGTATATGTTGGGGAAATAATGTGTTCCAGACTCCCTTTTAATATTTTATTAGGGTAGGACAGGCTCAGAGGCAAAGGCTATGTTTTTGCTTGTGTGCGTGTGTGTGTGTGTGTGTGTGTGTGTGTGTGTGTGTGCGTGTGCGTGTGTGTGTGCCCATGCCCGTACAGGCAATCTCCTAGTTAATCTCGGACACTGCGATTGTTGTTGATTGCGATCAAAGTTGCCGTGTACGGTGTACCATGATTAGGGGTGTCAAAAAAAAATCAATTCGAATTAAAATCGCGATTCCCGGTATTCATAATTTCCAAAAAAGAATTTCTGGTTACAGTTACAGGAGTTTTCACTACATGGTGTTTGTGATATGAAATGTAAGCTCACCCTAATCACAGTAAACATCATGTCTTCAGTCATTTTCAAGTTACTGTAGTCACTTCAGTTGGCTGGAGTAGATTGTGATGAAATCCTATTCGATTTTGAATCGAATCGTGACCCCCAAGAATCGGAATCGAATCGAATCGTGGGACACCCAAAGATTCACAGCCCTAACCATGATGCAACTCCTCACAGGCCACGCCCATTTCCGCCTGGGCGTGGCCAAGAATGTCCATGTCATCTTCAAAAACCCACTTTTTTTGCTGCTATTCCTAGATCCAAACTCACACCAATAAATACACAATCCCTGGAGTCATGTGATTAACATGACATAACATTTATTTGAGGATACGAGTTCACACAAAGGCACCAGATGTCCTTCCTCCCAGGAGAACACACTTTACCAGAAGAAATAACTTTTTTATTGTTTGATGTTTGATTTCTTTGTTTTTTTATGTTATTTTAGAGTGGTCCTCTTGAATCTGTAAGAAACATCATAATTGTCTCCACCAGGCCGAAGGCATGGGGAGAGAGTATGTTTTGCACTCCGTCCGTGTGTGTGTGTGTGTCCGTCCGTCCTTCCGTCCGTTACCAGCTAATCTCCGGCACCGTTAACCCGATCGATGCCAAACTTTGCACACACACTCCCTGGATGCCAACGATGAACCTCTGCCCCACATTTTCCAGAACGGCCTGTTATAGCGCCACCATGAGGCAGCTTTTCACATTTTGTACCTAAAACTGCACCTATCTGCGTGAAACGTTGCATGCACACTCCCTAGAGGCCAAGGACAAACCGTTGACCTGCATTTTCCGCATCTGCCTTTTATAGCGCCACCAGGAGGCCGACTTTTGTAAAACACATTTTTTGATATTACTCCTCCAGATTCTGTCCAAAAATCTCACAAATCGTTACACAGTATCTCTATGGTCATGTGCTCAAGTTGGATCTGTCCGATATTTCATATTCCATCCTAATTGGCTATAATTGGCTTTCACAGTTTGCAAGATTGCCCCGTTTTGAACAAAAGCCTCAAATCATGAACGCAGCATGCAATTTACGTGAAATCTTTCACACATTTTCTTACTAGGCTGAGGAATATATCCCACCCTTTTCACATTGGCCTGTTATAGCGCCACCAACAGGTAGATTTTTGCAAAACACATTTTTGGAACAAAATGCCTCAAAAACATTTATATTAATCCTAAACATTTTGCCAAACATCTCACACAGTCCTATCCTCCTGGTGGAGACCTGTGCCCAGAAGGGCACTTTTTCTAGTTCATACTGATATGCAATGATGTTTTCTAATAAAACCTGAACTTAAAAGGTGTAATATTATTTAGATTACATTCTGATTGGCTATGATTGCCTTCCAAAGTGGAGTCGACCATTTTTATAAAATATGCCAAGAATTACCCCAAATTTCAGCGACACATTGAGTGGCCCTAGCATTACGTTATGCTTTAGCTATTGGAAAATAGCAGATCTACAAGCTCGTAGCGCGCCACTCGGTGGCGCGCTATGAGCTTGTAGATCTGCTATTTTAGAAAAATGGAAACATAGCTTTTTCAGAAAACTGTCAGGATGTAGAAGACATTTTTAGAATCTGATCTCAGGTCAAAATGGGTTAAATACAAGAGGCAACAATTCCCCATGCTACAAATGTCAGTGCATGTTATGGAGACTCATTAGAGCGCACCTCCAAGAGTGCTTCCTCCAGTTTCTTCAAGTTGAACGGCATGTCGCAGAGACACACGACAGACTGACACACCCCTGGATAGTTCACCCAGAGACACACGACAGACTGACACACCCCTGGATAGTTCACCCAACCTGGTGGACATCTGGTGGGCCCATAATTCAGCCCGGGAAGTGGAGTTGTGGAGGCCCTCTAGGGGCCGCGCGCCTATTTTATTAATACAAAAAAAAAAAACGGCTGGCCCAGACCGGCCTGGACTGGGAGTTGTCCCGAATTTCCCAATGGCCTGCACGCCCCTGGTTGAGGCACCAGGGAATGGCCAGCACGTCTCCCTGGTTGAGGCACCAGGGAATGGCCAGCACGCCCCTGGTTGAGGCACCAGGGAATGGCCAGCACGCCCCTGGTTGAGGCACCAGGGAATGGCCAGCACGTCTCCCTGGTTGAGGCACCAGGGAATGGCCAGCATGTCCCTGGTTGAGGCACCAGGGAATGGCCAGCACGTCTCCCTGGTTGAGGCACCAGGGAATGGCCAGTACGTCCCTGGTTGAGGCACCAGGGAATGGCCAGCACGTCTCCCTGGTTGAGGCACCAGGGAATGGCCAGCACGTCTCCCTGGTTGAGGCACCAGGGAATGGCCAGCACGTCTCCCTGGTTGAGGCACCAGGGAATGGCCAGCACGTCTCCCTGGTTGAGGCACCAGGGAATGGCCAGCACGTCTCCCTGGTTGAGGCACCAGGGAATGGCCAGGACGCCCCTGGTTGAGGCACCAGGGAATGGCCAGCACGTCTCCCTGGTTGAGGCACCAGGGAATGGCCAGGACGCCCCTGGTTGAGGCACCAGGGAATGGCCAGCACGTCTCCCTGGTTGAGGCACCAGGGAATGGCCAGCACGTCCCTGGTTGAGGCACCAGGGAATGGCCAGCACGTCTCCCTGGTTGAGGCACCAGGGAATGGCCAGCACGCCCCTGGTTGAGGCACCAGGGAATGGCCTGCACGCCCCTGGTTGAGGCACCAGGGAATGGCCAGCACGCCCCTGGTTGAGGCACCAGGGAATGGCCAGCACGCCCCTGGTTGAGGCACCAGGGAATGGCCAGCACGCCCCTGGTTGAGGCACCAGGGAATGGCCAGCACGCCCCTGGTTGAGGCACCAGGGAATGGCCAGCACGCCCCTGGTTGAGGCACCAGGGAATGGCCAGCACGCCCCTGGTTGAGGCACCAGGGAATGGCCAGCACGTCTCCCTGGTTGAGGCACCAGGGAATGGCCAGCACGTCTCCCTGGTTGAGGCACCAGGGAATGGCCAGCACGTCCCTGGTTGAGGCACCAGGGAATGGCCAGCACGTCTCCCTGGTTGAGGCACCAGGGAATGGCCAGCACGTCCCTGGTTGAGGCACCAGGGAATGGCCAGCACGCCCCTGGTTGAGCGCCCTTGTCTTGCTGTACCTTCCTCACAGGAGCCAAAGACACATTTTCGTCCTAGTTATTCACTTTTTCAATTGTTCTTATTCCCATGTTTATTTGATTGCATAAAGACAATCTGTTATACTTATGGTGGGTGTATATACTGTCTGTTTCCATTGTTCTGGTTCTGTCAGGATGGGTTCATTCGTCGCAGAGCCCCCTCCTCCGAAGCAAAGGGTGGAGCGCCAGAAGAAGGCACCCACTAAGGAGGCCCAAAGGACCATGCCAGCTCAGGTAGATTCGTTTTGGTTTTTTGTGTCAATTAACATACCGTTTGGTGCAGTGTTGTTCTCGTCAACGGAAACTAAAACGAAATATGTTCGTCAACGCCCATTTTTCACCGCACGAAAACTAGACTAAACGAGACAAAAACCCACGTGTATAAACAATAATTGGACTAAATCATTATGCAATTTTGTTGATAAATAAAGACGAAACGAAAATGTAGTTAACAAAAATAAAGACTGAACTAAAATCTGTCTTCATTTTGTTCACTAACAAAGACTAGACGAAATATATTTTATTTATCGTATCATTTTCTACCTGTGAGCACATCATGCATGTGCCACGCACGCACGCAGCCACGCGCACACACTAGAGTTGAATGGACATGCATGCTGTGCTCAGAACAGCTACAAAAGTTACTAAACTACGGAACGCACTGGTGCAACTCACATCTATAACATTGCTTATTTTCTTTCTGAATAGCTAACACTATTATCTTTGATAACTGAAAACATTCAGGATGTTATGTTCTCAAAATATGGTTCATATACATGGAAATATTGAGAATGCTTATCGTGTGCAAAGAAAACTATTTAGTGCTACAACATAACTAGGGTAAACTAAGGTAAACATCAGACCTAGTCTTAACATCTAAATAACAAGTATAAGTATTTTGAATTAAAAAAATCACCTGTGTGAACTGAGTGGTGCAAATCACCCCCCCCCCCCCTCTCTCTCTCTCTCTCTCTCTCTCTCTCTCTCTCTCTCTCTCTCTCTCTCTCATTAGCAGGCAGCAGTGCAGCACTATCTCTCTCTCTCTGTTTCTGGCACAACAGCGCCACTTTTGGTACTCATTGGTACTGGTGCTCATAGTGACATAGTCACACACAAACACGGTTGTCACACACAAACACGGTTGAACACGGACATTGCTGTTCCTTGGAGTGGTTGCACCACTCAAAAAAAATCTATATTACTGAAAATCAACTCATTTAAAGGTTATGTAAATTACACACACACTCGCTGAACAGTGGATCATTGACAATAACCCATTATTCAGCTCAGCATGTACAGTAATTGTAATTTATTGAGACTCACTTATGTCCAAAAGATACATTACAGTAGATGTTATTATTCAAGTCTACAAAGTTAATGCATCTTGTCCATTTTCTTGTCTTCAAGTTGAAGCAAATGGAAGAGTCTCACCAAGAGGCCACCGAGAAGGAGGTAGAGAGGATTCTGGGATTCTTGACGAGTTACCATGCGGAAGATCGTGAGTTCAAACTCCACAACAGGAATAATAACAAAGTTTTAAAACAGACAAATGTCTCATTTTAATGTTTCTGTCAATTTGCAGCAACTTCACCCATATCCTACTATGAGTTTGTTATTGATCCCACGTCGTTCTCACATACAGTGGAAAACATGTTTCACACATCGTTCCTCCTCAGGGTGAGTCATCTGTTTAAAACCCATTTTGACCTGAGATCAGATTCTAAAAATGTCTTCTATATCCTGACAGTTTTCTGAAAAAGCTATGTTTCTATGTCAGTCGTTCTTCGTCGATTTTTCAAAAATAGCAGACCTACAAGCTCGTAGCGCGCCACTCGGTGGCGCGCTATGAGCTTGTAGATCTGCTATTTTTCAATAGCTAAAGCATAACATAATGCTAACACCAAAAGGGGTTCCCGCCCAAAATGGGTTTGTTACAGGTACAGTAAGATAAAGTAAACACTAAACACCACCCCTGATGCTTTTTCTTTTCTTTTAGTTTTCATCTTCTTGGCGGTTTTGCTTAATATTTTTTCCAGTTAGCTGCATTGCTCTGAATGAGCAGAGATGGAAGCTTGAGGATATTGTACATTATTAAACCCATTCTAGGCGGGAACCCCTTTTGATGTTTTAAACATTATGTTATAATTTAGCTATTGAAAAATAGCAGATCTACAAGCTCATAGCACGCCACCGAGTGGCGCGCTACGAGCTTGTAGGTCTGCTATTTTTGAAAAATCGTGAAAATATTCATTTCAGAAAACTGGAGGATTTAGATGAATTTTTTTAAATTTCGAGATCAGGCCTGAATGGGTTAATAACCACATAATGGCTGAGTGGTGTCCCTCAGGGCTCTATGCTAGTGTAGTTTCTGTTTTCTGTTATTGTGGGGAAAACAGATGTTGCGATGCGTTGTGAGTTTGTCCATCGTCTACTTTCAGCGAAAGCTTTCCTCACACTGTGGAGGCTGGAGTTATGTGGAGGCTGGAGTTATGTGGAGGCTGGGGTTATGTGGAGGCTGGGGTTATGTGGAGGCTGGGGTTATGTGGAGGCTAGGGTTATGTGGAGGCTGGAGTTATGTGGAGGCTGGGGTTATGTGGAGGCTGGGGTTATGTGGAGGCTGGGGTTATGTGGAGGCTGGGGTTATGTGGAGGCTAGGGTTATGTGGAGGCTGGAGTTATGTGGAGGCTAGGGTTATGTGGAGGCTGGGGTTATGTGGAGGCTGGAGTTATGTGGAGGCTAGGGTTATGTGGAGGCTGGGGTTATGTGGAGGCTGGGGTTATGTGGAGGCTGGGGTTATGTGGAGGCTGGAGTTATGTGGAGGCTGGAGTTATGTGGAGGCTAGGGTTATGTGGAGGCTGGGGTTATGTGGAGGCTGGGGTTATGTGGAGGCTGGGGTTATGTGGAGGCTGGGGTTATGTGGAGGCTAGGGTTATGTGGAGGCTGGAGTTATGTGGAGGCTAGGGTTATGTGGAGGCTGGAGTTATGTGGAGGCTAGGGTTATGTGGAGGCTGGGGTTATGTGGAGGCTGGGGTTATGTGGAGGCTGGAGTTATGTGGAGGCTGGGGTTATGTGGAGGCTGGGGTTATGTGGAGGCTGGGGTTATGTGGAGGCTGGGGTTATGTGGTTAATAATGCATGTGTTTTGCAGGATGGTTTGGCGAAGATGTATCTGGACACAAACAAGTTGCCTTGCATTGGTGAGAAAAAATGCTTGTTGTTTTCCCCCTTCTTCAAAAGTTGTCAGAATTTGTATAATTCCAAGTGCTAGCAATGAACTCAATTCAATCAGATAAATGGACGAACTGAGAAGATACAGGGCAAAGGAAAACGCTAGCCCCCCCCCACACATATGCACATATGCACGCACGCACGTATTTTTGGCTGGTTATTACATTATTGCCTGGGTAAAAATATAGCAGCCAATAATGTAATATTCTTTCCCATCTGTGGTATTCTCTCTTGCTTCCAATAAAGATAAGTAGAGTGGTTGGCTCGATTCTCACTACTGGTGAGGTGGTAGTTTCACTCCTGTGCCTTGCTTGCCTCCGTGCAGTGGCAAATTCAGGTTTCATGCTAATATTAAGCATTAACAGATTGCTGTCTGTTCATTCATATCGTGTGTGTGTGCGTGTGTGCGTGCGTGCGTGCGTGCGTGCGTGCGTGCGTGTGTGTGTGCGTGTGTGCGTGCGTGCGTGTTTCAGCTCCTGGGACAGTGGAGGAGGATCATGGTGACGTTGGAGAATCAGCCTTCCGTAAACAATGCATCATGTCCATCAGCATGCAGAGCTGGAAGGTGAGGAACTGCCATTATGGACCTGCTCTAGAACCACTGCTCTAGAACCACTGCTCTAGAACCACTGCTCTAGAACACTGCTCTAGAACCACTGCTCTAGAACCACTGCTCTAGAACCACGGCTCTAGAACCACGGCTCTAGAACCACTGCTCTAGAACCACTGCTCTAGAACCACTGCTCTAGAACCACTGCTCTAGAACACTGCTCTAGAACACTGCTCTAGAACCACTGCTCTAGAACCACTGCAGTATAAAAAACTATTCACTCGGGTTAACCCATTTAGGCCTGACGTCGAAATTTAAAAAAAATCTTCTAAATCCTCCAGTTTTCTGAAATATTTTTCAAAAATAGCAGACCTACAAGCTCATAGCGCGCCACTCGGTGGTGCGCTATGAGCTTGTAGATCTGCTATTTTTCAATAGCTAAAGTATAATTACGTCTGCCCAGGACCCAAACTAGTGGAAAAAAATGGGTCCCAACCCAGTGTTTGGGAACCGGTGATCTATAGAGAGTGATCCAATTTCTATCTCAAGTCAATTTTCAATTCAATTTTCAATTGAATCTATAGGAACACAAGCCACTTCTTTACAAAGCTAGAAAACCAAAGAACAAAGACTTGCTACTGAGATGCCGTCATCAAAATGATATCTGCTAGATTAGAGAATTAATAATTTCCTCACTATGACTGTATGCATTAGCATTAACATGGATATAGCATTTTATTAAAGTACCTGCACCTCACTGTTCATCCTCACAATTGGTATAACATTGCAATTTGAAACAAACAAACAGTAATTTTTGTTTTATCATCTTCCTTAGGACATAATTGAAGCTTTTGAGATCACAGTGCCCATGATCCCAGCAAATAAATACCAAAAATGTTGAATGTTGAACTTCATGTTTTTTTGTTGTTTTGTTATTGTTAGGGCTGGACAAAAATATATCAAAACTGTTCTGTAGGATAATCGATAATCGAGAAGTGGGGTTTTTGTGATATTGTTTTATTTCCAACCCCCTGTATTATTTTTTTGTTGTACAATGGTGGTGTACAAAAATAGCTGATCTACAAGCTCATAATGCGTAGCATCGCGAGTTTGTAGATCTGCTATTTTCACTTTTTGTATTTTTCCTTTTTTTTTCTTACTTACTTACAAATGTGCTCTAAGGCATCGATAAGGTTCCTCCACCTATCTGTGTTGAGGCAGCCGGACACAATGAATGATTTATTAATTCATTATTCATCATATTCGGTACAAAGGCATGGTTGGTGCCACGGTGGAGAATACGATAATATAACGCACATCCTCCGGTCTTGGTGCCGAGCCAAACTGTTAAACTACGACCCGTATGGTCTTTCTCAAGTATAAGTGAGATAACATGAAATTATTATTTTCATATATGCCACGGTGGACACATTCACAATATAAGCACCTGCACCACTTATTGGCATGTGAATAAAAACTCACCCGACAAGTGGAATACATATCCACAATAAATGTACCGGTATCGCTCCTGATACAATTTGTATGGGCCAATTTAATGTCAAATCGATCAAAGATTGTTATATTGGCTGCTCTCATTGCAATGGCAAACTTTTTCTGTCTCCATGGGCTATTATTTAGAAAATGAATGCCAACATTAACACACGTTTGAGCAGCTAATATCTATAAGCAGGTCGATGATTGATGTCATTATCCTAAACCATATTAATTGGGTAAATATATATATATTGATATATTATTTATGTATAGTAGGCTAGTCTACGTCATATTTAGATAGACGTCTTGTCACCATGTCAATTCAGTGCAGGTTTTAGTGGTTTAGTTCCCGAGTTTTACGCACACTGATCTACAAGCTGAGTTGTAAGCTTAGATATTTGCTATTTTCGTCAACTGCGCGAAAATAACCATTACCCAACTACCTGTAACTAAACGACCCCGTGACCCGGACTAGAACGAATTGAACATGTCTGACAGTGAGAGTGACAACAGCGTGCCGGCCTCTTCAGCAAGTTCAAGTGATGATGATGATGATGATGATGTGGCGATTGGTGGTGCAGCAGCTCACGTCCAACCTTTTAGGTTCGAACCTGTAGCAGCTGCACCTGCAGCTCAGCCTCAGCCAGGCCCAGCTAGAGGATCTCCTCCAAGAGTGGGCAACACCAATTGGTAAATAATAGTCTGCATAGTTTAAAATCGCTTTTTAAATTCATTTTCATATCAAGTAATAGTGGTAACCGTAAATCTATATTGCTGTTGCAGGTGTAACTGTGGGAAATGTGTTCTAAGGCCAACCCATGTAGAGTGTAAGTGCTGCCATAGCTATGCACAGACGCTCAGGACCATGGCTGAGACTCAAGAGCCGATTAGATGCATCACAGACCACCCTGGTTTCCCAACTGTCTGTCTGGATGTCAACGTCCTGAGAACAGCATACCATAATTGGTTCCACTACCACCAAGCTGATGCTGAGGAACTTCACACTCAGCATGAGTGAGTGTCATATACATACATAGTCATAATAATATACATCAACCAAACACTTTACCTTTCCTTGATTCCAACATGGAGCTCACGCCTCATACATTGCTTTGCTTGCCAATAATTCTAGTGGTTTTTAAATCGTCATTTAAACCTTGTAAAAGTGATGATACATCTCTAGAGGACCCCACTGACCAAATGGCTGTTACATTATCCTACTCATATCTCCTTATACAAGTTTTTTACCAAATTGACATTTGCACCATGTAATTTACCTTACAGTGCAGTAATTGATACCAACACATTACTCATTTAGTTGCCACAAAAACAATATTTCACCAAAACCAGAAAAGCTTGAACTCTTATTTCTTCTTTCTCAGGAAGTTCCGCTACGTCGCCTACAGGCAGTTTATTTGGTGGAACTGGCAAAGACTTGGGAGACGCAACAGAATCCCCATTCCCTCATGTGCTGTTAATGTCATTAGACAGACTTTTCCTAATGACCCCGGAATTCCCTACACTGGCTTCAGGCTGCCATAAAATCCCAATGTAACCTTTTAATTACAATAAATGGCTCCTCTACATATTACCAATAATGGCTTCAGGTGTTCATTTGTGCTTGTAGCAAATGTCTTTGTGCCCCTTCATATTTTGATTCTTGAACATAAATATCCAGACATAAACATGTACTCTATAGTTTGTGAAAAGTTCTTCACAGATTAGTTGGGAGTTGCCGGGTTGTAGGCATTTCAGCAGGATCACATAGCAGGCATAGTAGATTGTAAACATAGACACGATTTCCTGGATCTCAGATGTACTTATTATACTTTATTAACTAACAGCTTTGATGGATAAGCACAGGGAAGTACAATCTGCTAAAAGGATGAATCCAAGAAAGGCTATGGCTTGTTTCCGTTGGGGTCCTTTTGTACTCAATTCATCAAAACATTTAATGATAGACAAATACTGTATACAATACTATGCAAGAACATCATTAAAAGAAAACAATGTGTTGTCTTCTAGTAGACTTGTCTGCTTGGAGCTGCAGGGGCAGGTAGACCATATGACATGCCGGGTGCATGATTATGAAATTCTGACCGATATCCGATTATTTGCAGGATCATATCTGCCGATACCGATTCAGATATTATACAGATGACCACAATGGAAACAAGCCTAGGCCCTAGGGGCTTGGACCAAAGCCTGTTTATAAAGTATACAATCAATCAATACTCTATCCCAGTGGCTATTTTCACTACTGAAGGACTAACAAATGAGATTAGTACACAAATTAAATGTAGAAAAAATTAAGTTTATTACTTGATTTTACATGGTGACCACCCGAGAGATGGTTGGCAGCCGGAATGTAAGCAGTTTGGGTTAGCGCCCCAGCCTGTGTTTGCCGTGAGGATGCCCAAAAACCCACGTGAGGCCTTTAGGAGGGCCATTCAAGCCACAAGTGGAGCCTGTGGCACCACTGTTACCGTGCCGGTGGAGCCTGCGGAATTCACCACTCCCGAATGAAGTGTCTGGTGCGACGCACAGGTCCTGGGCACACCTGGTGAGAGCAGGAGAGGATCTGGTGAGGCGTAGGAGGTGCCCGGCCAGGAGTCAACCCACAGTGCCTAGTCCCTCCACGCGCCGGATGGAACGCCCAGTACCGGCAGAGTAGTTCTGGAGCAGCGGATTGTGTGTCCCTGGTTTTTCCCTAATGGGACTGATCGAGGGTAGCTACTGGGACATAAGTCGGGACTTGATCACCCCGGCTGGGTCACCCGAGTGAGGGGTATGATGTTGGAAGACCTGAAACCCGTGTATTTTTTTGGTATTTTATTTTTTTGTGATGGGTAGATCTTGGGTAGAGCTGGCCAGAGCTAGATCTCAAGTGTGGGCGCCCCTGGTTCGATGCTGGATGATTCTGGGCTGTCCTACACACACACACACACACACACACACACACACACACACACACACACACACACACACACACGCAGTATAACAATGACGAAGTATGCATAGTATAGGGATATATATACTGCAATGTAATAACTGAGTGAGACAACATAATGATATTGTAGAAACTCACCGTAGATTGCTACTTGTTCTTGAAGCGACTCACATAGGACGCTACTGCTTGGCTCATCTCAGGGCGAGTAGCATCGTGGCACAAGGGTGGTGGGGACTGAGGCATTACGATCTGGGTGACATCCATGTCTCCCGACACTTTGCAGACAACCATCTCCATCATTTTAGCTGTGTATTCTGTAACCAAATGGCAATATGTTCAAGATTTTGTATTAACTGTTATACAATTCTTAGTCGTTAGTATCTCAACTCGGCCTTGGGGCAGCATAACTGCTACAGCAGCAATAGTTGCTACAAGGCTGCTAAATTATATTGTAGAATGTAGACACTCACCATAAGTGGCTTCAGTTTTCACTGGGCGAAGTGAATACTCTCCCTTCTTGGCCTTCGGGAACACAACTGACCATCTGAGCATACCATCTTTTCGAACTGCCTGCATGCGGCCACTGTTCTCATTGTAGTGCATGGCAGCAAGGTATGTTCTAATGAACGAGTAGAGAACAAAAATAGAGCATGTCTCTGAATAGTAAAGCCATACATACAATCGTTATACCAGGGGTAAGCAACCTTTGGCACCGGTTCCAACATTGGCACAAATGAGGGTTATCACTGGCTAACTGGCATAATTCTGAGAGAGACGATTTCTGGTTTAAAATATGATGTCATTAAAATTAATGTTGACACGGCACGCTGATTATCTAGAAAATAAAAACATGGCACTTAATTTAAATAGGTTGCAGACCCCTGGTTTATACCATAACATTTTTTTCAAAATGTATTGCCTACCTGGCATGCATTCCTGTGTAGGAGAAGGCCGTGTGCTTTGGGAGGAATTGGAGGATTAGTGAATGGTAGGCCTCTAGACTGGATGTCTGGTGGTCTGTGGACAGCAGTGAAATGTCCTTCGAGATCATAGTGCCATGGAGAATCTTCTCTAGCCCAACTGAGCTGGCAGAGTCTGGCGCGCACACACACACACACACACACACACACACAGTTAACATCGATTCCACTCGGTAATGCCAATTTAAGTTTACAATGACATTCTGGAATGAATGAAATTATAACTTACTTTGTTCCAGCCACACTTTTGTCCTTTCATCCTCTTCCAGTGGATCATGGGGACACGATGGCATCAGTGGAATTGGGAGGTCTGTGTGTTGGTTCTGAAGGTGAAAGAGAACAATCTGCCACTTGGCCAAAATCATGTCTCTTTCTTCTTCTGTGCTTGATGCAGCAGACCAGTACAGGTGGTTGATGATGGACTTCCGCCAAAGCCCAGCATCAACACTTTCCTTCCTGGAGGCCAGCAAGTCGATCTGCTTGGCGATGCCTACACATAGTATATACATAAGTATATGTAATTAGTCTACAATATAAACACGATTGTTTAATTGTTATGTTACAATGACAAAATATTAGTTATTGATTAGAAATGGTGAGTTTGTTGCTTCACTAATTCAAAATAAATACAAAATAGCACAAGCACTGTAGATACACATTCGATCATACCTTTGGCAATGTGCCATATGTCAAACCGATGGTTGACTCCAATCCAGAACTCCCGGACCCACTTTGCTACCTGACGATTTCTGTCAGTGATGAGTGTTCCCACTTGTAATCCAGCAGTGTCCAGGAACACCTTGGTTCTCTGCAGTCCAACCAGTTCACACCATGATGAGCTCTTGACCTCGTTACTCTAAGATGGAGAACAAACAAAACAGAACAAAACACATGTAAAGGAGAAACCAGATGGATCAGACACTACAGATCATTGAGCATTTTACAACTTGAAATGAACACAACAGAACATGCCTGGACAATCTCAACATGCAAAATTTTGTTGATTCTCTGCTCAATGACGCTGACTGTTCCAAACTTTGCAGAGTGTCCAGGGCTGTCACTCCTTCCATCCCCTGACAACACCAGTGGTCCAGTCATCTCTTCAAGGGACCTGATGATGTCACTTTGCTCATCCTTCCACAGTTTGACAATGGCAGGTTGAAGGTGTGCTTTCTGGTGCCTAAAGAATGTGTTGCGATGGATTGTTGCCAGTCCCATAATGTTCAGCATTCGAAGAGCTTTGGTCGGCATGCTTCCCGAAACAAGAATGGCAGCGGAAAGCAGCAAATTCCCCGCAGCAATCTTCCCAATCTTTGGCTGGCTGTTCCACTGCTTCACATGGCCACACGATGTGCAAGACTGAGTGATGTAGACTGCAGTTCCATTTACTCTGACTTTGCCAGGTGTCTTCTCAAAACACAACTCACAGGTTTGGAAAAGGGTCATTAGCTGCGACTCAAAAACTATGTATTTCTGGTCCTCCACAGGACCTCGGTATGCAGTTGCTGGCTCTCTGAAAAAGAAAGAATAAATTAAATATGAACCACTTATTCTGGGACAAACATTCTCCAAAAATAACAAATCTACATGTTCACAACTTGTAACATTTACGACACATTGTGAGCTTGTAGATCTGCGTAGAGATATCCTGTACAAGGGACACTGGAGGATGTCAAATAGACTATCATAAGGAAATACAATAAATGATGGTAAACTTCATAAAGTATAAAGGGTAAGTGATAGAACTCTCAGATAGTACAGATTTAGAGCTATCAGCTATGGGTTGAATAGTTGTGATTTCATTGTATTGGAAAATACAGTTAGAGCTGTTAAACGATGGCTTGAACATCAACACACGACATGATGTGTTTTGGCAAAGAATAAATGTGGCACCAAACAAAATGGCCACTGACCGAGTCACAGATGTCATCTCCTCATCCTCTTCATCCTCTGATGGGACATAATCTTCATCATCATCATCATCCATCCCTTCCTTCTCTTTCTCTTCCTCCTCCTCCTCCTCCTCCACCTCCATGAGCTCTGGCTCACACAGGAGTTCACACTGTACCCCAATGCTGACCATTTTGGGCGAGCATTGAAAACCTGCAATTATAGTCAATTGAGTACTTGTAGTTATATGGTAAATGGTGCATTTACTAAAGTGCTTTACATAGATTGAACATTACATTCACCCATTCTCACACCGATGCCACAGGAAGCCATGCAAGGCAAATGGGATAAATTAGAGGTTCAGTGTCTTGTTCAAGGACACTTCTACACACAGGGCCACTGACACTGTTTACATTACTCACCAACGGTCTTATGTGGAGTGGCTATCCAGGAGCACTGCGTTCCTCGAGTTACAGGAACTTCAGGAAGTACAGCCATGGATATTGGCTCGGGCTGACTTGGGGTCACAGAGGAAGACGTAGAAGGAGCCTCTACCTTTTGTGTGACCGCGGCTGCCAGGCACTTTATAAAAAAAGCACAGAACATACAACCATTACAATATGCAGTGCCAATGTAATAACTGGATATGTAACATACACTTGCTGGTGTTGGTAACAAGTTTACATAAAATGGTAAATGGTGCATTTATATAGCGCCTTTATCCAAGGCGCTTTACATAGATTGTGCATTACATTCACCCATTCACACACACATTCATACACCGATTGCGGCGGAAGCCATGCAAGGTACCAACCAGCACATCGGGAGCAATTTGGGGTTCAGTGTCTTGCCCAAGGACACTTCGACATGTAGACAGGAGGAGCCGGGATTCGAACCGCCAACCCATGGATCATTGGACGACCTGCTCTACCTCCTGAGCCACAGTCGCCCGCTGTCAAATGTTCATTCATATACATTTAGACATTTAGGCCTATGATTTTGATTGACTGAAACTGAATACAGTAACAGTTTGCAAATAGTACAGTGGTATGATTTTACAATGATGCTAAAAGGAAAACAAAAAAGGCACAGTGGCTTGTTTCCACTGTGGTCCTGTAAGTGTTTCTCAAATAGGGTCAGGGGGTCCCCTAGTTAAAGACCATGTGAGTCATTTTTTCCAAATATAATGTGAGTTGCTCTGAGTGTACAAATGGAACAAGGGTCCATTTGGTTCCATGTGTACAAGATCAGATTTAAATTATTACTGATGATAGATGTGGGGTCCCAAATATCAAAATGTTACCAAATATCCTTCCCTTATGGGGATGGGGGTCCCTGACATATATTTTCAAATGGTGGTCTAGTATTCATGTCAATTTGGGGGTCCTTGGGAAAGCGAGAAACCATAACCACTGCTGTGTCATTATGTGTTAGCTACCGACTTCAGGTCTATTTGCAATTCAGTCTACTTGGGATGTCAAGCAATTATTCGATATTACATTAGTAAAACTACCTGAGTCGTTCTGAAAGCGTGAAATTATAATAAACCGCGACATTATAATAAATAATTACAATACAATGGCGAGATATTCTAAATCTTCTAAACCACGTTGGGAGGAGAGTAATCAAATAGACGTATTGTACATTTAGGCCTACATACTTCGGTAACAGTATTCTACAACAACACAAAACAAGGTTCTTATATAAACACTTACCCTGTTTACTTCCATGACGTGTAAGGCCCTCGACTTCGGCCGAACTACTGTAGCAGCGGACTGGCCACCAACAGTGGGATGTACAGAAGGGACTGCATCTTTTTTCAAACGTGGCCTCGACACAAAACCAGCCTTCCACTGCCCGTATGCTTCATAATCTGTCGGGATGAAGTGTTCTCCACATATATTGGACACGCCTGGGACTCCCTTGTTCCAATCCGAGCGTTTGATGCGTGCAAAAGTGTCCCACTTCTTGGCAATCTTTTCGTTCTTGGGCCAAACATGGATTGGAAGGCCTTCCACAGCGACATTGCTGCACCCACCGATCACGCACCGCTTTGGCATTTTTTTAAAATAAAAACGAACTAAAACACAATAAAAGTACTCCACACGACCACAACCACCAACTGACCGCAGCACTCTGCTGAGCCGAGATATTTTAGAGTGTTCCGGGGCTCGGTATAGTGGAGGCTTTCCAGCTCTGGCGAGTGGCGGAGTCGTATCGGCACCGGGCAGGCCGAGCTATTGCAGAGTGTTCCGGGGCTGGGTAGTGGAGGCTTCCCGGCTCTGGCGTGTGGCGAGACGAGGCTACTCTTGTCGTATCGGGCAGGCTGAGCTGGCAGAGTGTTCCGGGGCTAGTCGGTAGTGGAGGTTTCCCGGCTCTGGCGACGTCCTCCTAGGAGTAGCCTCGGCTACTTTCATGCACGGTGGAAACAAAGCCTCGTAGAGACTAGTGTCTCAGTCGTAAATTCAGCGGTATTTTTTAGCCTTTTCTCCCGCAGGGGCCCAGGAGTGTCCCCAGTACTGCGGGTACTGCTTCTTTTGTGAAAGTTTAAAATACAAGTGATGGAAAAACGGCCGTGCTAACTGCTAAAACAACTCACTGAAAGAAAGAAAATATCGCGGCAAGCTCTCTCTAGTCTCTGCACTCATCGGACCGGGTTTGTGCGTCCCTTTTCCCCGCGCTGCTGCTCAGCTGCTGGCGCTGATAAGGAAATGGGCGTGTCTATCCGAGTTAGCATTGCAACAAGACAAAAAGACATCTCCTGTTGACGTCACGCAACCGCGTCATCAACAGATTCCGAAGATTTTTCCAAAGTTCCCGGATGTAATGATTTTATTTTATAAACCTAAAATGTCAAATCACCGGGTCCCCACCGGACACCCAGCTCTATATAGTTTGAGTAGTTATTCAAAATGGTGGTCGGCGCCTTCCCCATCGCCAAGCTCGTCTACCTGGCGGCTGAGCAAGCGGTTGAGTGGCTGAGCAAGCCGGTGGCCAACGTGATCAAGGACGCCGCCAGACGGAGCGACTTCTTCAAGACGTACGTGTGCATGCCTCCCGCGCAGGCCTACCGCTGATGAGTGTTCCGGGGCTGGGTAGTGGAGGCTTCCCGGCTCTGGCGTGTGGCGAGACGAGGCTACTCTTGTCGTATCGGGCAGGCTGAGCTGGCAGAGTGTTCCGGGGCTAGTCGGTAGTGGAGGTTTCCCGGCTCTGGCGACGTCCTCCTAGGAGTAGCCTCGGCTACTTTCATGCACGGTGGAAACCCACCCACTACCGCTGGGTGGAGACGAGCTTCACCAAGACCAAGACCAACCCGCCGAACGAGGAGGTCGTGGAGCTCGGCGCCAAGCTGCTCGGGGAGACGGTGATCTTCCTGGTCGGCGGAGGCTGCGTGGTGCTGGAGTACAACAGGCAGGCCGCCAACTCGCGGTGCAAGGAGTGTCTGAAGTTGGAGGAGGAGCTGAAGTTGCTGAACGGGATGCTCGCGGGTCTGCAGGCCCGGATAGGAGAGCTGGCCGTGACCACGGAGACGCTCTATGCACGGCTCACGGAGGTCAACGGGATACTGCAGTCCAAGTCCCCCCCGCCCAAAAAGTAGGCCCGGTTAGAGTTCTCATCGGGCCCGAAATTTGAAGCCCGGCAATTACAGTCGGTGCGCACAGCCCACAGCCACTGTTGGACTTGCGGGCGGGCAAACAATATTTCTGCAGCCAGCGGGTGTTTATATTCACAAACCACGGTAAGAAATATGAAAACATGATTGAGCGTTTTTGTTAAAATCATTGTTATATAAACCGCGGTTTTACGAACATAACATTTTAATGAAAAAGTAATAATGACTACTATAATTTGTGTGTGTTTGTCACTCCACTACTCCTACAAAGTGAACTGAACTAAGAAACTGTGAACCCAATGTAGATATTTTCTATGCATGTATTTACTGAAATTGTTTTTGGTTTTGCAAATGTACAATATTGTGGTGACTGACTGTGAATGCTAACGCTATAGCATGATGTGGCTAGCTACTAACTAACTTGGCGTGGCTAAAGCCAGAACAGCTAACTTGAATCACAGAGTTGCCGCGTTTAGCACGGCACTTGTTGGCCTGTGTGTTGCGATAGTTTTGTTCGCCATTATTATTATTTTATTGTGAATGATAACGCTATATATATATCATGATGTGGCTAGCTACTAGCTAGCTTGGTGTGGCTATAGCCAGAGCCCAGAACAGCTAACTTGAATCAGAGTTGCCGCGTTTAGCACGGCACTTGTTGGCCTGTGTGTTGCGATAGTTTTGTGTGGTTTTCTTCGCCATTATTATTATTATTATTATTGTGATAGCTTGAGTGAATGCTGTTGCATGCACGGGATTAGAGCATGGACCAGAGCTAGGCCGCAACTGTTACTGGTGTAGCATTGGCGGCGCCGGCCGCGTGAACGCGGGACTCAGCGTTTAGCTGCAAGCCTGCACGTGCTACTACGGTAGTTAGCAACGTTAGCATCTCGTTACTGTCAGTGGTGTGGACACGGTGACTACTACGGTAGTTAGCAACGTTAGCATCTCGTTACTGTCAGTGGTGTGGACACGGTGTCTGTTTCTCTCGCTTGTGTGCAAGCATGCGTGCGAGTAAATGTAAGCGTTTAAATCATTTATTTGCACGTGTGTGTGTGTGTGTGTGCTTGTAGGCCTACACACCCCCCATGGCCAACATAATAGATATATTAAAAAAAGAACATGCAGCTCAACTGTTGAATACAGGAGCGGATGTTAAATGGACTAAGGCTAAAATCATGTAGTAAACTGACCCTGTTGACTGTAAACCATGCATTTTTATTGCATTTGGACCTGTTGCTTGCAGAAACAAGCTGACCTGTTTAAAAAAAATCACACCCCCGTGTGAAGTGAGCGGCGCTCTTAACATCGTCCATTCTGTGTCCCTGGCTGTGTCCCTGGGTCTGTCCCTGTGTCCCTGGGTCTGTCCCCGTGTCCCTGGCTGTGTACAAGTGTTTTAGTCCTTAATGGCATTGAAATGGTTGGTTGCATGCAGAATTTAAATGGCCAATCTACAAGCTCACAACGTGTCGCAGCACAGGGCTTGTGCTTGTAGATCTGCTATTTTCATCATGCAACCAAGCATAAAATGACTTGTCCCTTAGTACAGTGGTTCCCTGGGGTCCTTGAGGCAGTTCCAGGGGGTCCCCAGCTATAATGATAGTTTGTAACCAAATGAACCTTTATGGGTCTGTAACTCGGAGAGTAATGGGTCCATTTGGTTCCATTTGTACTCTCAGAGTTAAATTAACGTTGATTTTACAATATACATTGGGGGTCCCAGAGATAGAAATCCCATTAATGGGGATCCGTATATACTAATGCATGTCAAACTGGGGGTCCTTGAAATTAAACAGGTTGAGAATCACTGCTAGAGCCGTAAAAATCTTCTCATGAAATGTGATGTGGTCATTTGGGCAATTGGCTAAGCCCAAATTTAGCCCAAGGAGTGTTTTTAGTGCAAAACTAATGCCACACTAATGTCATATGCCAAACTAATGTCACATCGGCCCAAAATGTTGTGTTGTCACGATCCGAGTTGGCTTTGTTGGAGGCTTGCAGACAGGGCTCCAGACTAAATACATGACCTTATCACTGATATGGTCATGTATTTATATATTGGTGATAAGTTATCACAAGGGCTAGCAAAGGATTTCTTGGCTGAAGCATAAAAGCCTTAAATTAAGCATATAACATAAAATATTTATCTCTCACACACACACAAGCTATAAGCTACATGGCCTGGGCATGATGGCATTAAATAAACATTAAATTCTATAGGAAATTATTATAATTAATAACCTATAGTACATTTTTCCATATCGTTATTTGGCTATATGAAACAGAAATGAGACACACCCCTTACCTTCTGCATGGGCATGTTCAACCTCAACATGGCCAATAAGAATAACACTGAGGTGCCCACAATGTTTACGTGCACCGTTTTACAATGTGAAATGCCACCGAATTCATAATCCTTGCCCACTTTGCTCCTGTCTTTTCTTTATATGGAATGAAACCCCAACATGTGAAAGCTGATGTGCTTTTATTGTAAAGGGAAAAGTTTCTGAACGTCTCAGCCTGCATATTTCCATGTGCTGAAAATAGCCGATCTACAAGCTCACAAACCTCGTGTGCCCTTTTCTCTCTGTAGGCCCATGCTGTTCTGGACGGCCCTCTGCAAGTCACACTCCACTCCAACTCGGCATACCTTGTGAGTAAGGCTAATCACTTCATTACATCGCCATACTTAACCCATTTAGACCTGAGATCGATTATACAAATGTCTTCTAAATCCTGGCAGTTTTCTGAAAAACCCATGATTCTATATCGGTGGTTCTCAAATTATTTCATGCCAAGGAGTCCCAGAATTATATGCATTTGGCCACCGACCCCCATCTCAAAATATGTAGTTTCTGGGACCCCCAGAAGCAAAGATTTTAATTAAAAGCGTGATCAACTGATTTTAGACTTTTTGCATGCAGAAATTAGCCGATCTACAAGCTCACAAACGTCCTGTGCCTCTTTCTCTCTGTAGGCCCATGCTGTTCTGGACGGCCCTCTGCAAGTCACACTCCACTCCAACTCGGCATACCTTGTGAGTAAGGCTAATCACTTCATTACATCGCCATACTTAACCAAGGAGTCCCAGAATTATATGCATTTGGCCACCGACCCCCATCTCAAAATATGTAGTTTCTGGGACCCCCAGAAGCAAAGATTTTAATTAAAAGCGTGATCAACTGATTTTAGACTTTTTGCATGCAGAAATTAGCCGATCTACAAGCTCACAAACGTCCTGTGCCTCTTTCTCTCTGTAGGCCCATGCTGTTCTGGACGGCCCTCTGCAAGTCACACTCCACTCCAACTCGGCATACCTTGTGAGTAAGGCTAATCACTTCATTACATCGCCATACTTAACCAAGGAGTCCCAGAATTATATGCATTTGGCCACCGACCCCCATCTCAAAATATGTAGTTTCAGGGACCCCCAGAAGCAAAGATTTTAATTAAAAGCGTGATCAACTGATTTTAGACTTTTTGCATGCAGAAATTAGCCGATCTACAAGCTCACAAACGTCTTGTGCCTCTTTCTCTCTGTAGGCCCATGCTGTTCTGGACGGCCCTCTGCAAGTCACACTCCACTCCAACTCGGCATACCTTGTGAGTAAGGCTAATCACTTCATTACATCGCCATACTTAACCAAGGAGTCCCAGAATTATATGCATTTGGCCACCGACCCCCATCTCAAAATATGTAGTTTCAGGGACCCCCAGAAGCAAAGATTTTAATTAAAAGCGTGATCAACTGATTTTAGACTTTTTGCATGCAGAAATTAGCCGATCTACAAGCTCACAAACATCTTGTGCCTCTTTCTCTCTGTAGGCCCATGCTGTTCTGGACGGCCCTCTGCAAGTCACACTCCACTCCAACTCGGCATACCTTGTGAGTAAGGCTAATCACTTCATTACATCGCCATACTTAACCAAGGAGTCCCAGAATTATATGCATTTGGCCACCGACCCCCATCTCAAAATATGTAGTTTCTGGGACCCCCAGAAGCAAAGATTTTAATTAAAAGCGTGATCAACTGATTTTAGACTTTTTGCATGCAGAAATTAGCCGATCTACAAGCTCACAAACGTCCTGTGCCTCTTTCTCTCTGTAGGCCCATGCTGTTCTGGACGGCCCTCTGCAAGTCACACTCCACTCCAACTCGGCATACCTTGTGAGTAAGGCTAATCACTTCATTACATCGCCATACTTAACCAAGGAGTCCCAGAATTATATGCATTTGGCCACCGACCCCCATCTCAAAATATGTAGTTTCAGGGACCCCCAGAAGCAAAGATTTTAATTAAAAGCGTGATCAACTGATTTTAGACTTTTTGCATGCAGAAATTAGCCGATCTACAAGCTCACAAACGTCTTGTGCCTCTTTCTCTCTGTAGGCCCATGCTGTTCTGGACGGCCCTCTGCAAGTCACACTCCACTCCAACTCGGCATACCTTGTGAGTAAGGCTAATCACTTCATTACATCGCCATACTTAACCAAGGAGTCCCAGAATTATATGCATTTGGCCACCGACCCCCATCTCAAAATATGTAGTTTCAGGGACCCCCAGAAGCAAAGATTTTAATTAAAAGCGTGATCAACTGATTTTAGACTTTTTGCATGCAGAAATTAGCCGATCTACAAGCTCACAAACATCTTGTGCCTCTTTCTCTCTGTAGGCCCATGCTGTTCTGGACGGCCCTCTGCAAGTCACACTCCACTCCAACTCGGCATACCTTGTGACTGACCACTTGGCTGCTCAGTAAGTGTTGAATGCCAGAGTGGAAATGCAAAGACTGTGGTGTTACCAAATCAAGAAGGTCGGAGCTTCTCAAACATTACAGACTTGATCATATACAGTTTGGACGACATGGCAATAAGTACCCATGCACATATGATTCCTGCCCTTGCTCCTTCAGTACCTGGAATTCCCTGAAGTCTCATTTGTCAAGGAATCACAGTCGACTTACCACTGAAAATCCTGAACTGACAACTTTGTCATGCCTTTTGTGTGAATATAAAGACAGCACAACTTTGAAAGACTATTTGTATCACATTGGACAGCATTTGCAAAAACTTGAAACTGTTACATGTATTTTTCAAGGGTGTCAATATAAGACAAATATTGCTGGATCCTTCAGGACTCATAAGTCCAGAAAACACAACAAATGTTCTATAAATGATTTAAAGCCTGTCATTGCTCAGACTTTGAGGCCAGACCCTAGTCATCCCTCTGAAGATTCAATTGTTGGCAATGATTTGCAGGAGCCTATTTCGGATGATGAGTCCAATGCTTCTGTCCATGAAGCCCAAAATATTGAAGATGTGTCCACTACTATAGAGCGAAAATTTGCCTCACTTTTATTGAAGTTGGAGCATGTTAATCTTGTCCCTGGTGTGGCCATTGATGAGCTCTTGCAGGATCTACAGTATTTGTTAAGTACGGTTTCAGTCCCTGTAGCCTATCAAAAAATAACCCTGCTATTGCAGAAACATAATTGTGTTGTTGATGCTGCTATTGTGCAGGAATTGGCTCATGTTCTCTGCACGTCACACCCCATTCCAACAGCAATCGGAGGTCCCCTCTCCACTGTATGGAAACGGAAGGCATACTACAAAAAACATTTTGATGTTGTCGAACCTTTAGAGTATGTGCTAGACGCCAAAGCTAAAAGATCATTTCAGTACATTCCCATACTTAAATCTTTGCAGCAGATTCTGGAATGTGAGTCAATACTTGACAAAACAATCAATTTGAAATCTAATTACAGAGCAGGTGATCGACTGAAATACACTTGCTTTTTTGATTCCCTTAATTGCCAACAGAATGCACTATTGTCTGAGACTGCCATTTCATTGTTAATTTTTACGGACGAGTATGAAATTTGCAATCCTCTTGGCACATCAAAGAAAATACACAAAGTATTGGGAGTTTATTGGACCTTAGGTAATTTACCTCCAGGCTCCAACTCATCCCTGTCGGACATATATTTATGTGCCTTGATCTATAGCGAGGATGTTAAAAATTACGGATATGAAAAGGTTTTGGAGCCTTTGTTAGATGACCTTGTCATTTTGGAGACTCATGGTGTTTTCATCGCTAAACTGGGAAAGACGATAAAGGGCACTGTTCAGTGTATTGCTGCAGATAACCTTGGTGCACATAGCATTGCAGGGTTTGTGGAGAACTTCTCAGGCTACTATATGTGCAGATTTTGTACAGCAACAAAGACAGACATTCAGACTACACAAGTTTCAGCAGGAACATTCACTCGGAGAACAGAGCCAATTCATGCTGCACATCTAGAGACTATCAGGCAAAATAACTTGGATAATCATTATGGTGTAAAACGTGCTTGTGTAATATCAGATAAGCTGTCGCACTTCAATGTAACGACTGGTTTCCCCCCTGATATTATGCACGACCTTTTTGAGGGAATTGTGCCTAGAGAGATATCATTGTGCTTGACTGTGTTAATATCTAAAAAATATTTAACATTAGCCTACTTGAATGAGAAAATTAAAACATTTTCTTTTAAATGGAATGACAAAACAAATTGTCCCCATGGAGTACCCCTCACATTTTCCAAAAGGAAAACAATAGGAGGTAATGCCCATGAGAACTGGAGTCTGCTGAGGTTTTTACCTATTTTGATTGGAACCAGAGTGCCTGTCGGTGAACCTGCGTGGGGAATTCTAAATAACTTGAAAGACATTGTAGACCTCGCCGTTGCACCTACTCACACCAATGAATCTATAGCTTACCTGCAGTTTAAGATATCTGAACATAGGGTACTATTCCAAGAGGTTTTCCCTGATGTCAAACTTTTGCCAAAACACCACTTTCTGGAGCATTATCCTGACCTAATACAAGAGTTTGGTCCCCTGGTTGCTCTATGGACAATGAGATTCGAGGCGAAACATAGCTTCTTCAAAAGGGTTGTGCGGCACACAAACTGTTACAAGAATATCCTCTTATCAATGGCACAGAGGCATCAGTTTCATATGACATATCAATTGCAGTTGTGCAATTCCCTGACACGCACTCTGGAAGTTACAAATGTTTCCACACTTTCAATTGATCTTCTGAAGGAAGACATAGCACATGCTGTTAGGCAGAAGAACCTCAATGTGGATATTTTGTGTATGGCCAAAAATGTAACCTATGAAGGCTTCAACTACAGGGATGGCATGATTCTTGCAACTGGGGAGCTTTCTGGTATGCCAGAGTTTGGTGAAATAATTCAGATGATTGTTCTCCAAGACGAACCAGTTTTTATTATCAGAAAGCTTGAAGCATGGTACACTGAACATTTCGGAGCCTTTATCTTGATGAAGTCGACCTCTACTAGGGATATTGAGCTTGTGGAACACCATCATCTTAAAGACCCATACCCACTGGCTTGCTACACTGTTGGAGAGAGGCGCATGGTGGTTCCAAAGCGATACATACATGTTTAAGGGTATTATTGTTATTACATATTGTGATCACATGGTCAAAGTCATGGCTTAAATGCTAATTTTATCCAATCAGGAGAGAACTTTGATTAATGTTGGTATTACAGGCTGAATGATTTTTCTTTTTTTTTTAACTAAAGCTGGATGGACCCCTGTTACTGAACAAACACACTATTGCATTGATTACTTACAGTATAGCTATGTAACATTTAAAATGTGTGTGTATATATTACTGTAGCCTATATAATTGGATTTGTGATTATTATTATATCCCCCCCCCAATAACAATGGTCGCCATCCAGCTCTAAAATGACCAGAGAATACATTTTCATATGGATTACAAATGCCATCTAATCATGAGAGCGCCACAAATAATTTATCAACTTGTGTTCCAGTTTGATATTGGTTTAATCACTGCTAATTTCACTTGTTTATCATGTGTCCTGTATTACTTACTTTTCCTGATTGGTTAAAATGGGTATCCTGAGAACCTATTTTCTGTTTACTGGAGAGATGAAGAGACCGCTGTTACTGAACAGACACTCCATGTATGAATGAAAGTAACATTACTAATTTACTATTCATTGTGTGTTTCCCCAACTCAGAATCTATCGACCATGGCCCAAAAGAAGACGGCAAAGCTGTTGGTTGAATTGAGTGATGAGTGTCGAATGAAGTTGATTCTGCCAGATGGGATTCCAGGAACGATGGAGGCTCTTATTGTTGCTGTGAGGGACACTTGTGGAATAAGAGGGAACTTCAGGCTTGAATACATGGACCAAGAATTTGGTCTATTTGTAATTTTGACAAATACTGGAGACCTTGAGAATCTTGGTACTATAAAGGTACTCCCATTGCCTGATGACGTTGCAGTGGCTGAAGACCCAACTACTGGTTTGGACCAGCATCGTGATGACTGCATGTCCACTCATTATACTGAGACTGACGCCACAAGTCTTTCCTCACAAGAGTCCGTTTCCCTAAGAACTGAACAATGGCCAGAAGTATTTCCCATTCCAGTCTTCTCTACTAGTACTGAACTGCAGTTGGAGAAAGGGAATGCAACTTATCAGGCAGGTGGTGGAAGACTCATTTACGCTACCAAGTTTTTATCAGATATTCTACAAAAGATGGGTGATCAGATCCACAAGTACAAACCGTACCCCGGGAGGAACGACTACTTGGAGGCTGCACAGGCACTGATCAAGAAGCACCCCTGCTTGAGCAACCGTGTGGGAAATTTAAATGGTGCCCATGGGTGGTCAAAGAAGTTGGAGACAAAGCTGCAGAACATGCGCACTAATTTTAAGGGACTGGTTAAGGAGAAATGCTCTGAGTTTGAAATAAATTCCCTGAAGAATAAGCCTCCAGGTGCTGCCTATCCAGCAAAGAATGTCAAACGAGCCAGACGTGGTGAGGCCAACCATGTGCCATCCATTCCAGTCTGGGCGACGGAAGAGAAACTTGAAATCGAGCGCAAGTCACTTCTGAAGGAGGTGAAGAAAAAGAACAATGAGAGGATCATCAGAGAAAAAATGGCCATGACGTTTTCCCTACGGAGACAAGAAATAGTGGATAAACAGCCCAGGGTGGAGGAGCTACAGGAGCGATGGCCAGCACTATTTCATAAAGAGGAGGTAATAAGCTAATTGTAACATTGTGTGTGGTGTGCTGTTTTGTTTTCTGTGACTACTGGCCTGCTAATGTAAATGGTGCATTTATATATATAGCACCTTTTATCCAAGGCGCTTTACATAGATTGTGCATTACATTCACCCATTCACACACATTCATACACCGATGGCGGCGGAAGCCATGCAAGGTACCAACCAGCACATCGGGAGCAATTTGGGGTTCAGTGGCTTGCCCAAGGACACTTCGACATCTAGACAGGAGGAGCCGGGATTCGAACCGCTGACCCACGGATCATTGGATGACCTGCGCTACCTCCTGAGCCATGTCCAATCCATCTACTTCTCTTAAGGGCCTTGCAAACGGGGAGCAGGAACGCACCCGTTGTTGCCTGGATCAACGACAGGTCTGCTCAAGAGGGGCGCGACAACGCAAGCGTAAAAAAGAAGCTAAACCGTATCCAGGTCTGGTGAGTTGCGGGTGTGTCCATAAAACGAGCACACGCGCAACAAATTCACAGGACCGCGCTCGCGTAAATACGCTTGCATTGTCGCACCGTGACTTCTCCGAGCAAAAACGCAGGTCTCATTGAAAATGAACTATAGGCGCGTTTTATCGCTCCCCGTTTGCAAGGCCCTTTACACTCGACATCCCTGCCTGTGCCACTCAACCACCTGTGTCCCTCTTTCCAACCCCCTGCTTTGCCTGATACTCTCCCTTGTGCCTGCCCGTGTCTGTGTCCCTCTGACATCCCTCTCGCTAACTGTCTGTACCTCACCACCTGCATTTCTCTTCTACCCCTACCTGCCTGCCTTCATCTAACTTGAAATATGTTCATTTCAGATATGTGCAGAATTCCTCCGTATCACCACAGTACCTCTCGAAGCAAGGTTTATGGCAAGTCTGGATAAACGGACCAGTGATCTGCTTCAGATTATCCGTGGCAGAGGAGGAGCTTTCCGTGCTAAAGTGAACGATACACTTCGAGATATTGATCAGGTATGAAATGCAGGTGCATCATTTCATTTAAATTAGGCCAGTAATGTTAAGTTGCATTTTAAGCCATTAAATGTTTTCAAATATCTGTTCTAGAGTGTGGACATAAACGTCCGAAGAGAGTGTCTTCTCAAGTGCCTCATCATGTACCTGGGTGAAGACGTGAGCTGCCTGATCAAAGAGTTCCTGGTAAGGCAAATTAGTATTGCCATCTTTTAACCCAGATTAGACTGGAAACCCCTCTGTCACTTTAGTTGCTATGCTATCTTATATATCTGAAGGAACAGGTGAGACTGTCAGTCTTGTCATATGGTGTCCGGCTGTGTGCTGCTTTACAGGTAAAAACATTTAGCTTTGTCTTTTGTCATGTCTCTTGCATACGCATTTGTATGACAGAGACCACCTCTGAGCTATGTTATGATTAGCAGAATAATGCTGACATTTACCCTAGCACTAAGAACTTGTAACCCACAGTCAGACTGGTCATATTGACGACGGCGCTGGCCAATGTTTGACCCACCACAGAGATACTTTACTAAAGGAAGGGAAATGTTGGACCATGTTTAATGGTAGCCTATACAGTTCCACCCTGCATGTGGATGTTACTGTGTGTGTGTGTGTGTGTGTGTGTGTGTCACACACCTGAGTTGTAATTATACCTGCGTACTGTGAAGACACAGCACTGATATATACACAGCCTGACTTGCCTCGTTAGAAAAGACTGACAGACCTCTTGAAGATGTGTAGGTGCATACTATCTAGCTGAAAGAACAGGTGAGTCTCAGTCTTGTCTGTCTTAACTGTGACAAATGCTAATGTTCTGTCTCTTTCTCCCTCCTTGTCTGTCTGTCCTTCAGGTTGTCCAGAAGGATGAGGCTGAGACGGAGCTTGCCGCCACCACCATGGGGGTGTTTGTCCTGCGTGAAAATCAAGGTCCTCTCTGTGAGCCGGTGGACATTGGCATCATTATTGATGGTGTTGAGGTACTCGGTGACCAGTCGTCAGTTGCTTCTGCTTGTGCCATGCTGTTTGGCCTTATCTATGCCCTGGACTTGAAGTATCCGGAAGAGCTCAAGTATAGTTTTGAGGCCTTTCAGAAAATGATCATGAACATTGAGACGAAAAATATGTCAAAAAGGGTACTGAACCTTTCAGAAAAGCTGCAAGATCTTGTGTAAACGCTTTACTTGGAGCAAGGTTATTTGTGAGCCTTACAAATCACATTCCATTTAAAACATTCTGTCCCCATAATTACATGGATAGAGATGGAGCCTTTGAGCCTAAACCTATGAAACCTCAACCAAAATGGTCTTTATAATTTAACAGTCTCGTGGACATGGCAAAATGATGTCGCATAGGATACGTACAGAACCTTACAGCAAAGCTGTAACATCTTGTGTAAACGGCAAATTTGTCAAGAAGGTACATGATTTTACAGCAAAGCTGTAACATCCTGTGTAAACTCTTACTTGGAGCAAGGTTAACTGAGCCTTAAAAATCACCTTCTGTTTAAAACATTGTCCCTTCATTTGTTTTTATTTGTAAAAAAAATAGTTTAGATGGAGCCTTTGAGCCAAAACCTCAGCCAACATTTGACTGATTACTATGTTCTTTAATGTCATATATGACATGGAGAGCAAAAATGTGAAGAAGGGTGAACCTTACAGTAAAAGCTGTAATATCTTGTAATGAAGGTACATAACTTTACAGCAAAGCTGTAACCTCTCATTTAAACTCTACTAGCAAGGTTAATTGTGAGCCTTACAAATCACACTGGAGCAAGGTTAAGTGTGAGCCTTAAAAATGATACACATTCAGGCTAGAAGATTGTTTTTATTTTAAATTTGATTTGATGGACAGAAGGAAGCCTTGAGCCTTAAGTTAACCTGTAAAACAGAAACTATTTTGTTCTTTAATGGAGCCTTATGGACATACAGATCAAAAATATGTCAAGAAGGTACTTAACTTTACAGCAAAGCTGTAACATATTGTGTAACTCATACATTGGAGCAAGGTTAACTGAGCCTTATAAATCACACTGGAGCAAGGTTAACTGAGCCTTATAAATCACACTGGAGCAAGGTTAACTGAGCCTTATAAATCACACTGGAGCAAGGTTAACTGAGCCTTATAAATCACACTTCCACAAAATCCATTTAAAACATTGTCCCTTCATTTGTTATTTGTAAGTAGTTGGACTGTTGGAGCCTTTGAGCCTAAACCTCAGCCAAAATCAAAAAGATTTTGTTCATATTTTAACAGAGCCTCTGTTTTTGTGTCATTGTACACCACCAGTGCACCTATTCAATTCATGCTGCACTTCTAGAGGCTATCAGGCAAAATAACTTGGATAATCATTATGGTGTAAAACATGCTTGTGTAATATCAGATAAGCTGTCTCACTTCAATGTAACTACTGGTTTCCCCCCTGATATTATGCACAACCTTTTTGAGGGAATTGTGCCTAGAGAGATATCATTGTGCTGTTAATATCTAAAAAATATTTAACATGGGCCTACTTGAATGAGAAAATTAAAACATTTTCTTTTAAATGGAATGACAAAACAAATTGTCCCCATGGAGTACCCCTCACATTTTCCAAAAGGAAAACAATAGGAGGTAATGCCCATGAAAACTGAGTTTTTACCTTTTTTGATTGGAACCAGAGTGCCTGTGAGCCTTAGAAATCGCATTCACATTGGAACAAGGTTAACTGTGAGCCTTATAAATCACACTCGCACTGGAGCAAGGTTAACTGAGCCTTATAAATCACATTCACATTGGAGCAAGGTTAACTGAGCCTTAGAAATCGCATTCATATTGGAGCAAGGTTAACTGTGAGCCTTAGAAATCACATTCACATTGGAGCAAGGTTAACTGAGCCTTATAAATCACATTCACATTGGAGCAAGGTTAACTGAGCCTTAGAAATCACATTCATATTGGAGCAAGGTTAACTGTGAGCCTTATAAATCACACTCACAGTTTTCATGGGCATTACCTCCTTTTGGAAAATGTGAGGGGTACTCCATGGGGACAATTTGTTTTGTCATTCCATTTAAAAGAAAATGTTTTAATTTTCTCATTCAAGTAGGCCAATGTTACATATTAACAGTCAAGCACAATGAGCCTTATAAATCACACTCACACTGGAGCAAGGTTAACTGAGCCTTATAAATCGCACTCACACTGGAGCAAGGTTAACCGTGAGCCTTAGAAATCACACTCACACTGGAGCAAGGTTAACTGAGCCTTAGAAATCGCACTCACACTGGAGCAAGGTTAACCGTGAGCCTTAGAAATCACACTCACACTGGAGCAAGGTTAACTGAGCCTTAGAAATCACACTCACACTGGAGCAAGGTTAACTGAGCCTTAGAAATCACACTCACACTGGAGCAAGGTTAACCGTGAGCCTTAGAAATCACACTTTCTATAAATGGGACAATGTTTTAAATGGAATGTGTGTAAGTAGCCTTTGACCTCAGCCAAAAGTTTTTTTTGTTTTTCAAATGTTGGGGAGAAACTCAACATTTCAGGAAGTTTGAGTTATCAAATGGAAACTGTGGGTTGGTTGTTAGCGGTGTATGTGTGTACTCAAACTGACTGACTTGTTATATTTGCTGGATTTTTATTTTATTTGCTGCTATTTTTAACCCATTCTGTACAGGAACCCGTTTGTGTTTTAAACATGTTATAATTTAGCTATTGAATAATAGCAGATCTACAAGCTTGTAGGTCTGCTATTTTTGAAAAACCCGTAAAAATGTGGTGCAAATCTTTGAATGTATATTCTTTCAAGGTGAATGTTTTGTCTGAAAAGGAATATCACTGTTGCAGGTCACAGATGTTGTTGATGTTGATGATGTGATTGTTCTTACGGCCACAAAACAGACTGTTTAGACTGTTTGCACAGGGCACTTTGTTTCAAAATGCACTTCCATACATATGTTCTGAAAGATAAATAAATGTTATATATGAATATACATTTTTGTTTCTGTTGTTTCAAGTATATTTTTCAACTTGTTTTAATGCATTATTTTAATTTAAGGTAATTTAAGATATCAGCTTAAACGAAAGTGAAAAAACAAGTTCATACAAAGACGTTTTTTTAACTTAAGGTAACTTAAGATATTAGCTTAAACGAAAGTGAAAAAACAAGTTCATACAAAGAAGTTTTTTTAACTTAAGGTAACTTAAGATATTAGCTTAAACGAAAGTGAAAAAACAAGTTCATACAAATACGTTTTTTTAACTTAAGGTAACTTAAGATATTGGCTTAAACGAAAGTGAAAAAACAAGTTCATGCAAAGAGAGTACATTGGTTCAATTAAAAAATCTGATTTGATTAGAATAAAAAAATATTCATTGGTCGGAAGTACTTATTTCATTTAAACTAAGTGAATATATTTGCTTTGTATGAAGGTATTTTTCTTATTTGAGATAAAGTAAATATATTACATGTAACAAGTTGACAGAGCTATATTACTTTGATCCAATGGAACAATTTTTAGAGTGTGGTGGTGTACAAAAATAGTGAAAATAGCTGATCTACAAGCTCATAATGCGTAGCATCGCGATGCATTGTGAGCTTGTAGATCTGATATTTTCACTTTTTGTATTTTTCCTTTTTTTCTTACTTACTTACAAATGTGCTCTAAGGCATCGATAAGGTTCCTCCACCTATCACGTTTTTTGGCAAACACCCCCATCTCCAGCAGCTCAGCCTCTACAGTTCAAACACCCCCATCTACAGCAGCTCAGCCTCTACAGTTCAAACACCCCCATCTCCAGCAGCTCAGCCTCTACAGTTCAAACACCCCCATCTCCAGCAGCTCAGCCTCTACAGTTCAAACACCCCCATCTCCAGCAGCTCGGCCTCTACAGTTCAAACACCCCCATCTCCAGCAGCTCAGCCTCTACAGTTCAAACACCCCCATCTCCAGCAGCTCAGCCTCTACAGTTCAAACACCCCCATCTCCAGCAGCTCAGCCTCTACAGTTCAAACACCCCCATCTCCAGCAGCTCGGCCTCTACAGTTCAAACACCCCCATCTCCAGCAGCTCGGCCTCTACAGTTCAAACACCCCCATCTCCAGCAGCTCGGCCTCTACAGTTCAAACACCCCCATCTCCAGCAGCTCAGCCTCTACAGTTCAAACACCCCCATCTCCAGCAGCTCAGCCTCTACAGTTCAAACACCCCCATCTCCAGCAGCTCAGCCTCTACAGTTCAAACACCCCCATCTGCAGCAGCTCAGCCTCTACAGTTCTGTGGCAGATGATCTTAGGTCAGCCTTGTTTCCTCTCTGGGGGCATTCGAAGTACGTTGTATTGTTCTTTAAATCGTTAGGGGCAAATGTTATTTGTGATATTGATTTCTAAGTCATATTGTCCAGCCCAACTTTAATTGGTTTTTCTTTTGTCAAATATTGAATAATAAAATAGAGAAACCAGTGAGTGTTTTTTTTCTGTGACTCTGAAGTGAATGCCTTCTGAACAGTAGAGCCGTAGCAATGATGTTCATTGTTTTCTTATTTATTTGTTACAGTTTTTCATTGTAAAAGACAGTATTGTGTTGTCATGGTTCCAGTAAACTCCCCTAAACTTTTCTAGTGACTGAATTAAGTCTGGCAGACAAGTGAGAATAATGTATGCCCAACAGGCCACAATTTATTTTGATCGTGTGTGATCGCCCCATTTCAAGTCCCAACGGTCTACACTACAGTCTTTGATCGCCCCATTTCAAGTCCCAACGGTCTACACTACAGTCTTTGATCGCCCCATTTCAAGTCCCAACGGTCTACACTACAGTCTTTGATCGCCCCATTTCAAGTCCCAACGGTCTACACTACAGTCTTTGATCGCCCCATTTCAAGTCCCAACGGTCTACACTACAGTCTTTGATCGCCCCATTTCAAGTCCCAACGGTCTACACTACAGTCTTTGATCACCCCATTTCAAGTCCCAACGGTCTACACTACAGTCTTTGATCGCCCCATTTCAAGTCCCAACGGTCTACACTAAATGGTAAATGGTGCATTTATATAGCGCCTTTATCCAAGGCGCTTTACATAGATTGTGCATCAATTCACCCATTCACACAAATTCATACACCGATGGTGGCAGAAACCATGCAAGGCACTAGCCAGCACACCGGGAGCAATTTGGGGTTCAGTGTCTTGCTCAAGGACACTTCGACACTAACTCTGGGGGAGCCCGGGTTCGAACAGGCAACCTTGCGGTTACCATCCAGCCACTCTACCCCTGAGCCACCGCCGCCCACACTACAGTCTTTGATCAAATACAAATCAATGTAAGTTGGCCCAAGAATGTGATAATATACCCAGCACCCAACTAAAAAATCAGATGGAAAAGTTCCATCCTTTTTTAAAAGCAAGAATCTGCTACAAAAAAAGAACAAGATACATCACAAGAAAAGCTCTCAAATTCAACAGTCAGGACCAACTAGATGTGAGCTGAACTGGAAACAATCTGATATACTGTACATATCCGCAATGTGACATATATATGATATAGTCGTCTGTACTGGCCTGATTTAGTACCATTGCAATTTGTGTTATTCCATCCACAGACGAGGCTCTGTTCTGAACACCACTGCCCTTATGTATGCCCTTCACTGAACAACCACTTGAGGTCACTGTTGCTCTAAGAAGGTAGCAGACTGTGCTCTCCCCTATTCAAAAATCACTGGCAAAATGTAGGTGGGAAAGTAGTAAGTGAGTCAGTGATTTGATTGATTGATTTATTAACAGTTTGCAGAATTACAGTACATTTCAAGTACAACTCAATACAAAAACTGTTAACAGTGAGTGGACGACACCATAAAGCATTACACTTGTTTACAATAGGGCCCACCATTTTCAATTCATCAAAACATTTAGAGACGTACGAAAATACACAACTATATAGTCAAAAATAAATCATCATAGGAGGTAAAAAGGGAACAGAAACATGAGGGGAAACATTGGATTCTTTAATCCATTGATAAATACAAAACATGCTTCTTCACAAAGTAAAAACAATTGCAAGAGATCCCCCCCACCTCCCAACTATACACAGCTACAGGGCTTTTCTTATTTTAAAACAAGCTCCCAGACAGTGTGCCTAGTCCAGGGCTGCCTACATTGGACTGTGTGAATCCAGGGGTTAATTTAAACTAAACTGCACGAGGAAGCTCGCTATGAAGATTGCGTCTTCTGACGTGATCACAGAAGCATTCTAATACACTCACAGGCAATCCATTGGCTGGGTCTGGGACTAGGGTGCACCTTGACCACCCCCCCAGGTAAAGGTGATAAAGGTGCCAATAAACCAATTAGTCCCCACTTCTGTGTAACTTCTCATGAAGATCACATGCATTGCTACAAAGTCTTGATTTCAGTGTGTTTGAGTTTACTAGGACAGGAGCGAATTCTGGTTCCACAAACTGCACCACTGGTGAGTTCATGACTTTGGGGTTAAGAATTTCCTTGCACTATAAAATTCTATTGTTAATCGGACGGCCAGCAAACGGCCCTGATTATAAATCTAGCAGCTACAGCTACACTATATTCTAGTGACAGCTAGGCTAGCTACTAGCTACAGCTACGCTGGCTACTAGTTGGACGGCCAGCACACGGCCCTGACTAGCCACAAGCCTGCTGAAGCTAAGCTAATAACAACTTAGCGTGGTTCCTGCAAAAGGACGCCCGGTGTTAGCTATTGTTAGCATCCCGCTAAGCTACCCTCCCCTTGTACTACTCCTGCTAACGGCCTGCAGAACGCCAAAGCAGTGATGTCGGGGAAGAGCAGAAACCAACGTCGCAAGGCTAACGATAAGCCCGCGGTGCTGCAGAAGCACTGTGAGACATGCTCCAACTGGATGGCCGGCGAGGACAAACACGAGGACTGTGTCCGTTGTTTGGGCCTGCAGCACGCTTTCGACGCCGTTCATAACCCGGGTGCCTGCTCCCTGTGTGACGGCGTCGACGCACGCATCATAACCCGCAGGCTAGTGCGTGCTAAGCAGTTCTTCGACGGAGCCATCCGACAACCAGAACCGGCAGACGACCGAGAGGTGGCCGATCAATTGGCGGAGGAGAGACGGGACGCATTGGACCCCGCTCGTTACTCTGAGGGTGATTATGCCGACCTACCGTCTACTTCCCGCGCGAAGCGGGCGGTTAAGAAAGCCAAACAAGCAGCTAGGAAAGCTCTGGCTGACGAGGTTACGGCTCCAGCGGCTGCCGAAATCCCGCACTCCCCGCCTCGCCAACGTAAGAGGCGCACAGATCGTCCTTCCCCCGTCGAGCAACACGCCGGCGATGAAGAACAATCCTCGGAGGGAGATCGGAGCCAGAGCTCCAGCGGTAGCTCCTCTTCTTCCTACTCTGAGGGCTCTTCTGAGAGTGAGTCAGAATCGGAGTCTGAGGGACGCCTCAGAGCCACTCTCATCGCAGGAATGCAGCCTCAGACGGCTGAGGCTCTGGCTACAACAGCTCCGGATGTAACCGAGCCACAGAGCACGGCGGTGCCTGACACGGCACCCCAGACCGATGTTCAGAACCGAGCCCCTGCTCGGTCCCGAGTCGTCCTCGAGATGGACAAGTCAGAGCTGATTGATGTCTTCAAGAGGGCTACTGAACGCAGCGGTCTAACGTGGCCAGCTGAAGCTACTCCGGCGGCGGCTGCGACGGACACGGCCTGGGATGATTTCGGTAAGGATCCGGACGCTCCCCGAGCCAAACAGATCCTACCCTTGGCTAAGGGTTTCACGGGGGCGCTCGGTGAATCCTGGGAGCACCCATACACCCACTCCTTCCTACCCACACATAAGAAAGAGCTTGATTGTGTCGCCATGAAGAAAGTGGGTCTGGAATCTCTGCCCGAGATGGACAGATTCCTGGCTTCTCATCTCCTACATGTCCCCGAAGTCGCCCCGCCAAAAGAGCCGAAATTCGCTCTCACACAGGAAAACGACATGTCCACAATGGTGAAGAAGGCATACGCGACGCTTACGGGCTCCGTGAAAGCCATCAACGCCATCACACTACTCCAGGGCTCTGTCTCCCACATCTTCAAAACATCGGGAGAGGCATTGAATCTGGAGCAGCTCTACGAGCTACGGAGGCTCCATAAAGAGGCGCTCGCGCTGACAAGGTACAACACGGAGATGACGGGAAAAGCAATGGCTACTCTAGTGGTACTAGAACGGGCTAGATGGCTAAACCACTCCGAAACCAAAGAGAGAGCCTCTCTCCTGGACCAACCCATCCTGCAAGATAATCTTTTCTCTGGCACGGTGGCCGATCTCACGGCCAGGCACGAAGATAGAGAGAAAAAGAAGCAGGCGGCGCAGGCTTTCATGCCGACGGAGAAAAAGCCTCCGCCAGGTAACAAAAGAAATAGATCCTCGTATGGCCGCTCTATGAACCGAAGGGACAACGAGAGGGAGCGCGGCTCCAGGCCTCCTTTCAAGGCTCCAGCGGCTGCCAGAGCCCCCTCTGCTTCGGGAGGCCAGTGGCAACACCGACAGCAGTCACAGCAGGATCGCAAGAAGGACACCGGGCCTCACGGTCAGCCTCCTTCCGCGGCGGCGGGACGGAAGCGTCAACGCCACACGCACAACAACAACAAGCAGCAGCGTAAGTGACATTGCGCCGAGCCTCGGGGAGACGTTGATGGAATCCGTCTCCCTCCGCCCCCACGTCCTGGGAAGAGCTTACGCTGGCGGCGTAGTAGCCTCGGGCTTTACGCCACTAGCGCAGAGAGCACCGGACAGAGTGAGCGTTGTTGCACCGATTTTTGCGAAAAAGATGTCGTTGCATACTGTACCTCCCCTGTCCCCCTCCCTGATTCAAATAAAAATGTTGTGTGGAACAAAATGTTTGAATCCTTGCCAGAACACACGGGGTATGAGCCCACTGCCACGCAGGTCAATGAAACGACCCGCGGCAGTGGGACGAAACGCAGATATTTTGACAGCGCATCAGAGCGCTGCAAAAAGGCACAAGCACCATGCCAGTTTGATGGCCCCGTCGCTAGGGGGCGCCGTTTTACCACGGCTGAACATGGTGCCAGTGTTAACCAAGGTAACACAATGCCTGCCGCGGGAGGCACCCACTCTAACTCAAAAAAGAGTAGGGCTGACAATAAATCCTCTGACGCGGTGCGTTTCAAAATGGATAGAGTGCGGCGCACACACCTGGGTGGTGGACACCGTGAGAAAAGGCTACAAGCTGCAGTTCTCCGCAGAACCACCCACATTCGAGAAGATAATATTCTCTCAGGCCAGCGGACAGGCAGCCGTCATTTTGCGAAACGAAATAATTTCCCTGCTGGCCAAGAATGCCATTCAGGAAGTACCTCCAGATCAGAGCCTAAACGGTTTCTACAGTCGGTATTTTCTGGTAAAGAAAAAGGGGGGGGGGATGCGTCCTATTCTGGACCTCCGAGCCCTCAACCGATATCTGAAGGATTTTCGTTTCAAGATGCTGACAAATGCGGCACTGTTACGCATGATACGCAAAGGGGATTGGTTCACGTCAGTGGACCTCAAGGACGCCTATTTTCATGTCCCGATTTACCCGCCGCACAGGAAGTTCCTGCGGTTCGGGTTCGGAGGACGGGTTTACGAATACCTAGTTCTCCCTTTCGGGATGTCCTTGAGCCCCCGAGTGTTTGTGAAGTGTACTCAAGCGGCCATAGCCCCTTTGAGACAACGGGGAGTTCGCATAGCGAGCTATATCGACGACTGGCTCCTGCTTGCGCAGTCGGAAAGCGAGGCACGACTCCACACCAGCTGGGTAGTGAGTCACCTGCAGTCTCTGGGTTTCAGTCTGAACTACGAAAAGAGCGTGCTCATACCAGCGAGGTCAACAGACTTCATAGGTTTAACACTGAACTCTGTCTCCCTCACGGCTCGGCTGTCACAGGACAGAATGACTTCCGTTCTGAAGTGCGCGAGCTCGTTCCAGGTGGGACGCAGGGTCCCTTTTCGTACGTGCCAGAAAATGGCGGGACTCATGGCTTCTGCTATAACCGTGTTACGGTTAGGCAGACTGTACATGAGACCTTTTCAGAGGTGGATGCTCTCACTCAGGGTGCCCAACGATCGCCGTCATCGCCTGGTTACAGTCCAAACGGAGTGTATATCGGCGCTGCATCCATGGAGAGACAGGTCATTTCTTTCCGAAGGAGTGTCCATGGGTCTGGTCGTGTCGAGGAAGATCATCACTACGGATGCCAGTATGACTGGGTGGGGCGCCACCCACGAGGGCAGAACTGCCAGGGGAGTGTGGGGCGACGAACTGAGGACCGCCCACATCAACTATCTAGAGCTGATGGCAGTATGGTTAGCCGTACGACACTTCGAACCCCTCATCAAGGATTGTCACGTCCTGGTCAGGACGGACAATACGACGACCATGTGCTACGTCAACAAGCAAGGGGGACTGCGATCCCGCCTGCTGCATGCACTAGCACAAGACCTGACTCTGTGGTGCGACACACATTTGAGGTCAATCAGAGCCTCCCACGTCCCGGGGATACTGAACAGGGGAGCGGATCTTCTGTCCAGAGGGAGGTGCCACTATGCGGACTGGTCCCTACACGACGCGGTGGCAGCTCAGCTCTGGGACAGGTTCGGCCGACCACAAGTGGACCTGTTCGCCTCGGGGGAGAACGCGAAATGCCCGGAGTTCTTCTCCATAGCGGGACAGGAGTCTCTGGGCCTAGACGCGCTAGCGCACGTCTGGCCCGGAAGTCTGCTGTACGCGTTCCCTCCCATTTCCCTGATATCTCCAGTCCTGGAGAGAGTGAGAACCCAGGGCCTAGCGGTAATACTGATAGCTCCAGGGTGGGGCTCTTGGAGGTCGGAGATATCACCTCTCCTCTACGACCATCCGTGGCAGCTCCCGCTGCGCAGGGATCTGCTGACGCAAGCGAAGGGGGAAATCTTCCATCCACGGCCGGAAGACCTGGATCTATGGGCTTGGCCCGTGAGAGGATGAACCTTGACGCGGAAGGCCTGCCGCAGAGTGTCATCGACACTATACAGAGTGCGAGAGCTCGGTCTACCAGGGAGGCCTACGACGGGAGGTGGCGTGCGTTTGAGAAATGGTGTCTACAGACGCAGGCGGTGCCTTTTCAGGCATCTGTGAAAGTGATTCTGTCTTTCCTTCAGAGTCTGATGGACAAGGGCCTGTCTTACAACTCCCTGAAGGTCTACCTGGCGGCTATTTCGGCCTGCCATGTTGGATTCGGGAATGGCACTGTCTGGGTGCACCCTCTAGTGCGTCGGTATATGGCTGGTGCGATGCGCCTCCTCCAGGTACCGAAGTCTATGGTTCCTTCGTGGGACCTCGCGCTGGTTTTGGACTCCTTGTCTCGACCGCCATTCGAGCCATTGGCGTCAGTGGGGCTGCAGTTTTTGTCGTTGAAAACGGCGCTACTGCTGGCGTTGGTGACTGCTAAACGGGTTGGTGACATTCACGCTTTTTCAGTGAGCGAGGAGTGCACACGTTTTTCCGTGGACAGGACGAGGGTGGTCATTACGACCAACCCGGCTTTTGTGCCTAAGAACCAGTTGACCACCTGTATACCGGTGGACCTGGTGGAATTCTGTCCTCCTCCTTTTTCCTCGGCAGAGGATGAGAGGAGGCATACTCTGTGCCCTGTACGGGTTTTACGAACTTACATGGACAGGACGGCGGCACACAGGAAGACAACTCAGTTGTTTGTGTCCTGGGCCCCCAAGACCTTGGGGAAGGCAGTATCCAAGGTGAGGATCTCACAATGGATAGTGGAAGCCATAGAACGATCTTACTCGGCCAGGGGTTTGCAGCCTCCCATAAGGGTGAAGGCGCACTCCACGAGGGGTATGGCGACGTCCTGGGCTCTCTCCAGGGGAGTGTCTATCCAGGAGGTGTGTACGGCTGCGAGCTGGGCATCCTCCTCGACGTTTGCCAAGTTTTACAGATTGGATGTGACGGCTGCGCCAGTGGCGCATGCTGTCCTCAGCGTGGCTTCAAAGTAAGGTTTGGATCTGTCGGGCCTCTGAGTGGAGTGGCCCTGGGTCCGAGGTTCCTTCCTTTTTTCCGCCGGCTTTTTGAGCCGGGTGGTTTTTCGCTCCCGTCACCCTACAGGCAGAGGTCGGGACCCGTGAGTCTAGACTTTGTGGTGGCAAGAAGGGAGTGTATCGGGTCTTCATAGCGAGCTTCCTCGTGCAGTTTAGTTTAAATTAACTATAGGTTACGAAGGTAACCCTGGTTAATTAAATAAACAAGCGAGGAAGCTCGCCAAAACGCCCTTCTTGTAGGCAATGCCTCATGAGAAGGTTCCACATGTTTGAAGTGGGGACTAATTGGTTTATTGGCACCTTTATCACCTTTACCTGGGGGGGTGGTCAAGGTGCACCCTAGTCCCAGACCCAGCCAATGGATTGCCTGTGAGTGTATTAGAATGCTTCTGTGATCACGTCAGAAGACGCAATCTTCATAGCGAGCTTCCTCGCTTGTTTATTTAATTAACCAGGGTTACCTTCGTAACCTATAGATTTTTTAGAGGGACTCCCCAAGTAAAGTGGGGGGTCTGGGCTGGGGGTCCTCCCCCAGAAACTGTTTAACAGAGTTTCCTGTGTTCTGGTGAAAATATTTGGTACAACACAAAAGAAAACAGGCCTACAGAGATTGATTTACTGAAACAACGTAAGACTCATCTTTAACCTAACCATTCATTATTTATGTGAACATAGTCTGCATGATGATTGCATGCACTGCCCACAGTGCCCAGTACCCCCAAGCGGAGGGTGTACTGTCCAGTACCCCCAAGCGGGGGTGTGGGGTTTTCCCCCCAGAAACCCCCCCCCCCCCCCCCCCCCCCCTGTGTTCTGGTGAATTTGGGAACTTTGATACCAAATCCAAGGGAAATTACAATGCAGGAGTCCTGCAGGATCCAGGAGGGTGAGGGAACATAGGGGAGCGTACTCAAGTTCCCTCAACCCTATGTTCCCTCACCCCTAAATAGACCCTATGTTATGTTTCCACTCTTGTCTGTCTGTCTGTCTGTCTTGTCTGTTATCAGACAACCAGGCCAAAGGCATGGGGAGAGTATGTTTTGTACTCCGTCCGTCCGTCCGTCCGTGGACAGCTAATCTCTAGCACCATTGGCACACAGCACCACAAAAACATTGCCAGAAATGGTCACGGGCGAGGAACAACTGATTAAATGATTAAAAGTTCTTTTGAAGTTGACCAAATTCAGTTGGGCCAATAAATAGGGTATGGTGGTGTGCATTGCAAATACAACATTTTGTGAACGGGATGCTCTGAATTGTCTTCTGGACACATTTTCTAGTTCTAAATAGTCTCAACATTGTATGAGGTTGTAAGTCATTATAATAATTCAATATCTTGTAGTGGTGCATTCAATTAATCGATATGGCGATATATCGATCAAAAATCTGGACGATTGGTGAATCGATCGAGAGGTTGTTGTATCGATACGGCAATAAACGGTACGAATTATCGGGTGACGCAGTGTTGACCAACGTACCTCTGTTTAATGTTATCAAAGCCCCCATTGCAAGTTGCAATGCACTCCCTTCCCAGACCCCTTGTTAGGATGTTTAGACATTTTATTTTTAATTTTCAAGATCTCACAGGCCTGAAAGTGCTTTATTGTAATTGTGCAACATGGTCATTATTTTTAATAAATGTTTAATCGATATATAGCGATATATGTATCGTGGCCTCTGTATTGTTTTAAGTTGTCATACATGATAACCAGTAAGACGCCTGAGGGCAAGAAGCGTGCACGCATCCTGGGTGACAGCAGATTGCTGGGCGAGCGTTGGCGCTTTGAAATGGGGGGGTCAGGTCAACATATCCGCCTCGGTGACAGCAGACTGCTGGGCGAGCGTTGGCACTTTGGAATGGGGGGGGGGTAGGTCAACATATCCGCCTCGGTGACAGCAGACTGCTGGGCGAGCGTTGGCGCTTTGGAATGGGGGGGGGGTCAGGTCAACATATCCGCCTGGGTGACAGAAGACTGCTGGGCGAGCGTTGGCGCTTTAGAATGGGGGGGTCAGGTCAACATATCCGCCTGGGTGACAGCAGACTGCTGGGCGAGCGTTGGCGCTTTAGAATGGGGGGCAGAGGCGGATTTACCGTTGGGCTAGGGTGGGCTGAAGCCCGGGGGCCCCCGACTAGGGGCCCCCCAAAAAAAATAATATATATATATATATATATATATATATATATATATATATATATATATATATATTTTATTATAAAATTGTAAAGTGAAATCCAATTCAAGTGAAATGTGTGTATTGTTATTGTATTTAGTTGTATTATGGTTAAACCATTGAGAGATTCTGCCTGCCTGCCTCTCTTTTTAGGGGCCTGGGTACCCCAAAATGAAAACAAAATAGCCCAATTTTTTTTTTGCCAAATCGCGGGACGCGCTGCTCTGCCGCGCGCCCCAAGGGGGGCCCTCAAATTTGCTCCAGCCCGGGGGCCCTCAGCAAGGTAAATCCGGCTCTGATGGGGGGGTCAGGTCAACATATCCGCCTGGGTGACAGACCTGCTGGGCGAGCGCTACATGGTGCTTTGGCATGGGGGGGTAAGATCTTAATTTTCGGGCCTGTTGAGAACTGTTTTTGAGAAAGTTTTCGCCGGCTGCCGGGGATCGGCTGCACTAATGACTTTGGGGCGGGCCCGTCTAGAGTTTAAATGGACAGTTATCAGTCAAAAGGGAGACATCGTAGGGGAAGGATCAACATATGGAATGTCAGAAAAGGGCAGCTCCATATATGGAGATGTAAGGGTTTGAGGTTTGAGGTCAGATGTAGAGTTGCTGGCCAATATTGATGACATCAGGGATCTCCATATATGGGCTTAATATTGACATCATCAGGGATGATCTCCATCCCTGATGATGTCACGTGCTCCATCCCTGATGATGTCACGTGCTCCATCCCTGATGATGTCACGTGCTCCATCCCTGATGATGTCACATGCTCCATCCCTGATGATGTCACGTGCTCCATCCCTGATGATGTCACGTGCTCCATCCCTGATGATGTCACGTGATGTCACGTGGCCGACCAACCAACACACTGACGGGAAATGCACGATTCCATAGTTAAAGGTGTTATAGTGCTTTACAAGATCCATTATAAATGTTGTAACAGGTGACGTTGACCCTAACAGCACATTATGGAAGACGTTGGAAGACGTTGACCCTAACGGCACATTATGGAAGACGTTGGAAGACGTTGACCCTAACGGCACATTATGGAAGACGTTGGAAGACGTTGACCCTAACGGCACATTATGGAAGGGCCATATGTGACACTGAAGTAATATAGCTGCTGAGGGAATATAGGGTCTAATTTGGGGATGAGGGAACAGAGGGTTGAAGGAGATAGGGCTGAGGGAATAGGGGCTAATTTGGGGATGAGGGAACAGAGGGTTGAAGGAGATAGGGCTGAGGGAATAGGGGCTAATTTGGGGATGAGGGAACAGAGGGTTGAAGGAGATAGGGCTGAGGGAATAGGGGCTAATTTGGGGATGAGGGAACAGAGGGTTTAAGGAGATAGGGCTGAGGGAATAGTGGCTAATTTGGGGATGAGGGAACAGAGGGTTTAAGGAGATAGGGCTGAGGGAATAGGGGCTAATTTGGCTAAAAAAACAACGTTAGGGATTGATTGAGGGAACTGGCATGACCCTGTTTGTTAAATCATCTTCAAAAGGACCACAATGGAGAAAAAAAGCTTTCAATCTTTTTGACTAAAATGCACTTGCTTTTACTTTGGGATTAAATAAATTATTTTGGTGGATTATACAACTCCCTGTAATGTTGATTTAAACAACAATTGAACAAACAAATAAAACATAAAATAAAATTAACAGAAACAATATGTATGTGTAGGCTATAGGCCTATATATTAGCCAGGGGAGGTTGTTGATTTTGACGTGTCTGTCAGGAGTATATTTTGTTTTGTAAGAAAAAAAGAAAAACGTAAGCTATTGTTGGCATTATGGTCGATGTAGTTTCCATGACTGCGGAAATGACGGTTTGTGGCAACGTTTTAGCTGTTTTTTTTGTTGTTCCATCTATTCTCGCGAGATGGTCTTTGATGTCGTCGGCACTTTGCAGCAGGACCGATCATTCGACGTTGACAGTCCTTGGGCTTCAGATGAATGTGTTTTTGTCTCGTTAGCAGCAGTACTTGCCAGTGAGCTAACTTTCGCTAACGTTACATATAGTTAGATTTAGTAGTAGGGTGACATTTAAAAAGCTGTAAAAAAAAGAAAAGAAGACGACTATAGTGCCAACACGTTCTCTGGACGTACTTTTATTTATTTTTTCCTTCAGCCTTTAACACTTCAGTGCGATGCCATTGAGGACAGTGTGCTGTCACACACGGAGGCAACATTAACTTCCAGCTAGCCACCGGCTAAAGCTAACGTGACTTGGAACTTGTGCGAGTCGGCGGCTAGCGTGTTGGCTAATCAGCTAGCACCATCCAGGGAAAGTGGCTAGCTAGCATTATATAGCATTACTGGCCAGACCTGCACCCGGCGGGACGACTCCGTCCAACCCGTGAAACAACAACAACAGTCAACAACAACAAACAAGCTTCGGAGAGCGATCGTAACAATGACAAAAGTCGCGTCTGACACGCTAGGATTCGTCCCCCAGAAAGACATAGTCTACAACAAACTTCTGCCGTACGCCGACAGATTGGACCAGGAATCCAATGACCTCCTGTGTAAAATCAAAGGCAACCTGGCCCGGGCGGTCCAGCTCCGGGAGATATGGCCCGGGGTGCTGTTCTGGACCAGGAAACTTTCCACGTAAGTGACCGTTGGTTATATTAGTGGCCGTTCTTCGGCTCCATTGCGTTCCGATCATCACTTCCCTTAGCCCCATATGTGCCCTCTCCCTACGCTCATTCTGTAGCTCCAAGCTACAGAATGAGCGTAGGGAGAGGGCACATATGGGGCTACACTTCCCTAAATATTAGCGACAGCTATCGTCAGTTTCGAGTCTTTAAATCATCAGATAACGTATGTATGGTTGTCATCCAAGTCCAACTATAATATGTCCCCCTAATGTCTGCCACCCACCATCAAAGTTCACAACAATAAGCCAACACACCGTACGGTACAATCTCTTCTAATTCTTATTGGACACTAGTTTTGGTTACATGTGTACACTTTCATTAGTTACACATGTATATAAATGGAACACTTTTCTTTGTGTCTTTTGTCCAGTGTGAACACATTAGGTTCATAGGGTTGTTGTAATAATCAGATTATGACAAATTAGTAAATATAATCAGCCAAGAAATGTACATGCCGGAAAAATGTTGAAGTTATTCTAGTTGTATTGTCAAGGAAGCATAATTACATGTTATCAATTTTCAACCCCCGCCCCATATAGCTACCCCACCCCCAGAGCTCAGCAGGACAGTCTGGGTCTCCTTTCTCAACACAGACACGGTGTCTGGGGTAGCAGGTGTCTGAGACACCTGCTACCCCAATTCTCACCTCAGCTTCCGAGTCGGACTGACTGCCCCTTCCCATGCCCAGGTCTGCTAGGGATGGGAGGGGTGGGCACTGCAGGAGATGTTGGTGCTGTTGGTGATAATATTAAGTTATCCCCAGAAAAGTACATTTGGGGTTTCTTTGCCCTGTAACGCCCACAGTTCCAAGTAGACCCCATGATTACACGTTAATATGATCATGCTATTTGATAAAATGTGTTTTTATTTTAACAGAATATATTTTGAGAAAAAGTTTAACTTTGTGTGTGTGTGTGTGTGTGTGTGTGTGTGTGTGTGTGTGTGTGTGTGTGTGTGTGTGTGTGTGTGTGTGTGTGTGTCTCTGACCCAGACGCGTTATTATGTATCCCACTAACATTCTAGGAAAGCCCTGCTGTGATTGGCCAGTAGTCGTTGTGATTGACAGTTCTTGTTTTTGTCATTAGTCCTACAACCTATCTCAAACCCTCTGTTTAGACAGTTTTTGGTTTAGACTAGTCATTGGTTAGACCAGTCATTAGTCCTACAACTACAACCTATCTCAAACCCTCTGTTTAGACAGTTTTTGGTTTAGACTATTCATTGGTTAGACCAGTCATTAGTCCTACAACTACAACCTATCTCAAACCCTCTGTTTAGACAGTTTTTGGTTTAGACTAGTCATTGGTTAGACCAGTCATTAGTCCTACAACTACAACCTATCTCAAACCCTCTGTTTAGACAGTTTTTGGTTTAGACTATTCATTGGTTAGACCAGTCATTAGTCCTACAACTACAACCTATCTCAAACCCTCACCCTAAACCTAACCTGTCACGGGGCAGCACACCTAAACCTAACCTTAACCCATGTCTAACCAATGACTAGTCTAAACTAAGTATGCACCCCCCTAAGGCTAACCCAAACGACCTATTAACCTCAGTAAAACTATGCCTTCCCGGGAGCCAATCAGACACATGGTGAGGCGGGTCTACCCTAGAACGTTGGTGGGATTCATAATCGACCCAGACCTGCGTATTCAGGAAGTGACGGACAGTAATCATGTGTTGCGTGCTGCAGCCAGGTTATCTCAGCCACTGCCTGTTTATACGACAGCAGGTGGCGGGACACGTCTCGTATTTCTCATTTCTCAATCGAAACCGTTGGCACAGGCTCTGTGCTGTCACTGTGCGCGTGTTGACACGGTCACAAACTGTGAGTGAGGGGGAGGGAGGGGCTGTTCCATGTGTGTGTGTGTGTGTGTGTCACAGTTGGAGGGAGACCTTTCCATTTAGGAAAGAAGAGTCTATTGGGAGAACACGTGGCTGGTGTTGTCGCAAAAAACACCATTGGTCATGACACTTCAAAATAAAACCTGCATTTCTTTGCAGTTCACTTTAGTGATGTAATTTTTGAGCGGTGCCAAACCGCTCCAATGAGTGTGTATGTCTGTAGTACGACCCATTGACCCCTGCAGCTGATTGGGGTCATATTGGGGTCATCTACTGTTGAGCAGCCTAAAGGGCCATTCACACTGAGTAGTTTAAGCCATTTTGACCTGAGATCAGATTCTATAAATATCTTCTACATCCTGACAGTTTTCTGAAAAAGCTATGTTTCTATGTCAGTGGTTCTTCGATTTTTCAAAAATAGCAGATCTACAAGCTCATAGCGCGCCACTCGGTGGCGCGCTATGAGCTTGTAGATCTGCTATTTGTCAATAGCTAAAGCATAACACAATGCTAATACCAAAAGGGGTTCCCGCCCAAAATGGGATAACTAACTGCACCCCACCTGCACCGCTCAGTTCAAACCGGACTTTTTTCATGAACACATTTAGCATTTCAAATTAATCGCATGCGTTTATGTGTTTAGTGCCATAATCTCACTTTTCTGAGATGTGGAACACATAAATGAACTATTCAAGTCATTTGGAGAACACGTGCCAAACTTTGTTGATTTTTGTGTACCGGTAATTGTATTTTGGCCAATCTTCATTTGTGTTGGAATTAAATTGGTACTTAAAATATAAATATATATATATATCATTGGGCGGCAAATATTCCAAATGGCATATCTCATATAACCAATGTTGATTATTATTTTTTTTTTTAATCTGTCCCAGTCCTGTAACTGTTGCTGGCAGATATCTCTGTCCAATTGGGAGTCACTGCCGGCTCCGAGAGATGGAGAGTCTGCTCTGGGGATGACCCAGATTATGACTGCTGGTATTAGCCTATGGCTTTTCACTAGAGAAACCACAATTCTAAGGCGGTTCAGACTGGCAGCACAACCCCATTTTTTTGACATCCAGATTTTGACATCAGATTAACCCATTTAGGCCTGACTTCGAAATAAAAATAAAGTCTTCTGAAAGAATATATATTCAAAGATTTGTGCCGCATTTTCCCGATTTTTCAAAAATAGCAGACCTACAAGCTCGTAGCGCGCCACTCGGTGGCGCGCTATGCGCTTGTAGATCTGCTATTTTTCAATAGCTAAAGTATAACATAATGCTTAGTTAAAACACCAAAAGCGGTTCATGGGGAAAGTCTTTTTGAGAATCAGATTTGATCACATTGATTCCTAGGTGGTTTGAAATCAAATAGGATTTCTAAATAATGTTTCTCAGTCTGGACACTCGGACATTGAAGCCTGACGTATCCCTGGGTGTATGGTGACGTATCCCTGGGTGTATGGTGACGTATCCCTGGGTGTATGGTGACGTATCCCTGGGTGTATGGTGACGTATCCCTGGGTGTATGGTGACGTATCCCTGGGTGTATGGTGACGTATCCCTGGGTGTATGGTGATGATGGTATCACTGTTTGTCTGCTGGTAGACGTGCTACTTTAACTCATTTAGGCCTGACGTAAAAAAATAAAAATAAAATACTTCTAAATTCTGACATTTTCTGAAATACCTATGTTAAATACCTGTTTCTATATCAGTGGTGCTCAATATTTCATGTCAAGGACCACAAAAATGATATTTTTAATTGGCCTCCGACCCCCATCTGAAAATATTTTATTCCAGGAACCCCTCAGAAGCAAAGAGTTGAGTTAAAAACGTTCGCTCTGAAAGAATATATATTCAAAGATTTGTGCCACATTTTCACGAATTTAAAAAAAATAGCAGATCTACAAGCTCGTAGCGCTCCACTCGGTGGCGCGCTATAAGCTTGTAGATCTTCTATTTTTCAACTGCTACATTTTTAAATAATGGTTAAAACACCAACAGGGGTTCCCGCCCAGAGTGGGTTAAATACACAAATCCGATCTGATCACTTGCAATGATGTCAGTGTGGACAGTCAATTTTAAGATCATATTTGATAAACAAACCAGATTTCTCTGCCGTCTGAATAGTCAACTTTTTAACATCTGACAATGTCTTTTTTTTTCAAATAGGCCAATGCCATGTGTAGTTGAATAATGTAATGTTACATCTTTTCAGTCAAATGTAAACATGGTCCTATTTGGTCATGATTATCCCTCCCATGTTTTGCATGTATTATAACAACAGGAGGACATTTCTCATCATTGCTGTAGGTAGTACAAATGGAAGTCTTCAGCATTTCACTGTCCAAAATAACATGTATACTATAGTAAGTAGCCTTGCCGAGCCATGAGGCCCATAGGGCAGGAGCCTATCTCCTGTTTCTGTAGCGTGAGGCAGCTTGATGTACAAGTACACCCCCTGGACATGACGCTAGTATGTCGCAGGGACTTACCCCCCAATCCAACCCTTGATGCTGAGTGTCAAGCAGGGAGGCACTGGGTCCCATTTTTAGAGTCTTTGGTATGACCCGGCCGGGGATTGAACCCCGACCTCCCAGTCGCAGGGCGGACACTCTAACCACAAGGCCACTGAGCTGGTATACTGAACACTGAACATGTATACTATAAACCGTCCTAAATCTGTACTTCTTCTTCAGGTACATGCGCTTGTATGGACGGAAGTTCAGCAAAGAAGACCATGTGCTGTTCATCAAGCTGCTATATGAGCTGGTGACGATGCCCAAACTGGAGATCAGCATGATGCAGGGCCTGGCCCGTCTTCTTATCAACCTCCTGAAGTATGATTTGGCCGATTTTTAAAGCTCTACTCACTATTGCTCAGCAAACCTACACACAGCATAGCACAGCACACAGCCGATTTCCCTTTATAAGTATTACTTTAACCCATTTTGACCTGAGATCAGATTCTAAAAATGTCTTCTACATCCTGACAGTTTTCTGAAAAAGCTATGTTTCTATGTCAGTGGTTCTTTGATTTAAAAAAAATAGCAGACCTACAAGCTTGTAGCGCGCCACTCGGTGGCGCGCTATGAGCTTGTAGATCTGCTATTTTTCAATAGCTAAAGCATAACATAATGCTAACACCAAAAGGGGTTCCCGCCCCAAAATGGGTTAAAAGAGGAAACTTACAGTGTGATGATGTTAATCTTTTCAACGACTTTTGAAAACCAAGGCCCTACATTTTCCACTGCCAGTTGGCTGCCATCCTCATAATTATTTTTGAGGGGCATCCTCAAAAATAGGATGGAGCCCCATCCTATGTCCAGCGTTGAGGGTTTGTGCAGTTTGCACACACACACACACACACACACACACACACACACACACACACACACACACACACACATTGAACGCCATTGACAATGAATGGCCAGCTTTGAGTGTTGAACAATTCGAAACTGGCCTCCGTAAAATCTGAATCCCCCCCCACCGCCCACCCCCTTTTCCCCTCACTGTATATGTTTCTTTTCCCTTTTTACCTCCTTTATGATGAATTCCTGTTCTGTTCTTTGACTATATAGAAGTGTTTATTTGTACGTCTCTAAATGTAAACAAGTGTAATGCTTAATTGGGCCGTCCACTCACAGTTAACAGTCTTTGTATTGAGTTTGTGCTTGAAATGTACTGTAATTCTGCAAACTGTTAATACATATTTCAATCACAAACATTGAAGACGAAGGTGAGGACGCAAATTGTGACTGGCCGGAATGTGATGATGTAATGATGATAAGAGTGCCCCTCACTTCACACGTGTGTGATTTTGTTGTTGTTGTGAATGTCATGTTTTATGTGTCTCAAATTATCTCAATCGGATCTATCTATTAGGAAGAAAGAACTTCTCTCGAGGGAGGACTTGGAGTTGCCGTGGAGACCTCTATATGAGCTACAGGACAGGATCCTTTACTCCAAGACCGAGCATCTGGGACTCAACTGGTTTCCCAAGTAGGTCCCTGGATGCTTTCAACCTGCTTTTATGGTCTACTCTTACTGAATCTTACAGACATGTTGTACCTGGAGGCAGCATTGAATGCAAAACTAACGTTTAATTCTTCTTAACCACTTGAGAAATTGGGGGGAACATTCCCAGAAAATAGCTAATCTACAATCTCACAATGCAACAACACACTGTGAGGTTGTAGATCAGCTATTTCCGCCGTAGAGTTTAGATTGGGAAAACAGGCAGACTTAACTAAGTATCAGTTTATCAAGTATAGAGGGTTCAAGTGGTTCATCATGTATCCACAATTTTACTTTAGTTATAGTGTTTGGTGATATTAGCCCATTCTTTATAGTGTTTGGTAGGATATTAGCCCATTCTTTATAGTGTTTGGTAGGATATTAACCCATTCTTTATAGTGTTTGGTAGGATATTAGCCCATTCTTGGCGGGAACCCCTTTTGGTGTTTCAAGCATTATGTTATACTTTAGCTATTGAAAAATAGCAGATCTACAAGCTCATGGCGCGCCACCGAGTGGCGCGCCATGAACTTGTAGGTCTGCTATTTTTGATTTTTTTTTTAAATGCGGCACAAATCTTTGAATAGGTATATATTCCTTCAGAGCAAACGTTTTTTTTTATTTCAACGTCGGGCCTAAATGGGTCAGAATAGCAATATTTGTTAGGGTCCCACATTTGTGCTTACATTTACATATTACAGTACCTGTAATACTGCAGTCTTTTAGGGCAATATTTAATTTTAAATGCCTTCACCCCCCACCCATATGTGCCAGTTTGAACAACCCCCTATCCCATTCTTCCAGCAAGCAGTGCGAGGTGCTCTTTTATGGTGCTATGGGAACATTGTGTGTTTCTCACAACAATGCCTTGTACAGTAGTTGCTATAGTGCATCACCATTAATGTACAGTAGTTGCTATAGTGCATCACCATTAATTTACACCTGAGGAAAGCAAGCTGCCTTTGACTCATTGCCAGTTCAAGTAATACTATAACCATCTGGTTATGATGTATGACCAGTATTCAGCCTGACTACAAAATGCTGAAAAATGATGATTAACCCATTTTGGGCGGGAACCCCTTTTGGTGTTTAGCATTATGTTATGCTTTAGCTATTGAAAAATAGCAGATCTACAAGCTCGTAGCGCGCCACCGAGTGGCGCGCTACGAGCTTGTAGGTCTGCTATTTTTGAAAAAAATCGAAGAACGACTGACATAGAAACATAGCTTTTTCAGAAAACGTAGAATCGTTCCCAGGTCAAAATGGGTTAATAAATGTGTATACTGTTTATTATGTTTATAGCGATTGGCGATTTGTAGCCAGCTGAATGTGTTCTTTATGCCTTTGTCTCCTTTCACATTCAGTTCTCCACGGGCTCATTCTTCCTCTAAACTCGTAATGCTAAAATTGGTTCAGAGGTGGTAAGAAAAATATTTCTCTTTGTGTTTTTATTTTTGAATTCATCACTTTTTTGAGGTACTTGTTTTATGAATATGTTGCATGTGTAAACGAGAGCACACTGGACCCCCCCCCCCCTCCCCCACGCAGCTTGTCCTGATGTGACAGTACTAGAGATATCAGTACCATATCAACTAGAGATATCAGTACCATATCAATGTTAACATTTCACTCATATTGGAGACTGTCGCACTGCAGCTAACAGACTTTATACCCCCCCCCCCCCTCCCCCCCTCAATCCCCTCATCTCATTCTCAGCCATATCAGATTCACCTTATCTTCAGCACAGTATGTTGGTTGGTTGGTTGGTTGGTTTTATTTTGTTTAATCTATTTTAAATTCACCAAGTGATTTTCCCAATAAGCCACAAGACTATAAATATTAGCATATCTATATTTATACGATATGTGACTGACTCTGACACCGTTGGTTGGTTAGAAACGCATCACAGAAATGTCATGATCTTTGGTAAAATGTGTCGTGGGTTCCTCACCTGACCTGGAGTTCTGCATGTCATCCTTCCTGTCTCACTCTCCTGTCAATTTCCATTTTCCTGTCCCAGTTAAAACATTTGGTGTTTAAAATCAGAAAATAATGAAATTCTCATTTCAGTGTTGCAACAATGTTGCATTTCATTTCAGAGGTGGAACATTTTCAAAGATGTAATGAATGATATGTTGGCGCAGAACTAGTGCAGATTAGGGTGTATTCTTCCCTCCACTCTTTCCACCTTGATGACAACTTATTGGCAAAAAACTTGTAGATGTGGTGCCTCATAGAGTAGCATAAAGATAGATTACACGTGAGGACATACAGTAGAGAGCATGTTAATGCAAATGTCAGACACACAAATGCCTCAACATTGATTGCCTCCACATATCCGTCTATACCTGCAGCCTAGCAGTCAGAAGTTGCTCATTGCTTCTTTATGAATTAATCTAATCAATGTAAGATAATGCATACAAGTTACAAATTGTGCATTTGGCGATATACTGAATTTAGTGGAACAGGTCACATATTAGTCCACTTGTCCAGAATGTGAACCCGGACATGTTGAGTACACCAAGGTTTTATGTTAGAAATGTTGAGTATGGGTCCCCAACATGTAGAAACTGCCAGATGCTAACTTGCATATGTTGAGCAATTTTCATAATTGGCATAATATGCAGACCTGCGCACAGGCGGTGTGCCAGTGCGCATGCGTCGTCAAAATTCATTCCGCGCTGTCAATCGAGCGCCGGGAAGCGCTTCTGCGTACCAACAGCTGGGGGCGGGGCACCCAGAATGATTATTATGGCCAGAATACTAGTACATTCTGTGGCGAGAGCATTTACCACCGACTGCCACTCAAAGTGTCTACTGGCCAATCACAGCACGTCTTGCACAATTGTGGCCAATCACAGCACGTCCTTACTCAAACGAGGGAGGATTCCATGCTGCTTGCTGCTGGGAGGAGGGCGGTTGACAGGAGTTTACTACTGACAAATGGTTGGGCTTCTCCGTTTCAGATAGCAAACTACTGTAGTCCCCCCGGTGTAAATGCTGCTGGATGCTTTGCACTCTTCCCATTCGCCGCTGTGCTTGTGTTTGTTTTCCGGGTGCTGGAGCAGCATGGTTGCTTCAACTTGCTTGTGTGCGATGCCGTCTCTCACAGCCTAGGCACCGGCCACTTTTTTCAGGTTTTTCAGGTTTTAGTTCCGACGTAGTGGAGTGGGAAGAGTGCAAAGCATTGCGGACTGGCACTGCTGCTGCACAACATGAAGCTTATCAACACCGTGTCCCGACATACTGTCCATTATTATCGTAAAGTCAGGGTAGTGTACACTGTTTATTTTTGCACCGAGGAGCCATGTGTGTCTGACTGTACGTCGCCTCGGCTAAAAACAAAATGGAAGCCTGATGTATGCTTCGCCGTACGATGTGTCGCATGTTAAAAAAAAATAGCTGATCTGCAAGCTCACAATGTGTCGCCTCCGCAACACGTTGTGAGCTAGTAGATAGGTTGTTTAAATAAAAAATAATCTAAATATTGCTTTGATGCTCATATTATCCTTAAGAAGTATTACGTTGTTTTTATTAGAATATGCATTCCATAGGGCTGGACCACACATGGACCTAGAGGCAATTTGCAACTCTAGATCTTTTTAATAATGGGATGAATCTAGAGTTGCAATACGGAGGGTAACTCTAGATTCATCCCATTATAAAACAAATCTATTGACTCCCCACTCATCCAATAAATATCGTTTTGCTATAAGTTATTCATGCATCCCTCTTTTATCCATCCGGCGAGACGGGTCGCTGCATTTTGGGAGCACCAAGTAACTGGCCGTTTTTAGCCCAATGAGTGTTTTTTTGCAAAACTAATGCTTGGAATGGATTCAGCATCATGAAAAGCCCCTAGTTTGACACGTCACATGCTACATAAAGCATGATGAAATTTGGAATATTTTGCCTTCTATAGGTTAATGGTATGGTCACATATTATGGCAATTATGAAAATTGCTCAACATATGCAAGTTAGCATCCAGCAGTTTCTAAATGCTGGGGACCCATACTCAACATTTCTAACCTTGGTGTACTCAACATGTCCGGGTTCACAATGGGGCTCTATGGGCTGGCAAAGTAGACTATATCTACATACAACTACCACATAGCCTATAGCCCTGGTGTGAGGCGGTTGTAGTCAGACAAAACCCCCGTTCACTTGCATTGGACTCAATTTCCCAGAAGCCCTAGCAGCCCAGCGAATGTGTCGATTTCCGGTTTCGACATCATAACATGAAGCTCTCTCCCCCTGCTCCGCGGCAGAGACGGAGTTTCTTTTTAATTATTAAAATATGGCGATTTAGACACATACAACAAATAGCGGGGATGTCGTATTAAGCAGGGCTTATCGTTTGATCAATCAATTTAAAGCAATCAAGGTGTTAAAATGTGAGTTAAAAAAAAAGAAATATTATTTTTAATTACCGGATTAAATGACGTTAAAGAAAGAGATCTTTACGTTCTGGAACAGGCGGGGAATGGAGAAATATACGGAATTCCACGTTCCTGGCATTAATACGGTCAAAATGTATCGTTAGTTGCGAGTTTATGGGTAGGCCCTAAAATAATGACGCCTATGCCCGGGGAATCATTTTGGCTATATCTATATCCGCTATACAGGTATTACAAAAATATCGTGGAAAAGTTCATTTTCTTCCATATAATATAATTCAAAAAGTTAAACTTTCATATATTCTAGATTCATTGTGCATAAAGTGAAATATTTAAAACCTTTTTTTTTTGTTTTAATCTTGATTATGGCATACAGCTCATGAAAATAAAAAAATCCTTTCAAACTAATATTTTTTGAAAAAAACATTTATACTACAGAAATGTTGAGCATCTGAAAAGTATGTTACTTTATGCACTCAATATGTGGTCTGGGCTACTTTGAAACAAATTATTTCATCAATGGGGGTTATGGGGCGTAGTGGCACTGTTGAGGTGTTATGGAAGCCCAGATTCATTTGATAGCAGCTTTAACCCATTTTGACCTGAGATCAGGTTCTAAAATGTGGTTGGTCCACTGACAATGAAAACATCCTAATAGGTGGTTGTGTTTGTTGACCTAATACGTGGTTGGTCCACTGACAATGAAAACATCCTAATAGGTGGTTGTGTTGACCTAATACGTGGTTGGTCCACTGACAATGAAAACATCCTAATAGGTGGTTGTGTTGACCTAATACGTGGTTGGTCCACTGACAGTGAAAACATCCTAATAGGTGGTTGTGTTGACCTAATACGTGGTTGGTCCACTGACAGTGAAAACATCCTAATAGGTGGTTGTGTTGACCTAATACGTGGTTGGTCCACTGACAGTGAAAACATCCTAATAGGTGGTTGTGTTTGTTGACCTAATATGTGGTTGGTCCACTGACAGTGAAAACATCCTAATAGGTGGTTGTGTTGACCTAATACGTGGTTGGTCCACTGACAGTGAAAACATCCTATTAGGTGGTTGTGTTGACCTAATACGTGGTTGGTCCACTGACAGTGAAAACATCCTAATAGGTGGTTGTGTTTGTTGACCTAATACGTGGTTGGTCCACTGACAATGAAAACATCCTAATAGGTGGTTGTGTTTGTTGACCTAATACGTGGTTGGTCCACTGACAGTGAAAACATCCTAATAGGTGGTTGTGTTTGTTGACCTAATACGTGGTTGGTCCACTGACAGTGAAAACATCCTAATAGGTGGTTGTGTTTGTTGACCTAATACGTGGTTGGTCCACTGACAGTGAAAACATCCTAATACGTGGTTGGTCCACTGACAGTGAAAACATCCTAATAGGTGGTTGTGTTGACCTAATACGTGGTTGGTCCACTGACAGTGAAAACATCCTAATAGGTGGTTGTGTTTGTTGACCTAATACGTGGTTGGTCCACTGACAATGAAAACATCCTATTAGGTGGTTGTGTTGACCTAATATGTGGTTGGTCCACTGACAGTGAAAACATCCTAATACGTGGTTGGTCCACTGACAGTGAAAACATCCTAATAGGTGGTTGTGTTGACCTAATACGTGGTTGGTCCACTGACAGTGAAAACATCCTAATAGGTGGTTGTGTTGACCTAATACGTGGTTGGTCCACTGACAGTGAAAACATCCTAATAGGTGGTTGTGTTGACCTAATACGTGGTTGGTCCACTGACAGTGAAAACTTCACCCTGGAGTCAACACACACAGCCATCTACCAGGATGTTTTAGAGCACTTTGTGCTTCAGTATGTTGTTGACAAGCTTTCTGGAGAGACTGGTTTTATGTATGTTCAGTATGTTGTTGACAAGCTTTCTGGAGAGACTGGTTTTATGTATGTTCAGTATGTTGTTGACAAGCTTTCTGGAGAGACTGGTTTTCCTTCCAGCTCCATTTGGTACAGGACATGTTCTACTTGCCCTCAGGTCATGGCCACTTGCCCCCTAAAAATATCGTAAAATTTGAATTACCGTTTTAACGAATTAACCCATTTTGACCTGGGAACGATTCTATAAATGTCTTCCGACAGTTTTCTGAAAAGGCTATGTTTCTATGTCAGTCGTTCTTGAGCTTGTAGATCTGCTATTTTTCAATAGCTAAAGCATAACATAATGCTAACACCAAAAGGGGTTCCCGCATTTTATTTGAACAATAAGAACATGAGAGGTTGCTCTCTTCATAGTTGTAGGTTCTTCAAAACATACAGTAGGTATCAAACATCTCCAGATGAGGACCCTACACCCTACACCAAGGGTGGGCAACTGGCGGCCCGGGGGCCACATGCGGCCCCCACCTTCACTTAATGCGGCCCGCAGGTTAATATCAGTCAATATCATACTATACAATTTCATTATATAGTATTGATTTCAGCTGTTCCTTCCAAACATGCAAAACATGACCCACTTTAATTATACGTAATGACTAGTACTTAACGACTAGTATTAGTAGTATTGTCTTTTTGTGTACAATTTGTATTTAGTTCATAAAGTTATCATAACTAAAACTAAATCCATTTGAAAATCAATAAAAAGGTTACTTTTCAGGATTCTAATAAAAAAAAAGCAAAACATAATTCAGTATTTCAATTCAAATATAGCAAAAATAGCTGATCTACAAGCTCAAAACGCTTTTGAGCTTGTAGATTGGCTATTTTTGCTACGACAGTAATATGCAATGCGGCCCTCTGGAGTGAGTGTGGAAATATAGTGGCTCTCTCCATCGTCAAAGTTGCCCATCCCTGCCCTACACCTTCACCTTCATAGACAATTTGGATAATATAATTAGAATTTCTAATATAAAATAATAGCAATGTAAATATAACATGGACATTTTCATTACATATTGCACATACCTCAGCCTACTCCGAGTGGCGCGCTACGAGCTTGTAGGTCTGCTATTTTTGAAAAATCGAAGAACGACTGACATAGAAACATAGCTTTTTCAGAAAACTGTCAGGATGTAGAAGACATTTTTAGAATCTGATCTCAGGTCAAAATCGGTTAAATATTTCCCTTTTATGTGCAATGAATCTAGAATATATGAAAGTTTCGCTTTTTTAATTATATTATGGAAGAAAACTTATCCACGATATTCAGATTATTTTCTTTTTTGGAGAAGTTCCTGTCGTTGGTAGAGCGGATATCACCAGGTGGCAGGCCTGGTGATATTATCCACTCTAGACGGGATCAGAACAACTCCAAAGCAAAACAAATTGATTCCAGTCTACTACCCAGATATCACCTGACCTACTTTCTGAGTAGTTTTGATAGTAAAACACTTTTCTTCCTAGTTTACCTTGAAATCAGCCAGGACTGCACTTCTATATTGTCAAGAGTCATGGCTGTGGTGCATGCCCCTCCCCTTGTGGAATGTAGCAGTGTGTACGTGAGGTAGGGCATTAAGCAACTAGTCCACTAGTTTACTAGTCGACTAGTAAATCCACTAGTCGACCTTGTTGGTACTAGTTGACTAGTTGATAAGAAAAATATATATATTTTATTTTTTCCCCCCCAATTCTGTAGGCCTCAAGATCAGGTAGATTATAGTTATAGTCACCAATGTACACCGTTTTTTAATGTACACATTTATTTCCAAAAAGAGAAGAAAGAAAAAATCCGAAAAGTACATAATAGGTATGTCGACTAGTCGACTAGTAAACTAGGCAACTAGTCAACTAGTAAAAATGACTAGAAGTGAATGCCCTAGCGTGAGGTTTCACCCTTGAATAAAGGTCACAGAACGTGGGGTTCCCTCTCCCTGGGGGGTTTGATCACAGAACGTGGGGTTCCCTCTCCCTGGGGGGGGTTTGATCACAGAACGTGGGGTTCCCTCTCCCTGGGGGTTTGATCACAGAACGTGGGGTTCCCTCTCCCGGGGGGTTTGATCACAGAACGTGGGGTTCCCTCTCCCTGGGGGTTTGATCACAGAACGTGGGGTTCCCTCTCCCGGGGGGTTTGATCACAGAACGTGGGGTTCCCTCTCCCTGGGGGGGTTTGATCACAGAACGTGGGGTTCCCTCTCCCTGGGGGGGTTTGATCACAGAACGTGGGGTTCCCTCCCTGGGGGTTTGATCACAGAACGTGGGGTTCCCTCTCCCGGGGGGTTTGATCACAGAACGTGGGGTTCCCTCTCCCTGGGCGGTTTGATCACAGAACGTGGGGTTCCCTCTCCCGGGGGGTTTTGATCACAGAACGTGGGGTTCCCTCTCCCTGGGGGTTTGATCACAGAACGTGGGGTTCCCTCTCCCTGGGGGTTTGATCACAGAACGTGGGGTTCCCTCTCCCTGGGGGTTTGATCACAGAACGTGGGGTTCCCTCTCCCTGGGGGTTTGATCACAGAACGTGGGGTTCCCTCTCCCTGGGGGTTTGATCACAGAACGTGGGGTTCCCTCTCCCTGGGGGGGTTTTGATCACAGAACGTGGGGTTCCCTCTCCCTGGGGGTTTTGATCACATAACGTGGGGTTCCCTCTCCCTGGGGGGGTTTTGATCACAGAACGTGGGGTTCCCTCTCCCTGGGGGTTTGATCACAGAACGTGGGGTTCCCTCTCCCTGGGGGGTTTGATCACAGAACGTGGGGTTCCCTCTCCCTGGGGGGGTTTGATCACAGAACGTGGGGTTCCCTCTCCCTGGGGGGTTTGATCACAGAACGTGGGGTTCCCTCTCCCTGGGGGGTTTGATCACAGAACGTGGGGTTCCCTCTCCCTGGGGGTTTGATCACAGAACGTGGGGTTCCCTCTCCCTGGGGGGGTTTGATCACAGAACGTGGGGTTCCCCCTCCCTGGGGTTTTTGATCACAGAACGTGGGGTTCCCTCTCCCTGGGGGTTTTGATCGGTGCACTTTGTAATGGGACACTTCATTTAGAATTTTAGATGCTGATCTGGCTGTTTTGGGGATTTTGCTGTGCATGAGTTTTCTCCCTGGCTTGTGTGTTGTTGTGAGCCTAGAATGTCTAGTGGATAAACTGGATATGGGGGCAAATGTTTGTTGCCAGACATTTATCTGTGGGATAGTCATCACTTATGGTCCGTCCTGCCGTTGGAGTTGATGGGAAATGTGGAACTGGATATAAGACATGAGATGAGATGAGATGAGACGAGACGAGACGAACTTTATTGTCCCACCAGGGGAAATTTGTCTTGGGCAAAAGTGCAGTAGTACATCAACGTTTCAGACAATACACAATAGACAATACACAATAGACAATACACAATAGACAATACACAATAGCAGCATGGCCATATAAGGGGCAAATTTAATGGGATTTTGTCGGGGCAGTTCAAACAGGCATGGCTTGAGCATGTGAGCAGATAGTAGGTAGTAGGATTGTGGGAGCAGTAGGTATTGATGTGAGCAGATAGTAGGTAGTAGGATTGATGTGAGCAGTAGGTATTGATGTGAGCAGATAGTAGGTAGTAGGATTGTGGGTGGGGAGCTCAATGGCAGGGTTTTATTGGTCCAGCACTTTCAACACGTGTCATGTGACCAGAGTATCATCTGAGTATCATTATGTGACCAGAGTATCATCTGAGTATCATTATGTGACCAGAGTATCATCTGAGTATCATTATGTGACCAGAGTATCATCTGAGTATCATTATGTGACCAGAGTATCATCTGTTAAGATAAACACGCCATGAGTTGCTCATGCAAAATAAAGCTTTATTAGTAATGATGCAAACGCACGCACGCAGGTGTATAATATGAATGAACTGTTAATGTTTTATTATATTGGCATGAGGCCACCCAGAAAAAATTAACCCCATTCAGTGGCTGCTCCAGAGAAGTGAATATAATCTTATTGCCATTGTATCACACTAGAGATCCTTCTCACACAGCAGACATCTTGACGTGTCCTAGATGGTTAAACACAGCTGAAAGTAATGGCATTAATTGCAGGTGTGTTGCATCTAAATGCGGACAGGTCACATGGAATCCCATTCTTTTCAAATGTGACTTGAGTCACATTCAGAGGTGGTTTCAAATCTGCTATATATATATATATATATATATATATATATATATATATATATATATATATATATATAGCAAGAATAGGAGAGGAGAGCTACAAGCTCATGTGTGATCATTTCGTCGACTAATACTATGACAAAAAATGTTCGTCAACTACATTTTTTTCACTGACGAAAACTAAATGGAAACGAAATGAAAACTAAGCTACGATGACTAAATTTATTGGCAATTTCGTCAACAAATAAAAAATAGAATAAATGCTAGGAAGTGACTAGTGGACAAGAGATCCAGTGTAAGTCATTTTACACTTGGTTGCGTGCTGAAAATAGAAGATCTACAACGCGCTGCGACGCGTTGTGAGCTTGTAGATCTACAACGCGCTGCGACGCGTTGTGAGCTTGTAGATCTACAACGCGCTGCGACGCGTTGTGAGCTTGTAGATCGGCTATTTACAGCAAGTGTAAAATCATTCATTACGACGGCATCAAGGCCCGCCAAAATACATTTCAGTCGACTAAATCAACTGTAGATTTAGTCGACTGAAATCTTATGATATTTAGTCGACTAAAACTAGACTAACACTAAGCCATTCCAGGTGACTAAAAGGTGACTAAAACTAAATAAACTATTCAAGAGACTATGACTCAAATCAAAAGTTGCTGTCAAAATCAACACAAGGTGCGTTTCCATAAAGCCTTTTTTTTTGCGCATTAAGGTTCTTTCGCAAAATCTCCTGGATGGAAACACCTCAAAATGCGCATAAGTCTTTATGCGCATTTGTGTTAAAAAACACTTTTTCGCTTGAAGGTGGCGGATTTTGGGGCTATATCGAAAAAGTGAAATGCGCAAATGGGCTATGGACATATTTCTAATTAGAAAACATTGAACTCGCATTATCTTCTTCTTTTCTTCTTTTGAACAGTTGGAAAAGAAAAAAACACACGCGATGGTGAGTAGTGGACTTGTGGAGTGATGGAACGGGAGGGTGGGTGGGATGTGGATACATACATTATTACATTTACACACTCGAGTCTCCAAGCCTCTGTCTGCAGGCTGAGGCTCTTTAATTTGCTCTCCCCGGTGAGGGCGTTCGCCGTTGATCATGAAGTTGGATCCGTGATATTTCTCCTAAACAGCTCGGAACGAAACGGACGAGAGGAGACTAGTAGTAGTCAACAACAGAAGCGACATCAACACGGCCAAAATGGAAATGTACTGTCAAGTCGCAGGGCAGGGGTCCCGATCGTCACTGTACTTTGAAAACGAAACTATACATTACCAGCCCCGGTCTAGACAAAAACACACGCCTATTCATTTAACAGACTGTTTGAAAGACAGCCTGTCCCCGTGGCCAATCTGGACAGCGGACTTCATGCAGACCAACTTGAATAGCCTAAAAGAACGTCAAATGCACCGTGGTGAAGAACAAATCGTGCGTGCGTGTGTGTGTGTGTGTGTGTGTGTGTGTGTGTGTGTGTGTGTGTGTGTGTGTGTGTGTGTGTGTGTGTGTGTGTGTGTGTGTGTGTGTGTGTGTGTGTGTGTGTGTGTGTGTGTGTGTGTGTGTGTGTGTGTGTGTGTGTGTGTGTGTGTGAGAGATGCAGATGCTATCAGATTTCAGACATCAAACGGTAAAATAAATGTCAGATAATATGCGCCTCTCTGCGCGTCTCACTTGACTGGCAAAATAGCGCCATCTACTGCTTATTTAATATCTCCAAAGAAGCGCATTTTATCAGTGGATGGAAACAAGAAAAATACGCTTTTCTTTTTTCGAATTACTTACTTATTCCCTTCCTATTTTCGAAATGTTTTGATGGAAACCCACCTACTGTTGTAGCTGTTTTTGAAATGGGTATTAACCCCTTTTGGTGTTAGCATTATGTTATGCTTTAGCTATTGAAAAATAGCAGATCTACAAGCTCATAGCGCGGAAGCGAGTGCCGCGCTATGAGCTTGTAGGTTCGTTAAAATGTGCCTCAAATCTTTCAGAAAATTGTCACGATTTAGAAAAGTTTTTTTTTTAAATTTCGACGTCAGGCCTGAATGGGTTAATTCATAATGTACTTTTGTCCTGGGAAGACCAACGTTCTCTTTTGGGTCTCCAGGTGAAAATCTGAGAAAAATGACATCTTCCCAGCAAGGTGCTAACGAGGTGCAACTTCTCATTGACAGCCCATTCATCCAATCAGAAAAGTCCTATCTAATTGTTTAGCCCATTTTGACCTGAGATCAGATTCTAAAAATGTCTTCTACATCCTGACAGTTTTCTGAAAAAGCTATGTTTCTATGTCAGTGGTTCTTCGATTTTTCAAAATTAGCAGATCTACAAGCTCATAGCGCGCCACTCGGTGGCACGCTATGAGCTTGTAGGTCTGCTAATTTTCAATAGCTAAAGCATAACATAATGCTAACACCAAAAGGGGTTCCCGCCCCAAAATGGGTTTTAAACAACGTCAAACTCACCAACATTGCAGCTGTACGAAAAGCTTGGATTATCCTCTTTCAATCTGTAAAGTTTTTGTTTCATAAAAATCCACCGTAGACGTGTTATGAGCTACTTCCTGTCAAGAAATACCTGATAGCGAGGACAATTCAATATTTTCGTACAGCTGCAATGTTGGTGAGTTTGACGTTGTTTAATACATATATTTAGATGGGACTTGGATGAATGGGCTGTCAATGGGAAGTTGCACCTAGTTAGCACCTTGGTGTCAAGATGGCAGCCGTGTGCGCATAAGGTCAACAATGGCATCATGTCTGCTGTGAAAAGGGTCAATTTCCTCACTACGCACCAAACCCCTTCAATGGCTGTTCCACTGTACGCTAGTCAAGACGTGTGCATGCGGTCCGACTTGAGTCTAATTGCACTGGTGTGGTCATTGTTTGATTAGCTGTCACCCTAACATCAATGTATCTTTATTTAAGGCCTATTCATAGTCTGGATTTCGGTGGTGAGGTGACCACCGCTCCGGTGGTGAGCTGACCACCGGAGCTCAATTAACGTTGGAGCGGTGGTGAGTAAAAACAGAGAAGGGCTGGAGCGGTGGCGGGGGTTTGCTCTTCACAAGCGGCTCGCGACGTCATGTTGTAGTTCGGTGGTCACCTCAGTGACGTCATGTTGTAGTTCGGTGGTCACCTCAGTGACGTCATGTTGTAGTTCGGTGGTCACCTCAGTGACGTCATGTTGTAGTTCGGTGGTCACCTCAGTGACGTCATGTTGTAGTTCGGTGGTCACCTCAGTGACGTCATGTTGTAGTTCGGTGGTCACCTCAGTGACGTCATGTTGTAGTTCGGTGGTCACCTCAGTGACGTCATGTTGTAGTTCGGTGGTCACCTCAGTGACGTCATGTTGTAGTTCGGTGGTCACCTCACCACAGAGAATCCAGACTATGTATGAGCCTATATTCAGATAGAATCCAGACTATGTATGAGCCTATATTCAGAATCCAGACTATGTATGAGCCTATATTCAGAATCCAGACTATGTATGAGCCTATATTCAGAATCCAGACTATGTATGAGCCTATATTCAGAATCCAGACTATGTATGAGCCTATATTCAGAATCCAGACTATGTATGAGCCTATATTCAGAATCCAGACTATGTATGAGCCTATATTCAGACATTTTACTTAATCTCTCTCCCATTTTCTTTTTTTTTCAGCTCTGTGGAAAATGTGTTGAAAACACTTGTGAAAAACTGCAGGCCGTAAGTATGACTTTTGTGAACTAGTTGTCTGTCTGTCTGTCTGTCTGTCTGTCTGTCTGTCTGTCTGTCTGTCTGTCTGTCTGTCTGTCTGTCTGTCTGTCTGTCTGTCTGTCTGTCTGTCTGTCTGTCTGTCTGTCTGTCTGTCTTGTTTGTCTGTCTGTCTTATGCTGCATTCTCACTGGCAGCTACAAAAAGATACAAGTCCAGCAGCTGAGAAAAATGTAAAAACGCCTGGGGTTAGAAAGAACATGGGGTACTTGCGGACGGGAATAACTAGTTTCCCCCCATACCATTCCAAGCAGGAATTGTGTGGAGAGCGAAGATGAGTAGAAACATGGTAAAACACACCTGCAGTTGAAGATGAGTAGAAACATGGTAAAACACACCTGCAGTTGAAGAAGAGTAGAAACATGGTAAAACACACCTGCAGTTGAAGAAGAGTAGAAACATGGTAAAACACACCTGCAGTTGAAGATGAGTAGAAACATGGTAAAACACACCTGCAGTTGAAGATGAGTAGAAACATGGTAAAACACACCTGCAGTTGAAGAAGAGTAGAAACATGGTAAAACACACCTGCAGTTGAAGAAGAGTAGAAACATGGTAAAACACACCTGCAGTTGAAGATGAGTAGAAACATGGTAAAACACACCTGCAGTTGAAGATGAGTAGAAACATGGTAAAACACACCTGCAGTTGAAGAAGAGTAGAAACATGGTAAAACACACCTGCAGTTGAAGATGAGTAGAAACATGGTAAAACACACCTGCAGTTGAAGAAGAGTAGAAACGTGGTAAAACACACCTGCAGTTGAAGAAGAGTAGAAACGTGGTAAAACACACCTGCAGTTGAAGAAGAGTAGAAACATGGTAAAACACACCTGCAGTTGAAGAAGAGTAGAAACGTGGTAAAACACACCTGCAGTTGAAGAAGAGTAGAAACGTGGTAAAACACACCTGCAGTTGAAGAAGAGTAGAAACATGGTAAAACACACCTGCAGTTGAAGAAGAGTAGAAACATGGTAAAACACACCTGCAGTTGAAGATGAGTAGAAACATGGTAAAACACACCTGCTGTTGAAGATGAGTAGAAACATGGTAAAACACACCTGCAGTTGAAGAAGAGTAGAAACATGGTAAAACACACCTGCAGTAGAAGAAGAGTAGAAACATGGTAAAACACACCTGCAGTTGAAGAAGAGTAGAAACATGGTAAAACACACCTGCAGTAGAAGATGAGTAGAAACATGGTAAAACACACCTGCAGTAGAAGATGAGTAGAAACATGGTAAAACACACCTGCAGTAGAAGATGAGTAGAAACATGGTAAAACACACCTGCTGTTGAAGATGAGTAGAAACATGGTAAAACACACCTGCAGTTGAAGATGAGTAGAAACATGGTAAAACACACCTGCAGTTGAAGATGAGTAGAAACATGGTAAAACACACCTGCAGTTGAAGATGAGTAGAAACATGGTAAAACACACCTGCAGTTGAAGATGAGTAGAAACATGGTAAAACACACCTGCAGTTGAAGATGAGTAGAAACATGGTAAAACACACCTGCAGTTGAAGAGTAGAAACATGGTAAAACACACCTGCAGTTGAAGAAGAGTAGAAACATGGTAAAACACACCTGCAGTTGAAGAAGAGTAGAAACATGGTAAAACACACCTGCAGTTGAAGATGAGTAGAAACATGGTAAAACACACCTGCAGTTGAAGAAGAGTAGAAACATGGTAAAACACACCTGCAGTTGAAGAAGAGTAGAAACATGGTAAAACACACCTGCAGTTGAAGAAGAGTAGAAACATGATAAAACACACCTGCAGTTGAAGATGAGTAGAAACATGGTAAAACACACCTGCAGTTGAAGATGAGTAGAAACATGGTAAAACACACCTGCAGTTGAAGAAGAGTAGAAACATGGTAAAACACACCTGCTGTTGAAGATGAGTAGAAACATGGTAAAACACACCTGCAGTTGAAGAGTAGAAACATGGTAAAACACACCTGCAGTTGAAGAAGAGTAGAAACATGATAAAACACACCTGCAGTTGAAGATGAGTAGAAACATGGTAAAACACACCTGCAGTTGAAGATGAGTAGAAACATGGTAAAACACACCTGCAGTTGAAGATGAGTAGAAACATGGTAAAACACACCTGCAGTTGAAGAGTAGAAACATGGTAAAACACACCTGCAGTTGAAGAAGAGTAGAAACATGGTAAAACACACCTGCAGTTGAAGAAGAGTAGAAACATGGTAAAACACACCTGCAGTTGAAGATGAGTAGAAACATGGTAAAACACACCTGCAGTTGAAGATGAGTAGAAACATGGTAAAACACACCTGCAGTTGAAGAAGAGTAGAAACATGGTAAAACACACCTGCAGTTGAAGAAGAGTAGAAACATGGTAAAACACACCTGCAGTTGAAGAAGAGTAGAAACATGATAAAACACACCTGCAGTTGAAGATGAGTAGAAACATGGTAAAACACACCTGCAGTTGAAGATGAGTAGAAACATGGTAAAACACACCTGCAGTTGAAGAAGAGTAGAAACATGGTAAAACACACCTGCAGTTGAAGAGTAGAAACATGGTAAAACACACCTGCAGTTGAAGAGTAGAAACATGGTAAAACACACCTGCAGTTGAAGAGTAGAAACATGGTAAAACACACCTGCAGTTGAAGAAGAGTAGAAACATGGTAAAACACACCTGCAGTTGAAGATGAGTAGAAACATGGTAAAACACACCTGCAGTTGAAGAGTAGAAACATGGTAAAACACACCTGCAGTTGAAGAGTAGAAACATGGTAAAACACACCTGCAGTTGAAGAAGAGTAGAAACATGGTAAAACACACCTGCAGTTGAAGATGAGTAGAAACATTGTAAAACACACCTGCAGTTGAAGAAGAGTAGAAACATGGTAAAACACACCTGCAGTTGAAGAAGAGTAGAAACATGGTAAAACACACCTGCAGTTGAAGATGAGTAGAAACATGGTAAAACACACCTGCAGTTGAAGAAGAGTAGAAACATGGTAAAACACACCTGCAGTTGAAGAAGAGTAGAAACATGGTAAAACACACCTGCAGTTGAAGAGTAGAAACATGGTAAAACACACCTGCAGTTGAAGAGGAGTAGAAACATGGTAAAACACACCTGCAGTTGAAGCCAGCTCAATTTGGATTCTAGTCTTGTAGATTTTGTAGCAGCTACAAACATTTGGTGTCTCTTTGTATCTTACCCCATTTAGGCCTGACCTCGAAATTTAAAAAAAAATCTTCTAAATCCTCCAGTTTTCTGAAATAAATATTTTCACGGTTTTTCAAAAATAGCACCGAGTGGCGCGCTACGAGCTTGTAGATCTGCTATTTTTCAATAGCTAAATTATAACTTAATGTTTAAAACACCAAAAAGGGGTTCCCGTCCAAAATGGGTTAATGTCGTTGACTGCCAGTGTGAACATAGCATTAGGGCTACAACAATTTGTTTTAAATAATCAATTACATTGATTATAAAATAATTAATAACCGATTATTGATTTGAATAAATAATAGATTTTTTTGGGGGAAATTGATTAGCGGAATGTCAAATTTTGCTATTATTACATATAAAATGCGTATAAACGAAATGGTAAATGGACTGCAATGATATCGTGCTTCCCAAAAAGTGAATTAACCCATTTTGACCTGAGATCAGATTCTAAAAATGTCTTCTACATCCTGACAGTTTTCTGAAAAAGCTATGTTTCTATGTCAGTCGTTCTTCGATTTTTCAAAAATAGCAGACCTACAAGCTCATAGCGCGCCACCGAGTGGCGCGCTATGAGCTTGTAGGTCTGCTATTTTTGAAAAATGGCAGACCTGCAGACTAATGCTAACACCAAAAGGGGTTCCCGCCCAAAAGTGATTTAAGGGCTTAAAGCTGCACTTTGCTCTGCTAACCCGGGTTTGAACCTGGTTTGCTGCACGCGTGCTGTAATGTTTACCAATAAACTAATGGAGTCCTGCCTTCCAATGTTATCTGTATCCTGTCTGAGGTCTCTATCCTGATTGGATAAAATTGGTACGCTGACCTGAAAATGCATTTTCGGATTTATTAAGAGCTGGAGAGACGGGGGGGGGGGGGGGGGGGGGGATTCAGATTTTCCGGGGGCCAGTTTCGAATTGCAGCCGTCTGTGAACAATAGGACAGGTGTAGTGCTCTAGTAAAACACTTTGGACGTCCCTCTCCGGCCTCAGCGTACCAATGCAGTTATAGCTGTGTCCTCACCAGAAGGCCTTTTGTAGTGATAAGTAACAAGGTTGCGCGTATGCACATCTTACAACCAGCGGCACTCTGGGGTTCAGGACAGGTCGTCAACTTGGCACTAAGGCCCATAATCCTATTATGTCTTCTAATTCTGTCTTGTCTGAGAGTTTCCTCTTACTTTGAGAGGAGTGATTTTGTGGTGAACTGCAACGCCAACTGTGGATCAATTATTGAGGCAGAGGTGGATTGGTTTAAAAGCAGCAGCATATTCTGGAATGGCACCGTGAGATCCTCTGTGTTCATTCACGGTACCAGGCAGGGATTGTCCTGTGTGTCCTCCTCCCCCCTGCAAGACGAGAAGCCCGGTCATCACAGGATTTTACCCTGGATGGCAAAAAATGTCCCATTTAGGCCTGACCTCAAAATTAAAAAAAAAAAAATCTAAATACTCCAGTTTTCTGAAATAAATATTCACGATTTTTCAAAAAATAGCAGATCTACAAGCTCATAGTGTGCCACCGAGTGGCGCGCTATGAGCTTGTAGATCTGCTATTATTCAATAGCTAAAGCACAACATAATGCTAACACCAAAAGGGGTTCCTGCCCAAAATGGGTTAACATGTAATCTCCTCTTTGTGGAACATTACATAGAGATACAGATGACAGTAGAGCCCCACTCGGACATACACATTACAGTTGAGCTCAATATATGAAACACACGCACGCACAATCTGATGGGAATGTAAAATGAAGGGTCATTGGGCTTCCCTTTATTTGCTTACTTCATGTCATGCTGATTGTTGATATCATTGCTGTCCTTCGCTGTGGTTTGTGAAGTTGTGATTTATTTGAGTGGGACTCGTAAGAGGATTGAGGGTTCGTGTCATACATTCTCTCTAAGCTCCTCTGCTGGTCGAGTTCCTTCTGGTGTCCTTACATATCTACCAATAACCCATTTAGGCCTGACGTCGGGAAAAAAAAGAATATATATTCAAAGATTTGTGCCACGTTTTCACGATTTTTTCAAAAATAGCAGACCTACAGGCTCGTAGCGCGCCACTCGGTGGCGCGCTACGAGCTTGTAGATCTGCTATTTTTCAATAGCTAAATAATGCTTAGTTAAAACGCCAAAAGGGGTTCCCGTTCAGAATGGGATAAGCTGACCTGTTATAGCTCATCTAGTATAAGACCTTTAGC